>NC_141164.1:30864261-31201957 GCF_053477565.2 Lygodium microphyllum
TTAGGGTCAATGCTATCAACAACTTTGTTCCAATGCAAAGCAATGATTGCAACCCACGTTGTTTCCATTGCAACAAGCCCGGACACTTCAAGAGGGAGTGTCCCAAGCTTAGCAGAGAGCATCGCCAGGGGCAATTCCAAGGTCAAAACAGAGCTGCTCATGGCCAAGGAACCACCGTTATGGCCAGAGGGAGAACCTCTAGTATTTCCAATAAGGAACTCGACAATGAAGAATATCCATCTATGGATGCTAACATTTAGAGGGCAATGGTTCACGCACCTCTTCACAAAAAGGGTCCAAATCGCCAATTCTCGGTGATTCAAAATCCATCAAAATATCGAGGTAAAAGATTCAAATCCTTGATTGACTGTGGCAGTACACATTCCTTCATCTCACCAATCTGTGCAAAAAGATTAGGGATAGCCACGATAGATGCACCTACCTTACTTGTGGAACTAGCAAATGGTCGTGAGGTCACTTGTACTAGGCAAATTGCAAAGGTGAAATTCCTACTGGGTGGGAAGCCAACTTCTGTGAGATTCAGGGTAATGAACCTAGGTGTCCACGAATGCTTACTCAGAATGGATTGGCTAATACCCAATGATGCCCATATCCACTATGGGAAGGGCCAAGTCTCCTTCCAAAATTCTAAAGGGGAACTAGCCACGACTCAAGGTGAGGCTGGTAAACCAAAAATACAGTTGGCAAAAGCAACATGGATAATAAAAGGTGTTCAAAAGCGTCTACCTGTCTATCTGATTAAACTGAATAAGCTAGATTAGAATCAGAAATCTGGAGAAGAACCTTCATGGTTAAAGGAATACGCAGACGTATTCCCTAAAGATCTAATGGAACTTCCTCCCCAAAGGGAAGTCGACCACGAAATCAAACTTGTGCGAGGAGCTGCACCATTGCCGCAAAGAGGCCGTATAGGATGTCCATTCTGGAAGCTATTGAACTGAAAGAGCAACTCAAGCAATTCTTAGACCAAGGCTACATTCATCCTAGCAGTTCACCATGTGGAGCTCCAGTATTGTTCCAAAAGAAGAAAGATGGAACGCTTCACCTATGCATTGACTAGAGAGGGTTGAATCAAGCAACCATGAAAAATAAATACCCCATTCCAAGAATAGATGAATTACTTGATCGTCTTCAAGGGGCAAAGATATTCTTAAAGATAGAACTCAAATTTGGATATTATCAGATAAGGATCAAAGAAGAAGATATCTTGAAGACTGCATTTAGTACAAGGTATGGACATTTCCAATTCCTAGTGATGTCATTTGGGCTGACGAATGCTCCTACTACCTTCAATAGGTTAATGCAGGATATCTTTAGGCCCTATCTTGATGACTTCGTACTCGTCTTTTCTAACGATACCCTAGTCTACTCAAAATAGGGAAAGGATCATGAACCCCAACTTCGCATTGTTCTTGAAACAATGAGAGCACATCAGCTTTATGCCAAGAAAAAGAAGTACACATTTTTCAAGCAACATATTGAATATCGAGGATTCATTGTATCATCAGAAGGAATTTCAGTAGATCCATAAAGACATTCTGGAATGGCCAAAACCAACTTCTGTCAAAGAAATACGTAGTTTTCTTGGGTTGACAGGGTGGTATAGAATTTTCATCAAAGATTATGCCTTGGTTGTAGCACCTCTGATTAATCTACTAAGGAAGCAAGTAGCAATTGTATGGTCACTTGCTAAATAGACCAACTTTGGCATACTAAAGCAAAGCTTAGTATCAGCACCCATCCTAAAACTTTTTAATCTTAGTAAGGATTTTGAAGTGGTAACTGATGCTAGTGCACTTGCTTTAGTATGTGTACTTATGCAAGAAGGTCATCCGATAGCATATTCTTCAAGAAAATTGAAGAGCCATGAAAGGAACTATGCTACCCATGACCTGGAGCTATTGGTTGTCATCCATGCTCTCAAAGTTTGGAGATATTATTTTCTAGGTAACAATTTTTCCTTAGTAATGGACCACAAGAGTCTTAAATGGATTTTCACTCAGAATGAGCTCAATATGAGGCAACATCGATGCATCGAAATGGTGGAAGAATATGAATTTGAAATCAAATATAGGCCTGGAAAAGAGAATGTAGTTGCCGATGCAGTCAGTCAACAAGGCATTTCTAAATTCTCTCATTTTGCAAGATCCATCAATAGCAAGATCTCTAGCCACAAAGGTATCAATGACAAACAACCTGATTCTTGAGCTAGCAAAAGAAGGGGCATATCATGACCCAGTCTATCAGAAAATGCTAAGAGAGATCCCCATCAAGGATCAAGACCTGAGGCTAAAGACGAAGTATCAAGAAATCTCCATCAATAGTGGACTTGTCTACTTTAGGACAAGATTATGTATCCCTGCAAGCCAAACTCTCAAGCAGAAGATACTTTGGGAAGCCCATGACTCCCCTTTCTCAGGGCATCCTGGTTATGCCAAGACCCTTAACACAGTACAAAGAGCTATTTTTGGGAAAGGCTCAAGGGAGACGTACTCAAATATGTCACGGAATGTTTGTCTTGTCAACGCATTAAGGCAGAACATGTTAAAATTCATGGGAAATTGCAACCACTTGACATTCCACAAATGAAATGGGAGTTCATTAGTATGGATTTTATTATTGGCTTACCCCAAGTTCAAGGAGGATATAACTCTATTATGGTTGTAGTAGATATGCTCACCAAGGTCGCACATCTCATCCCTGTCAAGACGAACTATAAAGCTTTAGACATCGCAAGATTATTCATCAAGGAAATATTCAAACTTCATGGGTTACCCAGAAGAATCATTAGTGATCGTGACTCTCTTTTCACATCACACTTCTAGAGGACTATCTTTGAGGCTATTGGAACTCAACTTTGTTTCAGTACAGCTTACCATCCCCAAACTGATGGTCAAACAGAACGAGTCAATCAAGTCATTGAAGATATGCTTAGGGCATAATGCTATCACGAACCCAAAAAGTGGATTCAATACTTACCTCTGGTTGAGTTTGCCTACAATGCTTCTTACCAACAGAGTATTCAGATGACGCCTTTCCAAGCATTGTATGGGCATGATTGTCGTGCCCCTTTGAACTTCTCAAATCCAACTTTGAGGGTAGAAGCTTCAAGAAGATGCTGGAAGACATGGATGATCAAATCAAATCAATAAGACAAGACATTCAAGCTGCCAAGGATAGATAGAAGGCTTACGCTGACTTGAAACGGCAAGATAGATCCTTCATCGAAGGTGATATGGTCTTCATCCGTGTACGCCCTAAAAAGAGTTCACTGTCCTTGGGAGAGTACAAGAAGCTAAGTCCGAGGTATTATGGACCTTATAAGATCATCAAGTGCCTAGGGCCTAATGCTTACAAACTACAACTCCCTGCAACTCTAAAGATTCATAATGTATTCCACGTTAGCCTAGTGAAAAAGTATCTACCTAATTTGAATCATGTACTTGGCGATCAGCAAATTGTAATGCCTGGCCAAGGAGTCCTTGAGCTACAGCGCCTGATAGAATCCTAGATGTTAGGGAGAGGCATTTGAGATCAAGGACCTTGAGAGAATACCTCATCCAGTGGAAAGATTATCCAGAAGAGGATGCCACCTGGATGGACAAAAATATTCTCAACCAACAATACCCCCGGGTCTTCTCAAGATGAGGACATCTCAATTCCTCTAAGGGGGAGAGGATGTAATATCTCCCCCCGTACCTTCCCCATAAGAACCCCCCTTAAATTTTTTTAATTTTAATTCAAATTTTTTTACCTCTCCCTCTCTCTCCCCGTCGACAGCATGTTGGGGAGAGAGAGAGGGAGAGGGAGTTAAGAGAGTGAGAGGGGGGCCATGCAGCCCCCCAGGTGGAGGGGTGGCGGCCGTTAGATGGCCGTCTTTCCCCCCCCCCTTACCCCCCCATGCCCCCCACCATATAAGGGCAAGCAGTCCCCCCCCCCCCCCCCGTCGCCTACAACAGCCCTCCCTCCGTGTTCACCAGGCGCCGCCCCCCCTGGCCATGATTTCAGCGCCCCCCCACCCGCGCTCATCAGAAAACACTGCCCTGCTGCTCTGGCAAAGAGAGAGGGAGAGAGAGAGAGAGAGAGAGAGAGAGAGAGAGGGAAGCTTCTGGAGGGTTCTTTTTTTCCCCCCTTATAGAGAGGTCACACGTCCCCTCTAATATTTCCGAAAATACACCCTTTCATTATCTTTTCCCCACTCAAGGAGAGGCTGCAAGAATTTACTTATAGTTGCATAGGAGAGAGCGATAATTCTCTCTCTCGTACATGCGTCTTTGAGTATGGCCCCAAAGCGTAGATCCACAAAGATGGCCAAAAACCCTGCAAGTGTCAATGGTGGTTCGAATCAAGACGGCACCACAACTACGAACGCTTTATCAGGCGTAAATACCACTGGAATCAAGACATCACTCCAAACCCAAGTTGCTCTATTATTAAATTATAGATTATAATTATCATGGTGAAAATCATACTCACATGCATCACATTGATTGCATGATTGATGGGTAATTGCCTTGGTATGAATTTAGTTGTGATGTTTGTAACAAACAAGATAAATTTCGTTGTAAGATGACATCATAATAGGTGAAATTGATTAGGTAATTGCATCGTAAATTACCCAAAAAAAAATTCTTGCATGAATTCTTCATAAAGTGCATTGCTCCTTGCACAAGTTGTTGCAAAATACATTTCAGGGGACATTGAAAGAGGCAAAGTGCATCTCCATATCGCAAGATGGATTCTAAGGTACATGTAATAAACTGTAGAAAAGGTTAAAGTGCAGCTAGACTCATACAATATTCACATAAAGTTATAAAGATCAAATCATTCAAGAAGGTTATAGATCGTGTAAATAATTACATAGAGGATAATGTTAAGATTGCATGCATCGAAAATACCTTCGCATGTGTGGCATAAAATATCGTATGGATTGTATCAAAATTGTAAGCATTGAAATGAAGGCATGGCATTACGTTGCGTGCATTAAAGTTGTTGGGAAAATTCAACGTTGCTTGTAATTTACCAAATGGGACTGAGAACAATGAGTCCCATGTCAAAGTCCTTGGCGACTTCAAGAGGGATAGGTAAAAGCTTAGGGCATGTGAGCATTATTAAGAGGGATTAAGAAGATTGTACTTAAGACGAAGTAGGAACTGATCTAAAAAGAACCATGTTGACCAACCATGGTCAAGGGGATATACAATCTTGATCAATTAAGATCAAAGATAAAGTTACATAGGTACTTCAAGGGATCTAGGAGATAACCAACGAGTTGACCAACCGAGGACGACGGGGTTATCCATAATCTATTTTACAAGGAGACCTAAGGTAAGGACAATCAGGGTTGGTAGGGTACAAACCCTAACCCAAAGAAAAAGGGGAAACAAGCAACCTAGCTTGCCAAGCCCCTGGAATCTTGCCCAATCGCGAACGATCCAAGACAGAATGTTGGGAGCATTCGGGAAAAAGGAATCACACCTTAGCTGATCGTATGAACGACCACGAGAAAATGATCGTGATTGTACACTTGGTACATTGTTTGAACATCTTTCCTCAAGGAACAAATTCAAGGCAAAACACTTAATGCTTCAGGTTAAAAGCCTGGAGGGAGAGGCACGTTCAGTTACCTCCAACTGTCTACTTGGCCCTATCCAAGGGGGTTGTTAGCCGCGCCAGGTACAAGGACCAAACCCGTCGTGAGACGTCTCTCTGTGGGTATTGTTGGAGCAGGAGGACACTTGGGTGCCAGAGGAGGCTCTGGTCGTAAATTCCTTACCTCCGGATCCCGCACAAGAGGCCGACGTGACTCGAGATGGGATCTTGAGGCCTGTGTACTAGTCTACGGGCGAAACTTGGAGCAGCAATCCTGTTGATTGTTGGGATAACCTTCGGGCATTATACTTGATGTATTCCAGGACTATGATAAATAAAGACCACATATTTGAAAAAGGAACTTGCTTGACATTGTTTTTGTGTCAGTGCCTAAGTTACGTGAAGGAACCCATGTTTAAATTGATTAATTAAGGAAGCTTCCTTTGCATGTCAAACATAATGTGGTAGGTAGTTAGATAACCAAGCAACCCGAGGAAAGTGCGATGGACGCGACTTGGGTCCATCCTACAGAATGGTGGTCCTGGTTAGCTGGGAACTTTTCTCAAAAGACGTGAAAATGATACTGTGAAGACCTAGGGTCAGTAAATTTAGAATCTAGATTTATGTTGTTTTAGGGGATCGGAATGGGACTATGCCTTATGGGGCAGAGAGGTTGAGCTTCGCATCCCTCTCGTTTCCCATTCTCTATGAACCAAGTGCAGCATAAATCCTCTTCGACTTTGTTGTTCCTATGCAAAGTGGTTCATCTGGGCTCGACGCTAGCTACTCCCTAGAGACTTGGCTGATAGGAAGGAAACCTTGACTTCAGGTCGGTCCTAAGTGGGAACGGTCGGATACTTTTGCTTCGGGGTAGACTCGGGAAGAGCTAGATCGCAAACCGTGTGACATTCCTTGTGAGTGCTAGGTGGCGCATTCTAGACTCCCCTCCTGATGGGCTTCTAAGATGTGTCCCACAAGTGATCAAGCGAACACGTTACAATTGGTATCAGATGAAACCAACGAGATCTAAAGATTACAAGGCAACTTAATGGAGGAAAATAAAGGGAACTAGGGGATAAACAGGGGAAGGTGAGTAGAATGGAGTAGTTTTTTCTGTTGAAAACATTTTTACTCACTTATGGTGGATGCTAGGTTGCAAAATCACGAAGCATGGAGCAACTTCTTGGTGTTCCAGGTCATGTTCATGACTGCAATGCATGCTTTGAATTATCATCAGAGGCTTAGCATGATGAATATTCTGGACCACATCTATAATCCTTCGCCCCTGTATGTGGAGCAAAGATGGATGGGAGACTCAGGAATATACTACATAGCAGCCCACCGACTCACATACCTTCAGACCAACTTGAAGAGAATCAAGTGGATGGAGGATTTAAAGATCGTGAAGCTATTCATCTTTATCGAAGCTCGCGTAAATGCAACTTTGCATATGAGCAGACGGCAAGTCAAGCAGAACAAGTATGTCTATAAAGAAGTAACCCGGGTGATCTATGCTGACAGAATCAAAGTGTTAGGGCACTATGAGAAGAACGGGTATGAAAGGAAGGGATACCCTAAGCTTCCTATGACTTACCATTTCCTGAAAATCCATGACCCCAGTCTATATTATTATTGTGTCCTTGTAGCCGATTGTAACACAATCTTATCTTCCCCAAACTGATGTATCAATCAGTCTATCCTACTTATCCAAAATAAATGTACTAAAGGGGTTATGCCTTCATGAATAAACAAGACTTTTTACAATTATCTATCTTGATCATAAATGTTAATTGAGGTGTTAAGTGATTAAATCACTTAGTTAAAAAGCTATGCTATTCATATTAACATAATATGGAAACGTATGATAAGATGTTAACATAACGAATGTTATTGTTCAGACGCAAGTGCAGGTTCCAAATCCGACTCCTGCACTAAGTCCAATTGCAACTCAAGAGAAGACACTCCTTCTCAAACAAATTAAGCCAACCGAGTTTGATGGCAAGGGAAGGACTGTTCAAGCTGACGTCGAGATCTAGATTGAGTCCATGGAGGACTATTTTGAGGCAGCAGGAAAACTACACCTGCTAACCAAGCCATGCTCACCAAACTCAAGCTTATAGGCAAAGCGAGACTTTGGTGGAAATAGTCGTGTAGAGACCAAGTGATCTCGGAGGGGATAGTCACTTGGGATAAGCTTAAGGAAGCTGTGCGAGGGAGGTATCTACCACCTGCCTACTGCACACAAAAGATGAATGAATTCTATGATTTGAAGCAGCTAGGATTATCCCTTGAAGCATATTATTCGAAGTTCATTTCACACCTAAAGTATGCACCTCCAATGGATATGACACAACAGGTGTCAAAATTCTGTGTTGGGTTGAATCCACCCATAAACATTCGATTGGAATCAATGCGCCCAACGGACCTACAAGACGCACTCATTCGAGCTACTCCAATAATATACGAGATGCAGACCAAAGCAAGGAATAACAGGATTTGGCTTTACAAAGATCAGAATAAGGGCATGACTAAGGCTCAAACTAAGAGAGCACAGGGTGAGAATCAGGGCCAAAGAAAGAAAATTAGGGTTAATGCTGTCAACAACTTTGTTCCAACATAAAGCAATTATCGCAACCCACGTTGTTTCCATTGCAACGAGCCCGGACACTTCAAGAGGGAGTGTCCCAAGCTTGCAGAGGGCATCGCCAGGGGCAATTCCAAGGTCAAAACAAAGCTGCTCATGGCTAAGGAACCACCGTTATGGCCAAGGGAGAACCTCCAGTGTTTCCAATAAGAAGCTGGACAATGAAGAAGATCCATCCATGGATATTGACATTGAGAGGGCAATGGTTCACGCCACTCTTCAGGGTGATTCAAACTCCATCAGAATATCGAGGTAAAAGCTTCAAATCCTTGATTGACTATGGCAGTACACATTCCTTCATCTCACCAATCTGTGCAAAAAGATTAGGGATAGCCACGATAGATGCACCTACCTTGTGGAACTAGCAAATGGTCGTGAGGTCACTTGTACTAGGCAAATTGCTAAGGTGAAATTCCTACTGGGTGGGAAGCCAACTTCTGTGAGATTCAGGGTAATGAACCTAGGTGTCAACGAATGCTTACTCAGAATGGATTGGCTAATACCCAATGATGCCCACATCCACTATGGGAAGGGCCAAGTCTCCTTCCAAAATTCTAAAGGGGAACTAGCCACGACTCAAGGTGAGGCTGGTAAGCCAAAAATACAGTTGGCAAAAGCAACATGGATAATAAAAGGTGTTCAAAAGCATCTACCTGTCTATTTGATTAAACTGAATAAGCTAGATTAGAATCAGGAATCTGGAGAAGAACCTTCATGGTTAAAGGAATACACAGACGTATTCCCTAAAGATCTGATGGATTTCCTCCCCAAAGGGAAGTCGACCACGAAATCAAACTTGTGCGAGGAGCTGCACCAGTTGCCGGCCGCGCAAAGAGGCCGTATAGGATGTCCATTCTGGAAGCTATTGAACTAAAAGAGCAACTCAAGCAATTCTTAGACCAAGGCTACATTTGTCCTAGCAGTTCACCATGTGGAGCTCCAGTATTGTTCCAAAAGAAGAAAGATGGAATGCTTCGCCTATGCATTGACTATAGAGGGTCGAATCAAGCAACCATAAAAAATAAATACCCCATTCCAAGAATAGATGAATTACTTGACTGCCATCTTCAAGGGGTGAAGATCTTCTCAAAGGTAGATCTCAGATCTGGATATTATCAGATAAGGATCAAAGAAGAAGATATCCCAAAGACTACATTCAGTACAAGGTATGGGCATTTCCAATTCCTAGTGATGCCATTTGGGCTGATGAATGCTCCTGCTACCTTCAATAGGTTAATGCAGGATATCTTTAGGCCCTAGCTTGATGACTTTGTACTCGTCTTTTTTGAGGATACCCTAGTCTACTCAAAACAGGGAAAGGATCATGAACCCCAACTTCGCATTGTTCTTGAAACAATGAGAGCACACAAGCTTTATGCCAAGAAAAAGAAGTGCGCATTTTTCAAGCGACATATTGATTCTCTCAATTTGCAAGATCCATCAATAGCAAGGTCTCTAGCCACAAAGGTATGAATGCCAAATAACCTGATTCTTGAGCTAGCAAAAGAAGGGGCATATCATGACCCAGTCTATCAGAAAATGCTAAGGGAGATCCCCATCAAGGATCAAGACCCGAAGCTAAAGACGAAGTATCAAGAATTCTCCATCAGTAGTGGACTTGTCTACTTTAGGACAAGATTATGTATCCTGCAAGCCAAACTCTCAAGCACAAGATACTTTGGGAAGCACATGACTCCCCTTTCTCAGGGCATCCTGGTTATGCCAAGACCCTTAACATAGTCACGAAGAGCTATTTTTGGGAAAGGCTCAAGGGAGACGTACTCAAATATGTCACGGAATGTTTGTCTTGTCAACGCATTAAGGCATAATATATTAAAATTCCTAGGAAATTGCAACCACTTGACATTCCACAAATGAAATGGGAGTTCATTAGTATGGATTTTATTGTTGGCTTACCCCAAGTTCAGGGAGGATATAACTCTATTATGGTTGTAGTAGATATGCTCACCAAGGTCGCACATCTCATCCCTGTCAAGACGAACTATAAAGCTTTAGACATCGCAAGATTATTCATCAAGGAAATATTCAAACTTCATGGGTTACCCAGAAGAATCATTAGTGATCGTGACTCTCTTTTCACATCACACTTCTAGAGGACTATCTTTGAGGCTATTGGAACTCAACTTTGTTTCAGTACAGCTTACCATCCCCAAACTGATGGTCAAACAGAACGAGTCAATCAAGCCATTGAAGATATGCTTAGGGCATAATGCTATCACGAACCCAAAAAGTGGATTCAATACTTACCTCTGGTTGAGTTTGCCTACAATGCTTCTTACCAACAGAGTATTCAGATGACCCCTTTCCAAGCATTGTATGGGCATGATTGTCGTACCCCTTTGAACTTCTCAGATCCAACTTTGAGGGTAGAAGCTTCAAGAAGATGCTGGAAGACATGGATGATCAAATCAAATCAATAAGACAAGACATTCAAGCTGCCAAGGATAGACAAAAGGCTTACATTGACTTCAAACGGCAAGACAGATCCTTCGTTGAAGGTGATATGGTCTTCATCTGTGTAGGCCCTAAAAAGAGTTCACTGTCCTTGGGAGAGTACAAGAAGCTAAGTCAGAGGTATTGTAGACCTTATAAGATCATCAAGTGCCTAGGGCCTAATACTTACAGACTACAGCTATCCGCAACTCTAAAGATTCATAATGCATTCCACGTTAGCCTATTGAAAAAGTATCTACCTAATCTGAATCATGTACTTGACAATCAACAAATTGTAATGCCTCGCCAAGGAGTCCTTGAGCTAGGGCTTGATAGAATCCTAGATGTTAGAGAGAGGCATTTGAGATCAAGGACCTTGAGAGAATACCTGATCCAGTGGAAAAATTATCCAGAAGAGGATGCCACCTGGATGGACAAAAATACTCTCAACCAACAATACCCCAAGGTCTTCTCCAGATGAGGACATCTCAATTCCTCTAAGGGGTAAAGGATGTAATATCTCCCCCCGTACCTTCCCCATAAGAACCCCCCCTTTAAAAAAAATTATTTTAATTCAATTTTTTTTACCTCTCCCTCTCTCTCCCCGCTAATAGCATGTCATGGAGAGAGAGAGAGGGAGAGGGAGTTAAGAGAGTCACAAAGGGGCCATGCGGCCCCCCACGTGGAGGGGTGGCGGCCGTTAGATGGCCGTGTTCCCCCCCCTTACCACCCCCCCACCATATAAGGGCAAGCAAACCCCCCCCTCATCGCCTATAGCAGCCGCCCCTCGGTGTTCAGTAGGTGCCACCCCCCTGGCCGTGATTTCAGTGCCCCCCCTGCTGATCAAAAAATGCCACCCTACTGCTTTGAGAGAGAGAGAGAGAGAGAGAGAGAGAGAGAGAGAGAGAGAGAGAGAGAGAGGGAAGCTTCTGGAGGGTTCTTTTTTTTCCCCCTTAAAGAGAGGTCACACGCCCCCTCTGATATTTTCAAAAATACACCCCCCTTTCATTATCTTTTCCCCACTCAAGGAGAGGCTGTAAGAATTTACTTATAGTTGCATAGGAGAGTGCGAGAATTCTATCTCTCGTACACACATTTTCGAGTATGGCCCCAAAGCGTAGATCCACAAAGATGGTCGGAAACCTTGCAAGCGTGGATGGTGGTTCGAATCAAGACGACACCGCAACCGCGAATGGTTTATCAAGCGTAAATACCACTGGAATCAAGACATCACTCCAAACCCAAGTTGCTCTATTATTAAATCATAGATTATAATTATCATGGTGAAAATCATACTCACATGCATCACATTGATTGCACGATTGATGGGTAATTGCCTTGGTATGAATCTAGTTGTGATGTTTGTAACAAACAAGATAAATTTCGTTGTAAGATGACATCATAATAGGTGAAATTGATTAGGTAATTGCATCGTAAATTACCCAAAAAAAAATCTTGCATGAATTCTTGCATAAAGTGCATTGCTCCTTGCACAAGTTGTTGCAAAATACATTTCAGGGGACATCGAAAGAGGCAAAGCGCATCTCCATATCGGAAGATGGATTCTAAGGTACATGTACTAAACTGTAGAAAAGATTAAAGTGCAACTAGACTCATACAATATTCACATAAAGTTATAAAGATCAAATCATTCAAGAAGGTTATAGATCGTGTAAATAATTACATAGAGGATAATGTTAAGATTGCATGCATAGAAAATACATTCTCATGTGTGGCATAAAATATCATATGGATTATATCAAAATTATAAGCATTGAAATGAAGGCATGGCATTACGTTGTGTGCATTAAAGTTGTTGGGAAAATTCAACGTTGTTTGTAATTTACCAAATGGGACTAAGATCCATGAGTCCCATGTCAAAGTCCTTGGCAACCTCAAGAGGGATATGTAAAAGCTTAGTGCATGTGAGCATTATTAAGAGGGCTTAAGAAGATTGTACTTAAGACGGCGTAGGAATTGATCTAAACAAAACCATCTTCACCAACCATGGTCAAGGGGGATAGACAATCTTGATCAATTAAGATCAAAGATAAAGGTACATAGGAACTTCAAGGGATCTAGGAGATAACTAACGAGTTGACCAATCGAGGACGACAGGGTCGTCCATAATCTATTTTACAAGGAGACCTAAGGTAAGGACAACTAGGGTCGGTAGGGTACAAACCCTAACCCAAAGAAAAAGGGAAAATAAGCAACCTAGCTTGCCAAGCCCTTGGAATCTCGTCCACTGGCAAACAATCCAGGACCGAATGCTCAGAGCATTCGGGAAGAAGGAATCACACCTTAGCAGTTGGTCGTACGAACGACCACGAGAAAATGATCGTGATTGTACACTTGGTACATTGTTTGAACCTCTTTGCTCAAGGAACTAATTCAAGGCAAACCACTTAATGCTTCAGGTTAAAACCCTGGAGGGAGAGATAGGTTCAGTTACTTCCGACTGTCTGCTTGGCCCTATCCAAGGGGGTTGTTAGCCGCGTCGAGTACATGGACCAAACCTGCCGCAAGAGGTCTCTCTATGGGTGCTACTTGGAGTGAGAGGATGCTTGGGTGCCAGGGGAGGCTCTGGCCATAAATTCCTTGCCTCCGGATGCCGCACAAGAGGCCGACGTGACTAGAGATGGGATCTCAAGGCCCGTGTACTAGTCTACGGGCAAAACTTGGAGCAGCAATCCTGTTGATTGCTGGGATAGCCTTCGAGCATGATACTTGATGTATTCCAAGACTATGATAAATAAAGATGAGATATTTGAAAAAGGAACTTGCTTGACATTGTTTTTGTGTCAGTGCCTAAGTTACGTGAAGGAACCCATGTTTAAATTGATTAATTAAGGAAGCTACATTTGCATGTCAAACATAATGTGGTAGGTAATTAAAATACTAAGCAACCCGAGGAAAGTGCGGTGGACGCGAATTGGGTCTGCCTATGGAAGTGTGGTCCCGGTTAGCTTAGAACTTTTCTCAAAAGACGTGAAAATGATACTGTGAAGACCTAGGGTCAGTAGAGTTAAAATCCTGATTTATGTTGTTTTAGGGGAGCAGAATGGGACTATGCCTTATGGGCAGAGAGGTTGAGCTTCGCATCCCTCTCGTTTCCCATTATCCATGAACCAAGTGCAACAAAAATCCGCTTCGACTCTGTTGTTCCTATGCAAAGTGGTTCATCTGGGCTCGACACTAGCTACTTCCTAGAGACTTGGCTGATAGGAAAGAAACCTTGACTTCAGGTCGGTCCTAAGTGGGAACGGCCGGATACTTCCACTTCAAGGCAGACTCGGGAAGACCTAGATCGCAAACCCTGTGACATTCCTTGCGAGTGCCATCTGGCATTTTCTAGAATCCCCTCCTGATGGGCTGCTAAGACATGTCCCACAGTGGTCAAGCAGACACGTTACAGATTTTGAGGGTACCGACAATTATTCAAAGGAGTTTAGAGAAATTGAAGAAGAAGAAGAATACGATTGCAGTGAGACTTCTCCTTTCTGCTTCTTGCTCTTCTTCAAATGAGGCCCCTGCAAAACTTAAAGCGACATAGGGAATGGCAAGTATAAGAACTTAGAGGAGAAAATAGAGATTTTTGTGTAGCATGTATTTCAAAGAGCAATCATGTTCATAATAAGTAATTGTAGGAAATTTAGCTTTAAAAGAAGTTAGCACTGTTTGAATAGATGACGGATGCATCCAAATGTAAAGCAAAAGACTAGGCCTATGGTAGTCATATACAAGAAGAGAAACATCTTCAATGCACTTTACACTTGGTTATAACTGTTGGAAGATCTAGGCATCCCTTCAACACCCTTGGGAAAAGCCAATAGTAGTCATCCTTTTGTCACACCATAATCCTTCTTCTTTAGCTTGTGAGTCTCTTAACCTCAAGGCTTATCAATATGCAAGCATCTCTACATCAACGAACTATCTTTATATTTTACAAACGAAGTCAAAAATGCGAGTTGGCACATCTCTAACTCAAGTGCATAGAATAGTGTGAGTGATCAAAACTAAAAGCTCGATTTTTGAGTATTTCTTTTCGTGAAGGGATTTCTTTCATCTCAAAGCACCCCTGCGGTGAGCGATAATCATGAACCCCCGCATGTATTATTCTGTGCGTCATTTGGTGAACCCGATGTGAAAGCATCAGTTCTGATCGTTGAGATGGGAGACTCTTCGAATACTCCACCCACTTCATCATGGAGTGCTTCTTTCTTTTTGACCGATGAAATGAAGACATTATTACAAACTCTTTCTTCAGCCATTATGATGTAGAATCAATAGATGCAATTATTTATGCAGTAGCAGCAGTAGCTACATCAGTAGTAGTAGTTGGATCAACAACAAATTCTGCATCAAGAACAAGAGCATACGCATGGTGCAACCAAAGCGATCGAGGATGTGGTTAGTGAGCACAAATTATTTGATGGCTAGAATGTTTTAATATATCTTAAAGCCTTTGAAAGATAGATGTGCTTCTTTAGAGTTTCTATCAATTGGAGCAACTATTTCCTACGGCTTGTCACACTTGCTTTGCGGGTTAGAGTGACAGATTTGTTTGTGCAAGACTCAAATTGGAAGAAAGCGCTCAAAGATGAATATTTTTTGGAGAATTATGGTATTGCTACACGGAAAACATTCAAAGAATGGGTCTATCGGCCCAACAAAGGTCTTGTTGCTTTTGAGCTATTGTGGGAGTTTGAAGAATGATACAACCAATTAGATGCACTAGAGCAAAGAGCCCTAAACTCAGAGAAAGTGGAGTTATTCTTGGAGGTGGACAATCCTACACTTCAGGACGAGCTAGCAGAGCTTCTTGAAGACCGTACGTAGCCTATGGGATCGAAGACTGATTGGCAAGATGTTGTTGATGCGGTTTCCACATTGATAAA
Source organism: Lygodium microphyllum (assembly GCF_053477565.2). Taxonomy (NCBI): domain Eukaryota; kingdom Viridiplantae; phylum Streptophyta; class Polypodiopsida; order Schizaeales; family Lygodiaceae; genus Lygodium; species Lygodium microphyllum. Next base: position 30,879,874 of record NC_141164.1, read on the forward strand.
GAGGCGGAGTTAGAAGGCTCACTTGCAAAATAGCATGCAAACACCTCTAGTGATGTCTTCTCCTACCTCAACTTCTCCTACTTCTCCTGTTGCTCCTTCCACTTCTTCTCCTATTTCTCATCCTATGTCTATACCTACTTCTATGCCTATGTTTGCTACGGTTGTCAGATCATCTACCAAACCAACTGTTGAAGACATGGTGGAGGAAATTTCAAAGAACTTGAAAGATCTTCAAATTAAGATGACCAAGAGAGAGCAACAACCACTTAACCCAGCTCCAATTTCTGCCCCAACCTCTTCTACTCCTATAAATTCTTCTAGAAATGATCGTGTTTGTCGTTGCATGTGGTGCCATAGTCCAGACCATGAGCAGAATGACTGTCAAGATATTGAAGATGCAAAAATGCTAAAGTTGGTGGTCTCAAAGGACAAGATTATATGTTTCGGAGATACAGAGCAATCGATTAAACCAAATTTTGGTAAAGGAGGTATGAAGAAATTATTGGATGAGTCTCTTTTGCGCTCTTCTTATGTGATACAAGAGGTGGCAAGAGAAGCTACTGCCTATGGTCTTCAATTGGAGTAGCTGACTACCAAAGGATAAATCTCCTTTATGGTCCTATGCACTGCATGCATAGAAGAAGGGAAAAGCTTCATCATTAAAAATTTCAACTATAGGAGATGCAATCAGAAAAGGGACTGGATGGAATGATCACGTTGATGTCTTTTCTATCTATGCTTACATCGCAAAATCTCAAGGATTTGAAGTGCTCGTTGAAGAAAAGCGGAAAAGAGATCATGATTAGCCTGAAGGATCAAACAGGGTGACTAGGAGGTTATTCTCTATGGGTTGCAGATTGAGGAGATTGATTCTGATGAGGAGACTATTGAGGAGTCTGTAGATGGAGCTCTATGTATGTAGTACAAGAAGTCTCTTCATCCTTTACTTCAGCCCGTACAGTATGATGAGAGCGAAGATACGCCTAGATTGGTGCCTCGTAGCCATTTTTCTCGTAGTCATTGGGCTCCTGCGACTACAGAGACTATAGTCAAGCTTGGTGAGACTGAGACTCCTTGTGTTTCTCTTTTGGATCATGGCTCCGAGATTAATGTCATAGTGTGAGGTTTATATGATATTGGTAGATGGCCAGTTGATGTGGATCATGGTTGGTGCATGTGTGCAGCCAATAACACTATAGGAGATTTATATGCTGCTTATCCAAACTTGAAGATTTCTATTGGAGATGTGGGGGAGTCTTATCATTTCTTTGTGTAGAAATCTTGTTCTTATCCTATTATTTTGGGCCAGCCATTTATTGCCGAGTCTCGGATGGAGACTAAGGTTCTAGATGATGGGCATGCCTATGCACGGATCCAAAGCAAGGACCAAAAGAGAGCTGTGGAGTTCATGATCGTTTGTATCAATCATCAGTAGAATAAAGATTCTTTGAGGGATTCCCCTCTTCCAATAGGAGAGCCGAATTTTGGTTAGGTACCACTGTCTTGCGAGACGATAGTGGTACGAGTCAGGAAAAGCTCTCGCCTCTCCTAGTAGTGATAGTTTTTCCTCATGTGTTTATGGTGTATCCACTGAAAGTACTTTGTGTTTTCAGCATATTTTTTTAATGCCTAGAGCTACCAGGCAGTATGTAAAATTAAAAGAAAAAGAATTGATGCTTGCAGGTGTTTTGCATGAAGAAAACTGGATAGATGGTCTCTATGATGAGCTTTCATGCTCAGATACCATGGAAGAACTTTCGGTATTGCTGAAAAATAACAATTAAGAGTTTTCATATGCCTTACAAATCCATTCTTTGGCGATGTATTGCAAAATTGTTTATTTCATGCTTCAAAAGGATTTGGGTGTTGAGGATTCTCAACAAAAAGTATTCTTTGCTGACATATTTTAGCAAAAGAGTTGGATGTTGTTGTTTATACACAACAAAATTTGTGTTTACCAGGATATTTTCAACAAGGGTTGATTTGTAGGTTGTAGCAATGAAGCTAGAGTTCAAACAAAATATAAGATAATTGATAAGAATGTTAGACCAGTTGCAGAACCACTACATTTGGACAGTGATGAGATGGTTATGAGAGCTGCTTTGCAACCTCCTTTATGAGATCCTGTAGGTATCAGACATAAGTTTTCAGCTGAGACATTGAAATAAATAAAGATTGGGACCGAATATTTTCTACTTCCTGAAGATGTAATTTGAAAAGATGTTATGCAGACATGGAAAAGCTTTTTCTTTCTTTTCACATGAGATTGGATGCATTGATCCTACAGTTGTGATGCCTATGGTTATTTTTACCATTTTGTATGTCCCTTGGAATCTATGGACTATTCTTGTGCCAAGGGATCACTTGCCCAAATTGGTGGAGCTTTTGAATGAGCAGATCAGGATGGGGATTCTAGAGCCATCTTCAGCTCCATATTCCAATAGATGGTTTACAGTTCCTAAGAAGAATGAGACACTTAGATTCATACAGGACTTATAGCCAGTGAACAAGGTCACTATTCAAAATGTTGGTGCATGACCTATTGTGGATGAGTTTGCCAAAGATTTTGCTGGACATGCTATCTATTCACTTGGCAATCTTTATTCTGGATATGATCAATTCCAGCTTGCCCTTGAGAGCAGACATTTGACTACAATGAAGACACATTTATGCCTTTTCCGAATGTGTTTGCTTCCACAAGGAGCTACTAATTCGGTTTTCCATATGATGAATGGGATGAATAAGGTTCTATGAGATTTTATTTTTGAGCTTACCATGCCATTCATTGATGACTTACCTATCAAGGGTTGCTTTAGAGAAAGAGAGGGATGATTCTTTCGATGACCATGGATGCAGGTTCTTTGTTGCTTCACATATTAGAGATGTTGAGAGGATTCTTTGCAGACACTAGAGGAAGTGAATTTGACCTTGTCCGGGTTGAATTCTATTTTTGGAGCCAAAGAAGTTTTGATTATCGGACATATGTGTGAATATTATGGTAGGAAGCCTTCTCCTACGAAGGTTGATGCCATAGAGAAGATTGTAGAGACTTACTCTTCTACTTCAGAGGTTCGTAGGTTTCTTGGAGCTTGTGTGTTTTATCTTATTTGGATTTCTCATTTTGGTCATATTTTAAATGATCTCTACTAGCTTTTGAGGAAAGGGCAACATCTTTCTTGGGAGATAAAACATACTAAAGTTATGTAGAAATTGAAGAAATTATTGAGCTACTCCAACTCTTCAAAAGGTAGATTATGAGTGTGAGAGACCTATTGTTCTTACTATTGATATTAGTCCTATTGGCATTGGATGGGCTGTTGGCCAAGATGATGCAGATGGGAATAGGTATGCTATTCCGTTTGGGGGAAAATTCCTAAACGAGTAGCAACGTAGGTATTCATGGGTTAAGAGAGAGCTCTTGGGAGTTGTCACGGCTCTCAAGAATGACAAAGAGTACTTCATTGGTGCTATTGTAGTGGTCGAGAATGATTTTTTGCCTCTTCTAGGTATGATCACGAGTTGTTCTACTCCAAATATTACCATGCTTAGGAGGATTGGGTACATAAAATCCATGAATCCTGAGTTCAGGCACATAGTAGGTAAAGACGACCTAGTAGCTAATATGCTTTCACGAGCAATGTACGATGATATGGATTTTCCTTGCATTGATGATGCTGATGATGGGGTTGATCTTTTAGCCATGCATGCTGATCATATTTGTCATGTCTCTCCTTTGAAAAGCTTTGATGGGTCTTTGTATACAGGAGAGTATTTACAGAGTGGTCGTTATTTGAGTACCATGTCTAGACAGGATGGATGGATTGATGCAGATTTCAAGAAGATCATGAGAAAAGCTTACGGTTTCTTCTTGCAAAGTGGGCTACTTTGGAAGCATCCACAAAATCAATGAGGACAGCCATTGAGAGTTGTTTGTGATAAAGCTTCACAGGTGCGGATAATGAAATAATTTCATGAAAGTCTAATTTGGACTGGCTGTTTGGGCGACCTATGAGAAGATCAAAGAGCACTATTGGTGGAGAGGCATGTACAGAGATATCTCATAGTTTGTTGAGACATGCCCTGATTGTCAGTTGTTCTCTTCAGCGAGGCATAGAGATGAGCTTCATCCTACCTACCCACTATGTATTCATTACAAGTGGGTTCTTGATTTGATCGCTATGCCAGTTGGTTTATGGTAGATGTGCTACATTTTTTTGGCATGAGAATATCTCACAAATCAAGTGGAAGGAAGAGCATTATGGATGAAGTCTACTTCAGTGGTTTGTAAGTTTCTATTGGAAGATGTTATTTGCAGGTATGGATGTATTGGAAAAGTTACTGCAGATAGAGGTGAGTTGGATGTTGATGAGGCTAGGGAGTTTTTCTCTCACCTTGGCATTATATGTGCTTTGACTTTGGCATATAATCCAGTAGGCAACGAGAAGAGAAAAAGAGGCCATTCGTCGATTGTGAAAGCTTTGGCCAAAGCATGCAGTGGATGAGTCAGGGAGTGGCCTAGGTTGTTGCCTTATGACTTATGGGTTGATCGCACTACTCATAGTGTGACTACTGATTATATGCCAGTTGAGTTGATGTATGGGAAGAAGCCAGTCATGCCTATAGAGACTTGCACACTTACTTGGAGTTCTTTAGCATGACAGGAAGAAGAGATGACTAGAGAAGATCTTTTGGCTCTTCGTATTCATCAGTTGGAGAGAAGACATGGAGATATTGAGAGAGAAATTCAAAATCTCAAAAAAGCCATGATTTGCAACAAAGATAACTTTGATAAAGAAGACATAGATTTGAGACCTGAAGAGATTAAGGAAGGAGATTGCGTGTTAGTCTATAACAGCAATCTAGACAACCAGTATAGTGCTCTTTGCAAGGTTTCCAGACGATGGTTTGGGCCCTATTTAGTGTAGCATGTCCATGAAATTGGTACATATTCCTTAGCAAGGTTTCTAGACGATGGTTTGGGCCCTATTTAGTGTAGCATGTCCATGAAATTGGTACATATTCCTTAGCAGATCTTGATGGTATGGCCTTGTGGATTTTGATTGCAGGAAAGAGAATGAAACTATTCAAAATAAGAGATGATGCAACGTATGCAATCGAGGAGTTGGATGATGCAATTTATGATGAACTTGAGCCAAGAGATGATGAAGATAAAGATGCGGACATGGAAAATGCTTTTACAGAAGATGAAGAGATTGCATTGATCGTCGAGCTTGGCGGTGATGAGGATGGGTAGATGTGGCATCCAGAGGATGTGCAAGTTTTTGGAGGGGGTTGGATATTGTGATGCTGCATGTCCACCACTGCAAGTCTGAGGGTGGACTTTTTCGCCCAGAAATTGATCACATTAGTCAGTGTCATTAGGAATTTATTTTTCATTATGTGTGTCTCTTTGTTTGCATTTTCATGATGCACAAGCACTTGTAGTTAGCCTAGGCACAATTTCTCCAATGCATTCATAATTTTTTGTAAACATCGCTTGATTGATTGCATAGCATAGATTCTAATTTGCAAACTGCATGAGTGATTAGGCACAAAATTATTTTCCAAAGCATGTTCTTGATATGGCACAATGCATGGGAAAATAGGTTCACATGAAGGTTTCCATTTTGAAGACTCAAGGACTTGAGGAAAAGATTGCAATGTTGATCCTTCACTTTGGACTTTCCCCATGTGACTTGTAATTTGGATGTTGTCAGCACATATAATATGTCTCTTTAAAAGAAAACTTGGTTGTCTATGAAAGTTAAAAGATATCCACTTATGGACATCGAAGTGGAGTATTACAACATCTGACATTTGTATTCTTTGTGGAGAAGAAGGATACTTGCTGTGCTGTGATCTCTGTACCTCTACCTTCATAAATCCAAGCATCTTTGCTCAAGAGATATGGTGCAGCAAAACCAAAGGAAGGACTAGCCCCTAGAGAAGAATTTTCACTAGCAAATATGAGCTTGGGATGAGGTTGGCTGTGGGCACTTTGGCCATACTTGTTTTGCAAGATTCAAGAAGGTTTAAATGAAAGGATAGGTTGTAGCTATCAAAGTGATAGCCAAAGCCAAGATGACAATAGCCATTGCCATCGAGGATGCAAAAAGGGAAGTAAAAATATTGAGGGCACTATTAGGGCATGACAACTTAGTACAGTTCTATGATGCTTGCGAGGATAACCACAATGTATCCTTCTGCCACTTGCAAGGTGTTGTTCATTGGAATCTAAAGCGGCCTTTATGGATTAGGATAGAGGAGGCAACAAATTCAAAACAAGCCAAAAGAGTACAAAAACAAAGTATGAAGAGTGTTATAAAGGCTTGGGTGGGATGAAGGACATCCATTAACATGGGGAGTGATTGTTTTCAGTATAACTGTTTTGTGGAGGCAAAAAAACTACTAATCAAGCTCTAAAGTTATCTAATTGGGTCATAATAGAGAAACCCTATAGTTTTAAAGAAATGGATTATATTAATTGAGTAGAGCTTATATCGAAGGTTCATGGGGTAGAAAAAGCCGCAATATATTTTGAAACAGTACCCTTATAGTATCAAAATCCAATGGCTTACAACATTTTACTCACTGTATATGTTGATCGAGACATGGAGAAAGAAGCAGTAGAACTTCTCAAGATAGTCGAGAAAAGCAAAAATAGATGTCATTGATTACATCCAACTCATCCTATGCAGACAGCGGGAGCATTGGTCCGCTTTTACACGGCAACAAAAGCATGTGACGAGAAAAGAAGGGAATGAAAAGATTAATAGCTTAAAAGCTATTATGATAAAAAAGGATTTCATTGGCAATTAATATTGCCAATTATGCTTTTCTGAAGTTTTTGAGCTGGCGGGAAAATATAAAAAGGAAACCAGAAGGCTGGTTATTAGGGAGGAGCGAGCACAACAAGCTGAAGACATGAACGATGGAGAGCAGCAGAGGTGACGATTGAAGGTGACGATGGAAGGAAGCAAAAGAACCTGAAGTCAAAGGTGATGAAGTGACAACAAACGAAGAAGATCAAGATGATGGAGCTTGCAGACAATGACGGAAGAGGAAGGTGACGAGAAGATAGTTGAAGAAGCTGAGGAGACCGAGGACGCAACGAAGACATGAATGATGGAGAGTAGTAGCGACGAGGACTGAAGGTGACGATGGAAGGAAGCAAAAGAACCTGAAGTCGAAGGTGACGAAGTGATAGTGAACAAAGAAGATCAAGACGATGGAGCTTGCAGACGACGACGGAAGAGGAAGGTGACAAGAAGATAGCTGAAGAAACTAAGAAGCCAGAGGACATAGCGAAGATGAAGCGACGAAAGGTGATGAGGGGAAAAACATGAACGTTTTGAAGGAGAGACCGAGAGGAGAAAAGTCGATGGAAGGGAGAAAGACGAAGGTGATTGGGCTCGAAACATGGAAGGGAGTGAAGCCGTAGCCATCTTCCATAGCTGATGTGTCATGAGCTTGAGGGGTAGACCTCACTCATACAGAGATCATTGTGACCAACAAGCCTCTGCACTGTTGAAGGGAATTGGCTATGTTAAATAATCATGATTCCTCTACAAGCTCATCTCCACATGGCTTGTCTTCTTGCTTGGCACCCTCCTTATCCTTCTTGGATATAGGGGCATAGTGGCTTCCCCCCTTCTGATTGATTTCTCTTATGGATTTTGAGGGTACCAACAATTATTCAAAGGAGTCTAGAGAAATGGAAGAAGAAGAAGAATACGATTGCAGTGAGACTTATCCTTTTTCCTTCTTCCTCTTCTTCAGATGAGGCCCCTACGAAACTTGAAGCAACATAGGGAATGACAAATATAAGAACTTAGAGGAGAAAACATAGATTTTCGTGGAGCATGTATTTCAAAGAGCAATCATGTTCATAACAAGGAATTGCAAGAAATTTAGCTTGAAAAGAAGTTTCCACTATTTGAAGATATGACAGATGCATCCAAAAGTAAAGCAAAAGACTAGGCCTATGGTAGTCATATACAAGAAGAGAAAGATCTTCAATGCACTTTACACTTGGTTATAGCTATTGGAAGATCTAGGCATGCCTTCAACACCCTTGGGAAAAGCCAATAGTAGTCATCCTTTTGTCACACCATAATCCTTCTTCTTTAGATTGTGAGTCTCTTAATCTCAAGGCTTATGTATATGCAAGCGTCTCTACATCAAAGATTTATCTCTATATTTTATAAACAAAGTCAAAAATACGAGTTGGCACATCTCTAACTCAATTGCATAGAATAGTGTGAGTGATCAAACCTAAAAGCTCGATTTTTGAGGATTTCTTTTCTGGAAGGGAGTTCTTTCATCTCAAAGCGTCCCTACAGCAAGCGACAATCATGAACCCCCACACGTATTATTCCATGCGACGACGAATGCATTGAATGCCCATACACCTTAATTTCCACAATCCTAGGAAGGATTTTCATCTTTTCCAAGGGGAAGGGGGGTAATGGATGAAAACTTAGAATTCAATTTTCAAAGGGAAGAATGAATGTGTAAAAATGCATAGATTGATTGGTATGAGAATTCTCATTTTGTGGATTATATTCCTCATTGTCGGGCACTAATCTTTCTAGTCATTTTACTTTCCGTGCAAGAGATGCCCTTTAAGAAAACTAATTGTGAAATATGGTGTGATGATAGGGACCAAAATGGAAGGACAATAGGATAAAACCAACAAGCTCCCCTTCTCAAAGGAGGAGTATAGAAGATACAAATTAGCCATGGAGATTCGAGCATTCAATCAATTAAAATACTACAACATCCACAATTTGGAAGAAGTGGTGACATCCAAAGAGGCAATGGCATAGATGATAGAATGCTGTAATCTTGCTAAGTACTTGGAAAAGGTGGGAAAAGATATCGATCCCCATAGCAAATGTACATAATTCTTTAGGACTTTAGATGTCCAAAGGAACAGTGGCATGGTGACCATCAGGCAAGGCCAAACTTCTAGAAGGATTGAAGTTGCCCTCAATTTGGAGGTTGTGGAGAAGTATTGGGGGTAAAGGTGCCTTTACCTAGCCGCCCATGTATTACTACACTGACAGTACCCGCCACTGCACATTGCAAGTGGCGGGCGCCTATCACCATCACTTTATTCTTTATTCTTTTAGTGACAGTTTGAATAAAGGAAGGCTCAATCACACATTATGACTGTTGGAGTTCCCATTTGGTCTCTCTTTCTTTCTTGCTCTCGCTCTCCTGTCACAACTCTTCTAAGCAAGATTTGATCCTTCTCACCTTTCAATTGGTATCACAACATGGTTGCTCAAGCATTCTAACCTGGTTCACGACTCCTTTAGCTTCCTATTGATTACCTACACTCATTGGGTCTCCTTCCCGGCAGCCATAGCCGATTCTCCCGAGCTCCCGTCACTCCCCGACTTCCCAATGAGCGCCTACCCTACCCCTTTGGGCACCCTCAGGGCATTCCAACAAAGGTATTTCTTTATTTTTATCAGGGTTTCATGTTGGTTACAGGTCTACAGGTCGAATAAGTGAAAGGGGGCAGCACCATTGAAGCTATGGTGCTCCATATCTTGACATAGGCTTTATTGGGGCACCTCAGGCTTGTTATGTGCCTTCTTTGGCACCCACTTGAGCTTCCTACCACTTTTCCCAACTCAAAAACGTGAGTAGAAACCTCAAGAAGATTTTTTTCCATTTTTCCAAGTGCATTTATAGCATGTGATCAGTTGTTTGATCTCCTCCAGCTCATTCCAGTCATTGGCAGCCTCATTTGGGCACTATACACTTGGTTTATGCTTGGCATTTAATCTCGAGCCTTGATATTGAGCATTGATGTGATTTACTTTAGGTTTGGGACTATTATACATAGTTTACAGGCAGCCCATAGCAATGTTACATTAGCATTTTATGTCTGGACCACTTTGGCATTGACATTGGTTGCTTGGTTGGTCCCAAATGCTCCTTGAATGCTAGGGGAATGTATGCCTATGATGTGAGATGATTTTGGGGCTGAATTTTCTCAGTCATTGACTATTTTACACATTTCATAGGTAGCCTAAAATAGGGCAGTCCCTTGTCATTACACTTTATGCTCATGCTACATAGTCATTTGATGCCCGATTATGCCCAGTTGGTGCCTATAAATATGGGAAAGTATGCCTATGGTTTGTCTATGGTTTTGAGCTTGGATTGAGCCACTTTTTTCTCAGTTTTGGACATTTATTTGCTGCTGGAATATTTAGGGCTGAAGCTCTTTTGCTTATGTTTAGATATGCCTATTGCATTTGGGCTATATCTTGGATGTATACATTGATGTATTGACTCTCGGGGATCAACATAGAGCTTGGATTTACTCTTGAATCATTGGTTGATCTTGAGCTTGATTTGCATAGAATTTGGATCTTCATCTATGATGTACTTATGGCATGTACTTTGCTTATGTTTGACCGCTCTTGCCATGCTTGGCCTATGCTAATACTACATGCCCGTTACATTGTTTGGAGTTGGATGCTACCGAGTCTTGCTTTGGCCTGACATTTGATTGCCTGAAGCTTACTTTGGCTATTTCTCAACTTGCAAGAGTTATAGTTTGGATGTACTTGATGACTATAGATGCTATGTATGGATGCCACATGGCCTATATGCTCATGAGGTCTTATTGATGCTTGATCTTTTGGCACTGGTGCTATCATATGCCCCTGTTGAGCTTCTTTGCTTGATATTTATGGATTTTGTGCTACTGGGAGTGCCTTGATACGTTTGATAGACATTGAGCACGCCATTTATGCTACTTGAGACTGGGATCTTCACTTGGTTGTTGTATGGTTGATATGCCATGGCCATCACATATGTACTTGGATTGATTTGGGCTTTGCACTCCCTGAGCATATACCTCTTTGTGTCAAGTCTTGCCAGTGTTGTGTACACTTTTCCCTATTACATAGGGGGTGTGCCGAATTATTAACAGATTCATTTGACATGCTTGGGTGTTTGCGTATGACTGTCACATATTGATTTATGCCCTCTTGATGCTAGTTATGCTTTGACAATCAGTGGTTGACTTGGTGCATTCATTTTACCTACAGTTTGCTCTCACTGTACCTAGCTGTAATTTATTATAGCAAGCAATTATGCATGGAAGAGTGACTTGGAATTTTCATGTTGAATCATCCTGATTTTATGTACTTTTGATGGTACTTAGTGGGCAACATCTTTAGCTATCAATTCATGGTCATTTTGCCTTGGTTTTGGTGGTATTTTAACTGTTTACAACAAAAAACAACTACTTTTGAACTGTTTGCACCATTTTGGACTGTAGTATAGCATCTTCCTCCACTGATAGTGCTATCTTCAACATCACTAAGCTTGATGGTACAAATTATGCCTACTGGAAGAGCCAAATTTGGCAAGTATTAGTGCAAAAATCGTAGATAAAGCCACTAAGGATGCATGGCGAGCAACCTAAAATTATGACTGATGATGAATGGGATGAGCTTGATGAGCTATGCAAGTCCACCCTCATCTTGTCTCTCTCACTGAACAGGTGCATTACAATGTGTTGAGGAAGCACAGAGTGTTTGGAAGCTTTGGGATAAGATCAAGAACCTCTATGATAAGAAAAGTCATGCAAGTCAGATGTATTGGCTGAAGCAACTTATGGATCTGTGCATGAAGGAGAATATGAGGATGTCTGCTCATTTGAGCCAGTTCCATGCTATTCTCAAGAACTTGACTTTGCAAGACATTACCTTTACTGATGAGGTTACTCCATTTTTTTTTCTTGGGACTCTAATTGAGTTATGGGATGTATTACGCACTGCCTTATGTGCTCCTACTACTACTACTTTGAACTTGCATGATGTAGAGAGTGCTCTTGTGCAGGAAGAGATCAACCATAAGAACTTGGATGCCTATTGTGTGTCGTAGGCTTTGACTGTTAGAGGCAGAGATGGTAATGGAAAGAATGACAGTGGGAATGGCTATGGCAGAGACTAGCAAAAGTCTAGGTCTAAGTCGCGTGGTAAGTTGCGCAACGTCTTGTGGGAGAAATGCTAATGTAACATGTCATCATTGTGGTAAGAAGGGTCATATACGCCCACAATGTCATGAGTTGCACAATGAGAAATGCAAAGAGAAGGGGAAAGACAAAGTATAGGAAAAGTCATTTGATTACAACATGGTATCTGCGAAATCTAGAGTGAAAATCAAGTAAAAATGTCATATAGATTCATGACTCCAATGGGGAGTACATACTAGCAGCTAGTTTTTGTGATGCTACGCCATTGATCGAGGTTCACTTTATATATGCATAGTACTAGCTTTTGGATTCTGGTGCTTCATTTCATGTTACACCATGCCGTGAATGGCTTCACTCCTACCACACTGTTCACTTGGGTGATGATAGGTCACTTGCTATTGTTGGCATTGGGAATGTATGACTGCAATTCTCTACTTGCAATATTTTTATGTTATAGGATACACGTCATGTACCTGGGCTTACATGTAGTCTAATGTCTACAGGGCAACTTGATGATGCTGGATTTCACGTTTCATTTGGGGATTTTTCCTAGAAGATCACACGTGGTAGACTTTGCTTGCTAGAGGTACCAAGGCTGGCAACCTCTATCCTCTTGTAGTTGGTGGGTCCTCTATCGACCATGTTTTGTCAGTGGGTTCCATCTCACATGTATCTCTTTGGCATGCCCATTTGGGCCATATGTCTTTAAAGGGAATGAAAATGCTTTCTGGTTTTTTGTAGTACTTACCACTCCTTGACTATTCATGTTTTGATTCTTGTAAGCATTGTCTCTATGGCAAATAGACTAGGAATACACATAAGAAGTTTGGTCAAACACACATGGGTGAGCCCTTGGCATTAGTACATTCGGATGTTTGTGGGCCCACGCCCTGTCAGTCTATGGGTGGTGCAAAGTATTTTGTGATGTTCATTGATGATTTTTTGTGTAAAGTCTAGGCTTACTCCTTTAGCTTAAGTCAGATGTATTAGGTGTGTTTCAAAGAATTAAGCTCTGTTGGTTCAGTTTGTTTGGGTAATGATAGGTCACTTGCTATTGTTGGCATTGGGGATGTACAGATACAGTTTTCTACTGGTACTATTTTTTTGTTATAGGATATACATCATGTACCTACACTTACATGTAGTCTTATGTCTTTAGGGCAGCTTGATGATGCTGGGTTTCATGTTTCATTTGGGTTTTTTCCCTAGAAGATCACACGTGGCAGACTTTGCTTGCTGGAGGTGCCAAGGCTGGCAACCTCTATCCTCTTGTAGTTGATGGGTCCTCTATTGACCATCTTTTTTCAGTGGGTTCTATCCCACATGTATCTCTTTGGCATGGCCATTTGGGCCATATGTCTTTCAAGGGAATGAAAATGCTTTCTGGTTATTTGCAGTACTTACCGCCCCTTGACTATTCATGTTTTGATTCCTCTGAGCATTGTCTTTATGGCAGATAAACAAGAATACACATAAGAATTTTGGTCAGACACACATGGGTGAGCCCTTGGCATTAGTACATTTGAATGTTTGTGGGCCCATGCCCTGTCAGTCTATGGGTGGTGCAAAGTATTTTGTGATTTTCATTGACGATTTTTTGTGTAAAGTCTAGGCTTACCACATTAAGCTTAAGTTAGATTAAAGTCTGGGCTTACCACATCAAGCTTAAGTTAGATGCCTTGGGTGTGTTTCTCCCCCATTGTCAATTGATTGCCCCCTATACCCCACCCCAGAATGGTTGACTTAGTGGATGAATAGAATCATCCGAGAGTGTGTACACAATACGCTTAGCCATGCAGGTCTACCAATAGAGCTTTTGGGCTAAGGCAGTCAGTACAGTTGTGCATGTCATCAATAGATCACCTTTTAGTGGTTTGGATTTCCAGGTTGCAGAGGAGGAGGAGGTATGGACAATCTTATGTGCATCTAAGTGTCTTTGGATGTGAGGCATTCTTCCATGTGCCCAAGGACAAGCATACTAAGTTAGATCTTAAGAGTGTCAAATGCATTTTCCTTGGCTATGGAGATGTAGGCGAGATGGGTTACCTCCTCTAGGATCCATAGGCGCAAAAAGTCATCCGTAGCCATGATGTAGTCTTCCATGAAGACAAGATGCATAGGCAGCCTGAGAAGGTGGTAGAGATACGCAGGGTATATTTCGAGAGGAACTAGGTGCTCTTGCAGAGCCAATTGGATAGCCTGCAGGGGCAGTTGGTACACATGGCCAGGGTGTTGGACAGGTAGTAGAGCATGGTCTACTAGAGATAGGCATCCACCTGATAGATTTGAGCCCTCGATGCATTATGTCTTGGTTACAAATGTAGGAGAGCCGTTGATTCTATACCTATACTACATTCATATTCTATGAGTGCTATTGAACTAGCCCATAATCCAGTCTTCCATGCGAAGACGAAACACATTGAGGTAAGATATCACTTCATACGTGGGGTCATAAAGGACAAGTCTATTGATCTTGTGAAGATCTCCATTGATGAAAATCCTGCAGATTTGCTTACAAAAAGCCTCATTACTGAGTGTTGTGCCTTCCTCAGGAGATTGATGGGTGTTGGATGAGATGACATTTTTCCTCATCCTATTGTACATGTGTATATTATACTATCTTTTCTTTTTCTTTTCACTCCTCACTAGGGAATATTTTCCTTTAAGTGGGAGGTTGCTGGGGGGTAAAGGTGCCTCTGCCTAGCTGCATCTGTATTACTCCTCACTAGGGCATAGTTGCCTTTAAGTGGGAGGTTGATAGGGGGTAAAGGTGCCTTTGCCTAGCTACATGTGTATTACTACACTAACAGTACTCGCCACTACACACTGCAAGTGGCGACGCCCATCACCGTCACTTTATTCTTTATTCTTTTAGTGACAATTTGAATGAAGGAAGGCTGGATCACACATTGTGACTATTGGAGTTTCCATTGATCAAGCACTGGGATTAGTAGAGAATCCAGAGAAGAGGCTGAAGAGGGATCTGTATGGGATGCTAGGGATGGATAAAAGGAACTTCTACACAAATGATGGAATCAACCTAGCTAGCTGACATTTCGGACCCCACCATTCAACTACAGACTAAAATCGTCCACACCCTTTTATCAAGTAGGAGATATAATGCTCTCATGAGCAGAATAGGCCTATCATTGCTAGATCTTGCAACCAATGCCCTAGTTGAGGTGAATTTGAATGATGTAACGTGTCCACCTGTTAACTTCAGGACACGTCTTAGCAGTCTATCGAAAAGGATGTCTAGAAAGCTTCGCCCGACACTCCCATGGAATGTTATGGGGTTTGCGATCTAGGACCTTCCGCGTCTGCCACGTAGCGGAAGTATTCCGGCCATTCCCACTTAGGACCGATCTGAATTAGGGTTTTCCCTATTGGTCATTTCCTAACGGCAACTAGCGTCGAACCCGAGTGAACTACTTTACGCAGAAACGCTAGGTCTGAAGCGGATTCACGCTCCACTTGGTTCAATGAGAATGGGAAACGAGAGGGATGCGAAGCTCAACCTCTCTACCATAAGGCATAGTTCCATTCCGTTCCCCTAAAATAGTGTAAATCGAGATCATTTATAACTTAGAATCTAGGTCAATGCTCTTACTGCTCGTGTTCTTTGAACGATCTTCTCATTGTCCATCATGATTGAGAAAAGTTCCCGGCCAACCAGGACCACCCCATCCGTAGGACGGACCCATGGCCACATCCACCGCACTTTCCTCAGGTTTTAGTTATCTAATTACCTACCACATTTAGTTGGACAAGTATCAATCAGCTTCCTTAATTAGTCCGTTAGGCACTAGTTCCTTCACGTAATCATAGCACTTGACATAGAAAAGCAATGTCAAACAAGTTCCTTTTCAACAGGTTATCATATTTATCTTTGAAATACATAAAGTCCAGCCCGTAGGCTTATCCATAATCCGCCCGAAGCCTATCCAGCAATCCGCAGGGATTACTAATCCAAGATTCCGCCCGTAGACTAGTATGCGGGCCTCAAGATCCAATCCCGAGTCACATTGGCCTCTTGTGCAGGGCCCGAAAGGCGAGGGATTTACAGCCAGAGCCCCCCTGGCACCCAAGCGTCCTCCTGCTCCAAGTAGCGCTCAACAGAGAGACCTCTCGCGGTGGGTTCGATCCACCTTCCCGGCGCGGTTAACAACCCCCTTGGTTAGGGTCAGGCAGGCAGTCGAGGGTAACTGAAGCTGCCTCTCCCTTCAGGCCTTCAACCTGAATCATTAGATATCTTTTCATCCTTTAATTCTTTGAGCAAACAAAGCAAAACAGTGCTCTTAAAACTGTTACAAGCACAATCAATTCCATTGGTCGTTATTTTTGGCCAACTGCTAAGGAGTGAATCCTTCTTTCTGAATGCATCCAGCACTCGACCCGGGATCAATTGCGACTTGGCAAGATCCCCTATATCCTGGGTTAGGGCCGTACCCTATTAACTTGACTTGATCAATACCTTAAGTTCATATGTTATTCCAATTTATTGATTGGTCTTTTGCTTCCAACCAATTATCTTTACCCAAGAAAGATACTATATCAGGACAATTATTCATCCTCTTGCAAGATAAACTTGCGTAAGAATCTGCCAATCTCATTCCGAGGAATTGGCCATTCCCTTGTGATTAAATCACAAGATCATGCGACTCTGCAACTTGTTGCACAAGTATCGCATCAAACTATGGGACTATTCTACCCATCAATGGTGTCTTCTAATTAGGGTATCATGATTAGATATAACAATCTGTTTTTGATTGCATTAGGCCGACATTGTCGATCCTAAGGTTTCGAAATTCATCTTTTTAGCGAGAGATTCTTAGGAAAAACCCTAGATCACTTCCCACACATATGTTCCAATCTCCCTACATTGCGTGAATGTAGGCAAGTCTTTTAGGGTATAGGAGTTTCAGCTTTGGTAATACGAGCGACTAGGTAATGTTCTCAACGTGTTAAATCCTAGTTAGCTCTTTGGGATACATTGCATTGAATTAACCCTTCTAAACGAGTACTTCGTGATTTTAGGTGTTTAGGTTTAAACTAGTTTAACTTGTCTGGTCTTGAACATGATTCATTGTCTACATATAAGTCGATTTACAAACCCTAACTTTTCGGGTTACGATCAAATCATAGGTTAAGTTATAGCATCATTTCAATTGATCATCCTATAACATGCAAACAAGGTCCATGCTAAAACATGCAGCCTTTTTCTACTTTCATTTCTGAATGAATTTGTTGTATGCAGAACTTACACCATCTTTCATTGATTTTGAGTTTTTAGGCCACTTGCCCCGAGTTAAATCTTCTTCATGCAGTCCTAGCAATTTGCTACGGTTGCTAATAACTTTCTTTAAGAATCTTTTCGAAAAAGATGTTCAATAATGCAATATGTGGTTTATTCCTTCCATGCTGAAGTGTACTATCATAATTCCATTTTGTAAAGGTGGGCATTAATTAATCTAGTTAATGCATAAAACCTACTTGCTATACATGCATAGAAATCTTTATACTTGCTTAATTTGTTTGTTTGTTTTATTGAAAAATACTAATGACCGAATTCTTTCATCGTGAGCTATCTCTTTTAAATTAGTCAAAGTATTTAAGACGAAAAATGCATCCTATCTCCAAAAATCATCCATGCACGATTGAATTATAACGACGTAATAAAAATTAGGAAGAAAAACTTGGACTTGTGGTGAAATGTCCACATGGATGTTAGGAGACGATCCTCCTGCGGTTGCACCTTGTGCTTTCTTAGGAGCCATCCCGAATGCGGCCTTTCCGTCTTGGATGTGGCTTTGCGAAACTCCCTTTGTAATTCCACCATCCTTTATGAAATTTTTTCCTTCCTTTCATAGAAGCTCCGGTGCAAATTGTATACACAGAAAGGGGTTTAGCACTCGGACTAATTGGGAGATTGAAAGAAATCCAAGGGAAAAAGCTTAATGAGCCTTTTTAAAGGCCTCGGATAGGACCCACGAGAAAGGGGGTACTAACTCGACTTTTAACGGATTGAAAAAGGGCAAACGGTATAAAAGTCCTTAAAGAGGGATATTTCCATGGAGGGGAAAAAGAAACCCACGGAAAGGGTTTAAATCCCGGGGGGGGGGGGGGGATAGTCTTAGGATGGACTAGGTGGGCAAAAGGGGGAAAAAGGGGGGGGAAACAAGGGTGTATAAGCCCTTAAAAAGGGGATTTTATGTGGGGGGGTTTACCAACCCCAGATGGACAAGGGCTAAGAGGACCCACAAGGAGGAATGGGGGGTGTAATTTGAAAGGGGGCTTAGGAGACCCACCCTTGGAAGCTTCCAAGAAGCTTCTAAAGCTTCTGGAAGATTGCAGAAGCCCACGTGGAAAGAGCCAAATGGGATTCGATTGGCGATAGCGGCAGTGTTTTGTATGGCAGCAACTAGCGATCCATAACATTTCGATGCCTTCTCCTCTCTCAATGGCAGCGACAGCAGAGACTCGGCTCCTTCCTCCAGCCTTTCCCCTTCTAGCCTACGGCAGTGACGACGTGGCCCCCTTCCCAAACATGGCAAAAATTTGGAGATGGGGTCAATTGATGTGGTTATTGGTTGCAATTGATTAAAGACACTTAGAAAACTCTCTATGAATTTGGAGCACAACAAGCAATGGACTTTTCTTTGAATGGGTAGTACTTAATGGCATAAAGCAAAAGCAAGTGGAGTTGATCACCATTAAAAAGTCAAAAAGGGAAATCAATACCATGTCTTTCATGTTCACTCTTTTACTTTCTAATGTGGATGAAGATTACTCAAATTCTTCTTCATTAGAGAAGGATCCATGTTTGAGCAAATTGTTGGAAGAGTACAATGTCATTTTTTAGAAATTCTTCTCTTTGGTTCCTAAAAGAGGAGTAGACCATCCAATTGACTTGGTACTAAACACTAAACCCATAAATAAACCACCTTATCAATTATTAAAGTATGAGTATGAAGAGTTGGAAAGGCAAGTCAAAGAGTTACTATAAATGGGGTTAATTTAGCTTTGCCATTCATCGTTTGCCTCTCTAGTATCACTTATTAAGAAGAAGGGTGGGTCATTTAGAATGTGTATTGATTATTGAGGCTTGAAGAAGTATACCATCAAGAATAGATACCTCATTTCCTAAATTGATGATCTTCTAGATGAACTAAAGGATATCAAGGTCTTTACAAATATAGTTCTTCGATCGAGTTATCATAAGACATGCATGTAGGAGGTAGACAAGTTCAAAAGAGCCTTCCAAATTGAAAGACATCTATTCATTTTATTTTTAGTTAAATTAATTATTAATATTTCTAAATATTAAACTAAAAAATTCAACCATTTTAATATATTTTTTCTTAATTCTTTAAAGAAAAATATATTAAGAAAAAATAATGAAAAAAAGAAATAAAAATAAAGAGATTTTATTTTAAAAAAGGCTTAATAAGTCCGAGGCTTAGGGGGGACCCCTAAAATGGGGGATGCATGTACATTGAAAACCCACTCTCCCTTTCCCCCTCCCCCCCCCCCTCCCCCCCCCCCCCCGCCCCCCCCCCCCCCCCGCGCGCCCCCCCTCTCCCTTTTGAATTCTCTCAAGCTCATTGACCCTTACCTTTTTAAGATTCTTTTAGAAAAAAAGATTTAAAAATATTCATTTCTCCCTCCCATTAACAAAAAGCAGATATACTATATTCCCCCACTTCTTTTTTGTTAGATATGCTCTATGCCTATAAAGTGGTACCAATGATCCATGGCGCTTTAAGTTGTAAGGCACCCATTATGAAGAGAATCTATGTGTGAGATGGGACATTGGTTGAGCCCTAACTTGTTTGTTAGATGAGGTCTATGTGATTGGATGGAATAATGTGACCTTTGTGGATCTAGCCTTTGGATTAGATAGAGTACTTAAGTTGGTACCAATTCCAGGCACATTGCATCAAGTTATGGGGTGTAAGAGTTATCAAGGAGTCAAGACCCCCTTTTTTGGGGTCTGTGGCCCTTGGCTAGGGGGTGTCAAGAGGGCCAATGGTCCCCTTGACGAGGTTTCAAAGGTAGTGCCCCCAACCCAATGCTAAAGGGAATATCCCCCAAGCAACTTAGTAGGGAAGGTTCATAATATAGTGAAACAAGCCAACTAAACTACCTGCTTGTGCTATAAAAGAAAAACCCCTCCCAAGCTATCATCAATATATATTTCACATAGTTAGAGTTCTTCTAGCTAGTCTTAAGCTCTTTGCCTATCATATGTATGGATCACTATCTAAGCTTCATAATGGAAGTGCACAGGTGGACAGAGCCATCTTTGTATTGCTTTGTTTTGAATTAAAGAATTTTATGTTATTCTCATATTTGCTACTTTTTATTCTCTACTCCTTGCTCAGATTTTGCTCAAGTGGATGTTTTTTTTTTATGAAACCATCCTATAGCTAGGTGGACTCTATTAAATGGGTGGCTTCTCCCAAAAAATTTAGGAAAATGTCAATTAATCTTGACTATCCTAGGGTTGAGTCTTAGAACCTTTTTAGCACCATTTTAGGAGACCGATGTGAGACTATGCCTTATGGATAGAAGGTTCAACGCTTAGCTCCTCCTTGTTTCTCACTCTCATTAAACCAACGACAATGCCTATTCACCTTGAGTCTTTGATAGCTTGCACAATAGTGGCCATCTTAACTCGACGCTAGAATGTAGCTAGAGACTATAGATGTGTGTTAGAAACCTCTAGGTTGATCCTTGTGGAATGAGGCCATATGCTTTCCTTGCAAGGTGGGACCTGAGGAGCACCTAGTTGCCTAAGTCCATATACTCATGAGTAGCACAAATGGTGATAGCTAGGATCAAATCCTTAAATGACTATCAAATTATCCTTCCTATGATTTCAGGTTAGAGCCTAAATTTTAGTATGCTTTATCGAGATGAAAACGATGTCAAATTAGCAATTTTTGCAATATAGTACACTCTATCATGAAAACGATATCAAATTTTCACATTTACTTGAAATTAAGTTTTTATGGACATTTGATGAAAGTTGGAAAATTTTCTATGTCTTCTTTAAAGGTATCTCAAGCAAATATACCATGGTTTGTACTTAAGTAATTTTTGCTTTTGATATAATGTTACC
Source organism: Lygodium microphyllum (assembly GCF_053477565.2). Classification (NCBI taxonomy): domain Eukaryota; kingdom Viridiplantae; phylum Streptophyta; class Polypodiopsida; order Schizaeales; family Lygodiaceae; genus Lygodium; species Lygodium microphyllum. Next base: position 30,901,005 of record NC_141164.1, read on the forward strand.
TTGCTTAGCTTCTAGGCTATCCTTAGATCTAAGTGGTCTAGAATCTAAGCTCAAAGTTGGCAACTATGAGATGAAAATAACTTAATTGATGGTAGGAAGGTAAAATATAAAGAGAGCCAATATTCTTTAAGACCTTGACTCAATTGAAGCCTTTTGGTTCTTTGAAACAAAAGTCTCCCAAGCTCTTATCCATGTGAACAATTTGATAACCAATCAAAATCAATATGTATCCTCACAACTCGTAAAAGTTATCAATCTTAAGAGCATTAAAATTTGGCCTCATAAATCCTTTATATCTAACATCAAAATATCCAGCTGCCTTGACTATCCCATTACAATCGTAGATGTAAAAAGAGTTCCAATATGGTGTTAAGCCCAATAAACATATCGCTTCCATTCTGCCTAAATATCATTTTAGGCTAACAAATTCCTATAAATAAAAATATTTTCTTAGAAATAAAATAGGATGCTCACAATATTGACTATTAACCTTGGAAAATAATAAATTGATAAAAATTATTATAAACCTTCAAAGGGTCATTCTATTCTCTAGGAATAATAAGAAAGAAACACTTTCTTACTTCTTTCGAAATCCTATGTAGAAGGAATTCTATGTAACGTTCCCTCTAGTCTATCAAGTAGAGTCATAGTGCAACCTTTCCTTGTGTGAACATATTTTTCAAATGATGGACTAAATCTTCATCCCACCTTACTACTAGTTCTCCAAGACCCACCATTGGATGCAATATTATGTGGGACAATACATGACACCTCCCAATTACTACATTTATATTGACCATGTCACAACAAGCAAGAGTATGATCCATTAGGGGAATATGGACTCAAAAAGGACCTCATAAGAAATTGATTAGAACTCTTGAATATTGGATTAGTCCTGCTTCAATGGTTATCATTGCATATCTTTTTGTCCCTTACTTTCCTACATTCCTAGGCTCGACCCACTTTTTGTGGTGGACCCTACCTAGAAAGAAGAGGGGTCTCCCTTTCTTTTCACTTTGGTAACTCTAGAAATTATATAGTGTAGTGGACATAACCTAAGCAAGGAGTAGAGAATACACAACAAATATGAGAAGAACAAAAACTGATTTAATTCAAATGAACTAATACAAAGATGGTTCTATCCACTCATGCACTTCCATTATGAAGCTTAGATGGTGATCTTGACAGATGATAGGCGAAGAGCTTAAGGCCCCAAGGAGGTTACTCATAAATATATATATGTATCACGTGGGTTCAAGATAAGGGATTTTTAAAATACTATTTTTACACATTTTTTACATACAAAAGGGTCCCATATAAAGGGGTTACTTACAGATTGAATAGAAAAGGATTATGTTTTATTAAGGAAAATTTTACAAATAAATATATTTATAAATAGGCCTTGAATGTATGTGATAAAGAGGGTATACATATAGTGAATTACCTAGGCTTAAGGCTACCAATAAGAACTCTGAGTGGGTGAAAGATAGATTGACGATGGCTTTGGAGAGGTATTCCTTTTATAACATGAGAATGTAGTCTAATTAGTCTTTTTGAATATATTATAAATCTTTCCTAGTCGACTAGAAAATATTCCTAGAAATATTTCCTTTATCGTCAAGCCAGAGGGCACTATTCTTGAACCCCTATCAAGGGGGTTGTTGGGCCCCTTGATGAGGACCCGCGTCCCAAAGGCCACTTATGTGGCTCTTGGACCCCAAAATAAGGGTTCGTGATAACTCCCACACCTAGTAACTCGATGCATTGTGTCTCTAGTTGCTAACCAGCATAACTACTCTATTTAACCCAAAGATTAGATCTACAAAGTCACATTTTTTCCATCCAATCACATAGACCTCATCTAACATACATGTCAAGACCCAACCAATATCCATACTCACACATGTCTTTTCCTTATAATGGGGGCTCTACAACTTAAAGCACCATAGATCATTGGTGGCACCTTACACGAGTGGAGCATTGAGCATATCTAACAGTTTAACTAGCCTTTTTTATCTTCCATTGAAGATGGAAACATCACTCTTCCAAAAGTACCACATCAACAGCTGGATTTTATTTTTGTCTCAAAAAATGATTTTTTAATTATTTATTGAAATTAAAATTATTTTCTTAAAATATATCCAATTATATTACAAGTTGAAATACTTATTTTTTGTATTAAATGCCCTCCAAATCAATTCTTCTAGATCACCACTTTTCTAAAAAGTGTCATATTAGCAACTTGGATTTATTTCGTTCCAAAAGATTACTTTTTTACATTTTTATGAAAAGTGGGCTTTATTTTTCAAAAGGTACACGATCATATTACAAGTTGAAATACTCATTTTCTATACATTTTTTAATATTAAAAGCCCTCTAAATTAGTTTACATTTTTTAATACCTAGACATGGTACGTAGGACCCTATTAGAGATAGTTATATACCTACTTTATACTCCACTACTCCTCCTAAGTGCCACATCAATAGGGCAAACTAATTATGACCTCAAAAGGTAACTTTTTTCATTCCCTCTGAAAACATGGTCTTTTCCATCTCTAGTAGTGCTTAACTATATTATATATGCATCTAAGCATTTTTCATGCTCTCTAACCTTTCCAATTCAATATTATACCGAAAACTTAATCTACTCCATTTCCTCTCCTGCATTAGTTTTCCTAATGGAACTACTTAGAGACATAAGTAACTGTAAGAGGAAGGTGGATTTGCATATTCATGTAGATAAAGAGTATGCTATTGCAAAGTCTCCTTATAGCAAAGGTGGCATGGATGCAACAACTACCATCCAATATTGTTTAAAGAGAAAGCTAAATATTGATCTTTGGGTAAATGTTTCCTTATATCCTAATGACCCTAGCACTAGGCTAAATCCACCTTTCAATTCCACTTCTTTATTGCTCACTTTTGTTGGGGATGGTAAAAATAGTCTAGCAAGTTATTGCAAATGCTTACATGGAAATATTCATATGCATCAATATTAATCAATATTATATAGCACTCATCAATCTTTATTACAATCCTAGGGTTCTTTAAATGTGTTACAAAAAGTCCTACAAGATCAAGAAATCAAAGTGCAGAAGCTTGAAGAATAATTGAAGTAGAGTAAAGACAAAGGACAAGAGACTACAAAGGACATGCAAAGAACTCCAATCTTGAAGGAGGAGAATGCTTCATTAAAATTGCTTTTGGAGAAAATGGAGAAGGATAAAAACATTGCAAAATAAATGTTGCAAAGGTACAAGCAAACTCCCATGGGTTATAAGGAAAGGAAACATCGATTTCTACCAATGCCAACATTATCCTTGAATGGTGGAGCACGAAAAGACGTGTGCAAGCATTAAGGTTTGTCATTTTTTATTGAAAGACAATCTAGATTTACTATATTCCCTAAAAATCTCTCTTTTTTTAAAGGAACCTTTTTAATGATACTAGAGACCACGGTGAGGGTTAGCATATGGAGATTCTAAAGAGGCATCCTTAAAACTCGAGCATTTTGGTGGAATTTTGAGAGACCCTCAACATGGAGCCTGCCACATTGCTCCTTTAAATGAGGTTCTTACAAATGTTCTTAATAGTTTATTTATGGAATAAGTTCAAATAGCATATGATATAGTGGATGTTAGTCAACAAGGCTATAAGGCTATATATAGTATGATGGCAAATGTGTTAGCTCATAGCAAAATAAAGCATATGATTTTGCCTCACCCATTTTCAATTCGAGCTATAAGATGAGCATGAAATATATCCATTGTTGATTCAATAAGAAATTATTTTTTTATCATTGAAAAAATAGAAGTGGAGGGAATTAAAGCTAGAAAGATTTCTTATTACTATGATAACTTCAACAATATTTTTATTGATTTGGTTAAGTTACAATGTACTATGGTTTGTTTCTATAAGGTATAATGCGTAGAAGTAGTATGGACTTGTCCTAATATAATATTACAGATTCAATATAATACAATTTTTTCTTAAGTTCGTGCCAATTATGATTATGAGGTTTTATTTCAACCTTAGAGTTTTATTAAGCTTGACAAATTCCAAATCATCAAGGGATACAAGTTGGAGAAGATGGGACTTACATTAATGAATTATGCCATACCCTATGCAAAAGATAGCATGCTTGTTTGACTATTTAGTATACAGTCAAAGAAGAAAATTTGGTGGCTAACAGCAAAATCAAAGTACCAAGGAGAACAATAATGTTCTCTCTTGGATCTTCCAACGTACTCCATATCCAAATATAATTTCTAGCCAAAAAAAGTGGTGAGAAGCTCTATGTGGAAGGATCAAAGAATTCAATGTTAATTGACACTTGGGTGGCAATCTCAAGACTCTAAAGTATATATTCAATCGTAACACTAAGACATCAACATCATTACATTGTCCATTTTTTATGAAAATAAACAATTCTTCTAAGGCCATGGATAATGTTGCATAGAAGGGGGAGCACTAGCTTGTAATAGAAAATTGTATTTGTGTATGATATATAATTATTCAATTTGCAACATCGATTGAAAACTCGATGCTTAAGTAGAATGAGCAGTCAATTTCATCGAGACAACTGACCAATTAGTCTTTATGCTTTGCTGAACGACAAGTTAGTATGTGTCATACAAATGACAAAGTGTAGGGAAATATAATTAAAAATTTGTAATGACTTAATGTTTTTAGAATAGTCTTTACAGCTTGGTTTTGTCTCAAAATGCCAAAAAATGGCCAAAATTTTGCCAAATGAGCTTAGCAAGAGGCCCTGGCCGATAGGGCACATGAATGGGTAGGAATCTCTCTTTGGAGGTGCATCTAGGCTTGTTCCCCATGTCGCTTTGCTGGTGTGGCATAGTCTATCCTGCATGTTGCAAAAATAGGCTAGAGGCGAGCAAAAGGGCAGGTGGAAGGTGCACACGCGCTCGCTCGCTCTCTCGCGCTCTCTCTCTTTGTGCAGTATGTGTCTGTGTGTGTGTGTGTGAGAGAGAGAGAGAGACTGTTCGTCACTGCCATAGCCCAATCTTACATTATGGCAGGGTAGCTGGTGGATGGGTAGAAAGATACAAGGAAGGGGGCGAAGATCTTGGGAGAACTTAGGGCGGGTCATCAATGATAAGGGGCCCAGCGAACATGCGACATCCTCTCTCTCTCTCTCTCTCTCTCTCTCTCTCTCTCTGTCTGCACAACCAGACCATGAGGCCTCGGGATAGATCACACGTTGGCAGTTAAGGAGCCGGCTGCCGACGTGTGCATCAAAGGAAATTTAACCCTTCAGGGTTAAAGTTTGGCCATGCATGTATGGCCATGCATGCGAGTGCAGGCTTAAAGTTTGGCCATGCATGTATGGCCATGCGTGCGAGTGCAGGCTGGTGGGCCCCCCAAACTCCCATTTTGGAAATGTCCTCTCTCTCTCTCCCAGCTGATCCATCCATCCATGGAGGAGGAGGAGCAACCGGTAATCGTAGTTTCTCTCCTCTCTCTCTCTCTCTCTCCGTTCGAGCTTCCTTGCTTCTCTCTCTCTCTCTCTCTCTGCCCGTTGATCCATCCATCCATGGATCCATTAAGCAAGCCTTAAAGGCTAATTTGGCTCTTGAGCTGCCATGACAGCATGAAGAGACATGACGAGATGCTGTCTATTGATCATCTCATCCGATGACTGCAGGAAAATCAAGCATCTTCATCAATGACAAAAGGAAAGCTTACGAATAAAAGAAGACAACAATGAATCTTTGACGGCGCATTCGACTGGAGGAGGAGCAACAGGTAATCGTAGTTTCTCTTCTCTCTCTCTCTTTTCGTAAAAGGTTCTCCTCTCTCTCTCTCTCTCTCTCTCTCTCTCTCTCTCCCCCCGTTGGAGCTTCCTTGCTGGTGAGACCTCCTCTTGCTTGCGCCAGTCGAGCGACTCTTGCTTGCGCCACTCCCTCGCTCGACTGTTTTCTCCTTGATTGCGAGGTCTGCTCTTTCACAGCTTCGCTTCCTTTCACAGCAATTATCATGATGAAGTTCGGTATGTCTAGTTCTTGCCTAAGGCTCCTGGTGCATACTCACCTCTAAATATTGATATCGTAGCTCAGCGATTTATACACGGATGCTGTGAAGTTTTGAATAGGTTTAATCTCTGCGTATGCAGATAAATAGGTGAGGAGATATTGCAAACGAGAAGATCCAGAAACTCGAGGCAGATTTCCTGATAGATTTGTCTTGGTAAGAATGTTAAGTTGAATCGGTACTTGTACTTTGGTAGCATTATAATTATATATATATATATATATATATCAGTAGAATTCTCATCAAGTTGCAAACTATGTGGACGTTACAAGTATAGACGATGCCATGCTCAAAATTCAAAAGACTCATTCAAGGAAATCATAATGCTTGTGATCTGATCATTTGGTGTCATACTCTCTGAAGCATTCATTAATGTTTTATATTTTAGCATTTGATCTGCTCCTCCCCTCTAAGAAGGGTGGGGGGACGTTTACTAAATATGCGAACCTCTTGTCTATAACTTTACTTTGAATAAAAACATATCCTTCCAGCTAACATGTGAATATCCTGATACCCTTCTGCGAAAAAATGAGAAAGGCTACAACTCTAAAGAATTGTTGGTTGGAATTTTAGCTTGCAAATAGATATGTCTATAGAAATTCTTAGCAAGCTAAATATGTATCTCTTTAAATATATACAATTTATCATATACAAGGAAATAAAAATTGTTAAACTTTTAGAGATGATATGCAATTTCTCTTAAAAGTAATAAGGGCCTTAGTAGTAAGGGTGCAACTTTGGAAATCAGCATAGAGAGAACTGCTCTTGTGGCAAAAGACTTAAACAACTCTCTATATCTCATCAAGTAGTAGATGGAAAAAGTATTTTCAAGCATTTGCAAGTATTTAATAATTAAGTGTTCATTAAGAAAGACTTTGAGCTCAACTTTGTTCATCACTATTGATGGTAGCATAAACATTGATGAGTAACTTTGTTCACATCACTATTGATGGTAGCATAAAGATTGATGAGAAAATGAAGTATTTGGATTGATCCTTGTAGACAAGTTTACTTAGATGCCTCTTGATTCATTATATAAGTGCAAGTTGATCTGGGAACATTGAAGATTATTGGTATGGTAAAATTGTGGTATCAAAGCTTACAATACTAATTTAGGATTCAAGTCTAGGAATTAGTAGGGGCTTTAAGTTGGGAGAAAAATGAGGAACATGTATGGTTTCATGACAATAAGGGCCTCTGTAGTAAGGATGCAACTTTTGGAAATTAGTCTAGAGAGAATCAACCTAAATAACTCTTCATTTCTCATCAAGTAGTAGATGGAAAAAGTGGTTTTAAGCATTTTGAAGTGTTTAATAATAAAGCATTTTGTGATAAAGGCATTTAACACAACTTTTCCCTTCACTAAAGGTGGTTGGATGAAGATATACAAGAAAAAAAAATGTTCGATTGATCCTTGTGGAAGAATGTACTTGAATACATTTTGATTTATGTATAGGTGTGAGTTGATTTGGAAGCATTAAAAAAGGATTGGGCATTGTGATATTGTGGTGTTAAGGCTCGCAATATTGGGTTAGGATAAAAACCTAGAGGACTTACTAGGTTTTTAAGTTGGAGACAAACTAGCAACATTTAGCATTTATCTTTTAGTGAGGTTTAGCATTTTCCAAGGGAAATTGATCATGATCATATGATTTCCTATAGTTATGATTTTTGGAGTTTCCATAAACTAAGCATACTAGTTTTTTAAGTTGGAGACAAACTAGCAACATTTTGCATTTATATTTTAATATTCTCATAAAGAAACTATAAGTCGTCCTAAAGTTCCTGCACACACTTTAGTGTGAATAACCCTTAAGAAAAGAATAAGGTCTATTTACTTTTAATTACATAAACAAACCTAATGTTTTAAAACCTTAGCTACCCTTTTGGAAGTGGATAGTGTGTGATAACCTTTACCATGCTAGTAATTGGCATCGTGATCAAGATATTTGGGTCATTGATATCGCTAGTTTATTGAGCCATCACCATGAGCTTATCAAATATGTAGATAATGATGCTTCTCTTGGTACCTTTACACACGTGTTGGAGGATTCACTACAAGTTACCTTACTACAATAACCAGATGTAGAGTTGTTATTATCTAATGGGTTGCCATCTAGACTACTAAATTTCTAGAGATAGATAACTCATGACTAGTCTTGAGTCAAATATTTGCTAAGTCCAAACAGGACCCCAAAAACCATATGATTGAAAAAATCTTCAAATGGTTAAATGTAGCACAAGGGTAGAGATGTTGGCACAATGGGTCAATGTGGAAATGAGCTAAGAATCATTCCCCTTTGGTTCTTTGATGGTCAATGTCATAAAAAGATTTGTCCATCTTATGTGCCAAGTAACCAAAATGTCAATCAACTTGAAGCCTTCCCTACTTCTTCCTCCTCACATGCCTTGTCTAATTTGCCTTGCATTGTGACCTTGATTTTTTTGGGAGGCTTTGGAAAAGAGGGGAGCTTCCTCATCTGTGCTTTAGTCCTCAAAACTTTCTTGCGACAACCTGTCTCAAAGAATGGACGTGCCCTAACTAGTGAATTCCCAAAACCATCCTCGACAGGTTGCGAGCTAATAAGTGGATGTGGTAGTTGCGCCTTCGACACCTTTGCTTGTTGGACAGACATTTGCATTTGAAGGGCAAGACGTCGAGCAAACTCTAGTAGTTCCACATCACCATCTGCCAAGCACACATTATTTTAAGACAACCATAATATTTATAGGCGGTCAAAGCTAAGATTGATCATATCCAACACTTACCACACTGGAAGAGTGTCTCATCAACAATTTGACGTATTTGTGCAATCTTGTCCTCATTTGATGTCATTGATGAGCCTAATAATAAACCTCCAATAATCAATGAATATTGACTTGCAACAATTTAACAATGATAGATTAGAGTTATTTGTACCTGCACCAACCCCACGGGGAGACATGGAAAGTGGGTCCTCAACATCGGTTGGATCCATGTGGCATAAGAATCCATGACCTATCAAAATTCTTGAATCACAATAACTTAGCAACTTAGATTGTAAAAAGCACAATAAGGAACTTCTAGCAACAACAGAATGACTCACGTGGTACATCTTTGTTGGACAAGTCGTACAAGTCCATGGATGCCTTGATGACGTGGGAAAAATTTAAACCACTAATCATCAACACCTTTGCTTGGTGCTTGCAAAGGTTGCCACGCATGGCCCACTCACATGAGCAACATGTCCACTCGCAATTTGCATTCTCAACTTTGTGCCACAAATTGGTTCTACTTTGGCTCTTCACCAAGGTAACCTTGTGATCAACATCCAAGAACCTTACATTATCATCTGGGATTCCTTTGGCACGTTGCACCGAGCTTGCAACAACATCTAATATATTAAAGTTTTTTTTGAACCCGCCCTCCTTCAACATATCCTGATACCAATAATACGAATGGCAAGGGCCCAATAGCTTTTGTAGAAGCCAATCTACCCTTCGACCATGAATTGTCTTACGTCCAATAAGAAATCGTGATTTTAGAATCCCATGATAGGACTCGATGCTACCATTTGTCTCTTGATTTGAGAGTGGCAAATTTCGAGCTGCTCGAATCCACATTCCTTGGAAAGTAAACAATACAAATTAGGCAAATAAGAGAGGGAAAATAATTAACTAGGCCACAAAACATTACCTATTGATGCCATCCACTGGTCCTTAAAGTACTTAACGAAGTCCTCCTCCTCCTTGTACCTATGTAAAAAGTCATCCACCAGATCTCTAGCTTCTTGCTCTGTATTCACGTGATCGATGTGCACTTGGCTTCGCATGTTCATTATCTGGCCTAGCACCCTAAACATGTCCGCCCGTTTTGAGGTATCAGAAACCTTCTTGATCAAGTTCTTTAACCAAGCCCGTCAGACATGCCAAATGCAAAGGTATACTGGCACGCCAAAGACCTCCCTATTGCAAAGAACAAAATATAATGAACCTCCAATCCCATGCACAATGCAACATAAAAGTGCCATAAATAAACAATTAATATGGAGGAATGCTTTATAGATGGCTTACCTGATGGCTTGTATTTCTGCAAGCGCATCATCTACCATAAATGCATTAGGCTGATTTTTTTGCATCAAACATTCGATCCCGAAAAGCCAGTAGCCATGCTCGAATGTCAGCCGTGGTGCTCGAAGATGTAATGACCCATGCAACAGGGACGCCATTACGATGAGAGTCAAATACCAAGATGGTGTATAGATGAAACTGCAGAAGATCATTCTTGTTAACATTAATTAAAAAAATTCAATGAACATAAAAATTAGTGTAAATTTATCTTCTAATACTATACCTTATATTTGTTAGTTCCAAATGTAGCATCCATTGCCAACAACCCATCATTCCCATGCACTTTTGCCATCTCTAGTTGCCAATCAGTTTGCACACCGAGTGCAAATGCATTCCCTTTTGCCTCATCAAAGAGCTGATAAAAAAAGGTTTAGCTCTTATTGGTAAGGACCCAATTGTGCATGCTGCGTGCATCATCCTGGTCCGTTTGCAAAGTGACAACTTCCAACTTGCTTGAAATATTTAAAATATCCCGCAATGTAAGAAAAGTATCTCTTGTGGTCTTCAAGATACCATCTTTGGCACCCCTTTGCACTGTGTGTATATGTTGTTGCAAAACTTGTTGCGGGGTATACCCTTTGTGAAGCATGTCACAGATCCATGATTTCATCCTCACTGATAGCCATGGTGCAAAGGCCATCCTTGCATTGGATTGTCCAGTGTATAGTGCACCATGACACACATTTCCTTTTGCATCAACATGCTCGTATTGTATATAATTCAAACGGAAAATTGTGGGCCAAAGATACAGTTGCGTAGCCACGAAGTGGCATTGATAACCCACAGCATAGGTTTGGGACTCAACCCTTCATTTGTCGGCCTTCTTTTGGATTTTCATGGATGGTGGGTTATTACGAGCATCAATCGAACCAAAGTTACACCAAAACCTATAGAATAAAAATAAAATATAACATTCAATGGTATTGCACAAAGTATTGTAGATTGATTAGAGTGTACCACTTTCGGCTTTTAAAATATGGATTTACCCGATAAGCTGCATATGACTATCTGGCATTGAACGTAGAAGTTTGCCTGGTGCATTCTTTGAGGTCCATTGCTTGTGAAATCCAGTTGGAGCATCCTTTCTTTGAGATTCACCGCATATGAAATCATCCAATCGATCCCATGGAATGTACGCGATGTTGTAGATGTCAAATTTTGATGACGGATTTGAACGTGCCTCCCATTGAAGATTTGAGGCATCAAAGGGACCGGATGGAAGATTTTGGACATAAATTTTTTGATTGGCAATAGTGGATGTGGAATGGTTGACATTGACGGGAATCATGGTAAAAGGTAAAAATGACAGCTTCAAAAAATAGAAAAAATGTGTGTTCTGTTATGTATGGGTAGCTTTGTTACATTGCTAAATAAACGGGTAGAAATGGTAGCTTGATGGATGACTGTTAGAAAGGGAAATGGAGGAGGGGGAAATGGAGGAGGGGGGCACTGTCTTGAGAGAAGAGTAAGGAGAGCAAGGAGAGTAGATCACTCTTTTGAGAAATCCAACTAGTGTTGTTAGGTGAGCCGAAACGGAGGAGTGATTCTATTTTTTAAAGTTAGTTTTTAAACGGAGGAGAAACGGCTCAATTAACAGAGGAGGGAGAGTGGGCGGCGGAATCGTAGCTGCAGGCTGCAGGCTGCAACGCTGTCAGAAGTAGACCCCACGGGCCATGGATGCAAGCTCGATGCCATCCAACCGCCATCCTATAGTTAATCTTAGTTTTACTCTGAATGTAAAAAAAAGAATGGTTCGCCAGTGTGGGGCCTGTTTACGGCCTCTTCATCCTACATGCACAAAAAACAAGAAACCCCGCTTGAAATCTATCCTGAGGCGACAATGAGAAGCATCAACAGCGGAACCATGATTGAAAAAGTGCACGAGGTAGTGGTGGCCTACAATTAGCTGAGCTCAAAGCATGCCTCTAAGGCAAAGCTGTCGTGCATCAGTGAAGTTGCCTTCTAGCTACGGTATAGAGATGTTGGTGTTGAAGGGTCTGGAGAGTGACCAACATCATTTCATGAGGTTTCTGATGTTCATCAACGTTTTGGCTGTGGACCAAAGTGCTTCCTTGAGCAAGGTGGAGTATAAGGCTATATCTTCAATGTAGTTTCAGCACCAACCTCTCGAGAATGCCCCCCTCCCCCCCCTTAACACAATGACATGGATTGTGAGTCCCTCATTGCCATCATTGTGTAGATCACTACAATCCATCGAGCTGCAACAATTGAGTGACATGTAGCTTGCTAACATAGGCAATATCATGCATCATGGTGTAGACAATCAAGACAAGATTGACAACTCATGATTTCTAAGATTCTATGATATAGGTGCTAGGTTCTACTCATAGCGAGTCGATTCTTTATTTCCTTGACTTGAATTTTCTAAAACAAAGTTGGCATATAGCAGTTTTCAAGCTGATTGCAATAAATTAGTTTCCAATAATTGGATTTCAATTGATTCATTGTCTTATGCTGATGGGTTTATGTTTTATGAAAAAATATTATATGTAATTGTTTCATTTAGATCATTTGTATTGCATAAAATTCTTTGTCCTCCATATCAAGGCCATAGAGGTATTATTTTCACTTTACATACATTGGTTGAAGATTTCTACTGGCCACAGATGGAATCTGATATTTCTAACTTTGTATCTAAGTGTTTAATTGTTCAAAGAGTTAAGCGACGCCATAGTAACCAGAATGGTTTGTTAATGCCTTTACCAATTCTTGAAAGACCATGGGAATATATTTCAATGGATTTTATTACTAATTTGCCTAACACTCAAGCTAATCGTGATATGATTTGGACTATTGTAAATCGGTTTAGCAAATATGCATATTTCATTCCATGCAAGAAAACATTAATTGTATCTCAAGCTGCTCAATTATTTCTAAAAATTGTTTTCACTAATCATGATTTACGAAAAGTTATTATTTCTTATCGTGATTCTAGATTCTACAATAATTTTTGGACTACTTTGTTTGCTAATTTAGAAACAAAGATTGATTTTTTATCTACATTTCATCTTGAAATAAATGGACAAACAGAAGCTACAAACAGTACAATCTTGGATCTTTTACGTGCATACACAATTTCAAAACCACAAACATGGGATACATACTTACATTTACTTTAGTTTGCATACAATAACACTCCACATACAACTACACGAAAAGCACCTTTTAAAATCATTTATGGATATAGATTGCCTACACCTATTACTTCATTGTCAAACAAAGTTAAACCTACTGATGATATTGCCAATATGTATGCTACTATTTTTTATGAAGTTAAAGATATGATTGCGAAAGCCCAGTAATCATATACTAAACAAGCTAACAAGAAAAGAAAAGCTATGAATTTCACAGTTGATTATTATGTTTGGTTACGAATTGAAAAGCGAAGATTACAAAGTGTTGAGAAACACCCTGTTGTAAAGTTAGCTCCTAGATTTTATGGACCTTACAAAATCATTCACAAAATCAATAATAATGCCTTTAAATTAGAATTACCCCAACATTAGAAAATCCACAATACTTTTCATATCAGTTTGTTAGACCTTTCAAAGGTCAATTACATGTCCACCCTGTCTATGAAAATCCTCCTTTGTTAGAAGAAGAAACTGAAATCCTTGAACCTGAGACTATTCTAGATATTGACTTTATGACCACTAGAACTGACCGTAGATATTCTAGATATTTGGTGAAATTTAAAAATCATCCTGTTGAAGAGACCCAATGGATGCACGCTTGTGACCTAAGTGCTTACCCCTCGTTGCTCGCTCCACATTGAGCTAATAGCAATTGAGGACAATTTCTATCCGATCCCGAGGGTATGATGCCAAGAGGCATATTCCATTGTGGATTCAGTGAGGTTTTGCAATGGATTCCATAAAATTATATTTATTTGCCAAGGCTCGTACACAAGGTGGATTCCTTGTGCAAAAAGTTGATGGGGACGCATATATCACATTAATTTAATGTGCAAGTGTGTGATTCCATAGTGGGTGATTCCGCAAAATACATATTTAAATTAATGGACGTTTATGAGTTTAGAGTGCGCACTCATATTAAATTAAGGTTAGGACAAAGTTCCAACCTATTTATTTATTTTGTAGCTGAAGATTGTTAGGTATTCACTTTTGTCAGTTTAATTTTATTATTTTCTAACGATTGTGAATACTTCAATTGATCTGTAGAGCAGGCGGTGATGGCGCTGCAACGTAATGGGCAATAGCATGTATTCAAGTTATTTAAAAGAAATTATCATTTTTTATGGCCGTGTCTCTTAGGTGTGGCACCAATATTTATTTTGACGTACTTATTTATTGAAGCGCTTGATATATATTTATTATTTTGTATGTGCATGGATGCACAATTTAAATATTCCTTATTAGTCATTGTATTTGAGCATAGCCCAACTCTTAGGGTGCCCAACCACTTTATTCTTTATTTGGGCAAAAGCAAACACAAAAGCTAAAGCATGCTAATTGTAAATTTGGGCTATTTTTGAGCTTGGAGATGAATAAAATATTAAATACATGCTTTGTAGAGCACTCATACAAGGCATGGGGGGAGATTGTACCCAATTGGTCTCTTTTCTTCATGTCGTGCAAATCCTCTCTTGTTTTTGAACTAAAGTAGAGTTCTTTTGTTCTTGGGGACCTTTCGACGCTCGCTATGTACGCATACGGCATCCGATTTGTGCACTAGATGTGCTTAACAATGGACAAATGAATGCTTTTCCAATTATAATGAATGCTATTGATGATGGTTCATGTGAAATATTCTTTCTAGATGGTCTAGGTGGTTCATGGAAAAAATTTCTCTATTATAAGTGCTTACTAGCAAAGTTACATAGTTAGGGTCTCATTGCCTTGGCCATAGCATCTTCTAGTATGGCCACATTACTTTTGCCAAATGGTCCTACATCCCACTCCACATTCAAAATATGCTTCCAACCAAATAACCATTCTACTTCAATATATTTGTTCAAAGCAATCTTGCAAAATTATTGAAAGAAACTAGCCTTATTTAATGGGATGAATCTTCTATGATGCATGGATATGCTTTTGAAGTGCTTGATGTGACTCTATAAACATAATGCACAATGATAAGCCATTTGGTGGTAAGGTTATTTTGCTTAGTGGAGATTTTGGGAAAATCTTACCTATTCTCTCTCTCTCTCTCTCTCTCTCTCTCTCTCTCTCTCTCTCTCTCTCTCTCTCTCTCTCTCTCTCTCTCTCTCTCTCTCTCTCTCTCTCTCTCTCTCTCTCTCTCTCTCTCTCTCTCTCTCTCTCTCTCTCTCTCTCTCTCTCTCACATATTAACATAGCTACAGAGTAAAGACAAATAATAATTATGGCCACAAAAAGCATTACTTTAAACTTATATTTATTAAATATAAACAAGGCTAAAGCTGCAAGTCCCAAAACTAAAAAATGATGCAGATGAAAAGAACGGTCAAGAAAAGGGGAACTAATGACATAAAAAAAGACTAATAAATGAATAGAAAATATGCATATACATGATAGCATACCAAGGGTGTTCAAAATCAAACAAATAAAAAGACTCAAAGGAACTTGATATTTGTACTTTAGCTTCTATGATGGTGGCCTCATTACACATCTTGCCAAGCAACATTTCACAATTTCCAATAATTGCAAGTGTGGAGGTTTTCATTCAAGAGGCATTTCTTTTCTCTCTATATTTTCAATTAAACTTTGCTTTAAGTAGGATTTCTAGCTCAAAAGTGCATTATGAAGAAGCAAGCATAGGTGAGATCTTTGAGGTTTGCTCAGCCTGCAAATCTCGATCTTCTAACACCATCCATGAGTGAGTAGGAGAGAGAGAGAGATGCCGCTCGCCTGCATTTTCTCTACACAGCCTTCAAGTCGACACCATCTACACGAGAGAGAGAGAGAGAGAGAGAGAGAGAGAGAGAGAGAGAGAATTGTTACTTGCACTTGCACATTGTCCATCCATCGTGTAGACTCATAAGCGCAACCAAGAGAAATAAGCATAGGCAAGATCTTTGAGTTGCTAGGTCTCTCTCTCTCTCTCTCTCTCTCTCTCTCTCTCTCTCTCTCTCTCTCTCTCTCTCTCTCTCTCTCTCTCTCTCTCTCTCTCTCTCTCTCTCTCTCTCTCTCTCTCTCTCTCTCTCTCTCTCCATTTCAGCTTTCTTTCTCTTTTTCGAGAGGAAGAAGTAGGAGCAAAATGGAAATATTACAAAAGAAGAAGAATACAAAGAGAAAGAAGAAGAACATGCAAGAAGATAGACATGGCATCTTGCTTGTTCCCATGGAGTGTGAACGAGAAGTGAGCTTTTGAGCGAGCTTCTTTGGGAAACCTCAATTTCTTTTTCCACATAGTCCACTTATTCCACCCCTTGATTTTTTTGACCTCCACCACCACTACCACAACAACTTCCTCCACCACCATTGCCATCGCCATTGCCGCCACTATTGCCACTGCTACCACCACTGTTGCCACTGCTGCCACCACTATTGCCACTACTACCACCACCACCACGCTACCTCCACTACCACTATCACCATCTCTACGGTCGCCACCAATATTGTTGCCACCTCTACCACCACTACCATTATCTCCACCACCTCCACAATTGCCACCACTACCTTCACTCACTCACATACACACACACACACACACACACACACACTCTCTCTCTCTCTCTCTCTCTCTCTCTCTCTCTCTCTCTCTCTCTCTATATATATATATATATATATATATATATATATATATATATATATATATATATATATATATATATATATATATGTATGTATGTATACTCTCTTTTTCTCTTTCTAGCACACTCCATCAAATAGCACTCCATCTCATGTAAATGATTTCTCTCTCTCTAGCACATAACGTAGATTCATTCATGTGATCACCCCAGAAGAATGGAACACCACGGCCCACCTTCCTCTCTCTCTCTCTCCCCTCTCTCTCTCTCATGAATTACTCCATGTCTTTACTCTCTCTCAATTTAGGGTTGTACATGCAATTTCTCCCTCTCACTCTATATTCTCTCTCTCCCTCTCACCTATATATATATATATATATATATATATATATATAATCTTAGTCACTCACTCACACTCCGTGTTTATCTTCCTCCCTCTCTCACTTTCTCTCTCTCATGCATGCAATTAGTTCACATTATATCATAATGCCTCACATCATATTATGGCATTTGTCATAACAAATGCTTCTCTTAAATCCTAGAAACCTCTCTCTCTCTCTCTCTCTCTCTCTCTCTCTCTCTCTCTCTCTCTCTCTCTCTCTCTCTCTCTCTCTCTCTCTCTCTCTCTCTCTCTCTCTCTCTCTCTCTCTCTCTCTCTCTCTCTCTCTCTCTCTCTCTCTCTCTCTCTCTCTCTCTCTCTCTCTCTCTCTCTCTCTCTCTCTCAATGTGAATGCTTGGTTAGCCACTCAGTGTTTTTAGAACTTTAATTTCAATGCATTAATAGCTTCCTCCCCTCCCCCTCTCTCTTCCTTCCCCTCCTCTCCCCGACAAATATGATACAAGACAATTCATACAAGCAATCCAAATGTATATTTATATCGTGTTAACTCTGGGAAACATGCTTTTACTTGTCAAATTAAGAGAGACAAGTTCACCAAAGGCTTCCATCCAAATGGATTCGATAACGGTGACTTCTCAACAATATAAAATGCAGTTGTGCTAAGAGGTAGTGTTGGCATTGCATTGCTGGTCACTATATAGGTCGTGTTGGAAAAGTTCTACTTCCAAATACAATGTGCAAGTTTTCTTCAATGAGTGTGGGTTGGTGTATAAACATGTTGGCCTTTGCATCCATCCCAAACACTCAGAGGTACACATAGTATAGGTGCTTGCATGCCAAATAGGCTTTTCGTTCTACAGCACGGTCTATGAAATCTCGGCAATTACATGTTGGATTCTTTACAATAATATGCACATCATAACACTCATGCATGACACTTGAGTTAGCTGGCTCTAGTTTGAAAACCTCATGCCTCAAGGCCTTCATCACTGTGTGGCCCTTCACAGTTGCATCTAGCACCAATGCTGACTCTATCCTTTTCCCTATAGCCTGTGAACCTCTTTGATATCTACACAATCACTCGTTAACATCCACCTCTTGTGCCACCTTTTGTAAAACAACCCCACCACTCTCCAACATGTGGATTTCTTCTACGGTCAAATTAGTGCCTCGTGCCACTGGCCATACTTCTAGAACCTTGGGTGGTGCATGTTGAATGGAAGAACAAATGTTCCATGTATGGTCCACACTATCATTACAAACCAGCGCCGCATTCCATGTTGATTGCTAGCTTCTCCTCTTGAGCTAGACCACTCCATGATGCCCCAAAATGAAGGTGCGGGCACCCCATGTGACATATTTTTTATAGGTTTTTTGCATTTTCCCTCTCTAGCTCCCAACCATCATTGACATTGTACACGGCTGCGAGCTGGAATCCTTCTTATAGCCCAAACGGTGTCATGAAAGACGGTCTCCACCACCATTTCCTTCAAACAATTTGGTAATACTGCCCTTGATTGGTCAGAAGGCAAAGGGTCCTCAAAGTTTAGTTTTCTTGTATCATTTCTTCTAGGTATGTTTTCGGTCACATACTCCAGCCTGTGAGAGGCATTGGCTTCCTCAGACCCCACTTTCCCATTAACCTTGCATTTTCTTACTACATTCACATTGTCCCCTCGAAAATTAGAATGTTTATGCAATTTAGTTCCTCTTGTCACATCCTCAACCATCCTTACTGTTGCTCGAGGTGTGGGGCTAATTCCTTGTTGTAGTCGACTCAAAAGCTTCTCTGCACTTGGTCCTGCACCATGGAACTTTCCACCAATGAATGCATGTTGTTTTGTGCTCTGTAGTAGAGCATTGGCCAAATCACTGACACATGAATGTGCCACGCATCACATCCTACTATTACGAACTAGTCTTGCCCTGACAAAGTGCTGCCTCCAACATGGATATCTAATATGCCACAAACTAAGCTAACAATCCATTGCTAGTATATTGCAATCTGCAACCTTCCCTAAGGCCCACCAAGCCCGAATAAATCAACATTGCATTGTTGCATCATCTTCCGTGACTGCACACCTCCACATGCGGCACAAGCACTTATGCTCATCTTGAAAACTCTTGTGCGCATACTGTGATGTGTGTACTTGGAGACTTTGTTCCCAATGAAATAAGCAAGATCTCTCCCTTCCTTGCATTACGTTGTTTGGACCACCATTTAATACTATGCGGATGGCCCTACAATTGGTAGCTGTCTCATCTGCCACCATGAATCCTCAAAAATCAGTACTTGGGTGTCCACACTTTTCCATCACCTCATTCATCTTTGTCCAAAAAAGAGCTTGTGCATCAGTATCCTCTTCTTTCATCTCACATATTGCTAGAGTCATCAACTCTTGTACACTATGGAAACACAAGAAAGGAATGGGAGAGTAAGGAGAACTATATTGCTTAAGTTTGTGTTGTGATGGTAGAATTAGGTAAGATAAACTACCTTGGCTCATACACATGCGCTGCCATGGTGGTCCAATCATTAATGCGATACATGTGGTCAAAGCATACCCAGCTATTGCCTAAGTCCCTAGTGCCATTCCTTCGCATACAGTTCACTAAGTCAACCCGTGAGGTTGGCCCAGTTGTTGAAATTTTGAATATAAAGCACCTACTATCATTGTCAACGGCTTGCCCAAGAAATAGGCTACCGTGGAAAAATCTGTATGCACAATGTTACTTTAACTTTAGAAGACGAGATTCCATTCCCTGATCACTCTCAACGTGGGCTACACAAAGCATGTGTTCGAACTTGCATGCACAAAATATTAATCTTCATATGCATGGCCTTTTAAAGATATTTTGAAATGTGTTGTGAATGGAATAATATGTTACCTATTCCTCTGAATGAGTGGTTGGAGTTCCTCGAGCATCGGCAGTGTTGGACATGGGGACACCTTGCTCGCGAACCAAGACACCCATCACTAGCATTTTAATCACAGTCATTTGCAGGTGTCGAGGTCTAGCTACACTAAAGTCTCTTACCATTTCCTCTACTATCTTTCACACCTCTTTAACATTAGCTCTACATGTGCCTCTTTACACCTCATGGTTATGTGTGCCTTGATGAATAAATAGTCTTGACATTGGCCTTGCTAACATCACATAATACACTCGCACTTGGAGAGCAGGATGGGGGGGTTCTTACAATAGAAGCATCCAAGGCTTCCGATACCAACAACTGACATTCCAATAGTCGATATGGTGAGGCTGAGTTTACCTGCATGGCATGAATTTGGACTTGATTAGTCCGATTTACTTGTGATAGGTTACTAGAACCATGTCATGCGACTCTGCAATCACTTTAATGATAGTGGAGTGAATGAAGAATCTTGCACCTATCCATGCCACCTTGTTTGGGGAGATAAAAATCGACCTGCCAATACAATCTCTATTGGGACACTCTAGCTCTCCAATACATTTGCTTCAACGAACAGTACTAAGGAATGCCATCAATGTTGACATGGGCTTTGTCCAGCAATGGCCATCGTACTTTTGCTCCATACCCTCCATTGGACGCATTCCACTGGTGGAAGCTCATATGCCACATTGCCATCATAGAAAACTGGGATCTCCTCCACTCTCTCTATAGCGTTCATATTCTGAAGCAAATGATGTAAGATTCGGTGTCGGCCCCCCAAAGACATTATGTACTTAACCACACTTACAGCATAAGAGGATTGTTGCATCCCCTCCTCTTCCACATCAAGCATGATAGGGATGGTTTTGTTTTTCTCAATGTCCAAGGGGGGTGGTGAGGCTTCCACGGTGATTGTTATTTCATCAATGCTACAAGGGCTCTAGGTGAGGTCTATGGTGGGGGAAGGCTACAATGTAGGCACATTTCCTTATTCGACAAAATAGTCTTGCGAGACCAAGGTATCTAGAACATATACCTAGACAGCCTCATGGTCATTGTTACAATGGACTGGCGTGCTTTGTATTTGGCCATTTGGATGGGTGATAGCAAGAACACGGTAGCCATTGCCATTGCAAATGTCTTCCTTCTTCAACATCAAGAACCGACTACTTGTATAGTGCATAATAGGTTTGGCAGAGAGGAATGATACATATATGCAGACCTCGGTATTTGGTGTAGCACTGGATGTTGGATCCATTTCCAAAGCTATCTACACATGTACAAACACTCATGTCACATATGGGTGTCATTGAAAGACTTAGTGTGGGGGTGTATGTCATATACAAGAGAGGGAGAGAGAGAGAGAGGAAGAATAAATAAAGATGTGTGCATGAGAGAGAGAGAGAGAGAGAGAGAGAGTGTGTGTGTGTGTGTGTGTGTGTGTGTGGATATGGGTGCTAGATATGAGATAGAGTGTGAGTGAGTGAGTGAGTGAGTGAGTGAGTGAGTGAGTGAGAGGGGGAGAGAGAGAGGATATAAATATTTGTGTGGGAGGGAGAGAGCAAAAGAGGGAGATAGTGTGTGTGTGTGTGTGTGTGTGTGTGTGTGTGTGTGTGTGTGTGTGTGTGTGTGTGTGTGTGTGTGTGTGTGTGTGTGTGTGTGTGTGTGTGAGTAGATGTGGGTGCCACGGAGAGAGAGAGAGGGGGGGTTGTGGAGAGCACCAAGAGGGAGCATGGGAGAGAGACTGAGGGTGATAGATAGAGTGAGGGGGAGGAGAGAGAGAGAGAGAGGGAGAGAGAGGGAGGGAGGGAGGGAGAGGTTTACGTACCTACGAGATTAAGAAAATAATCCACAACTTGAGGGAGGGGGTGTGTGGCCTTATATAACCACTTTGGCATAGTGGGGCATTAAATGCATGTTAGAGAGAGAGAGAGAGAGAGAGAGATAGAGAAAGGGAGACTAGGAGACATGTGCCATACGAAGAGAGAGATGTGAGAAAGGGGTGAGGGGGTGCTAGTCATATTTTTCTACACCAAATATTGGGCTACTGGCGACCCCTTCTTTGGCAACAAAATGATCCCAATCCACATGCTCTCTCTCTCATCGGCCATCCTGGCCCACACGCACACTCTCTTTCTCTCTCATACCTTGGACCCTAAACCCAAATAACTAAGATAGATGATGTAGGCACACCGACGACCCCTTTCTCAATGGGCAGAATGATCCTAATCCACATACACTTGCACTCTCTCTTCATTCCCTCTAAAAAAAATCCCATACAACTAACGTATTAATGTACAATCATACTAAGTGATTAATTAGTATTACTATTACAATACATTGATGTATATGAAATGATTAATAGTAATATATAAATTAATAAACAAGTTAAGTAATATTAATATACCAATGGTTCACTTCATGCTAAATAGCTAATTAATTAATAAGCTAGTTTATATATATATGAATTATAAAATAAGCTAATTATTATCAATTAAGAAATTAATCAATAATTCAATTGATATAATTTGACCGATACACTAAATTTTTAATCAATGAACTAACAGATACCATCTTACTAAATATTATTTGATTTATATTAAATCAATAAAAGTTTAGTTAATATATTAATATTAATTAATTTAGTATTAAATTTTTTTAATTACTAAATAACTATGTGATAAAGTTATTTGATATTTTTAAATAAAATAAATACATAATATTACCATTACTATTTACTACTTGACTAAAAGATATTTATTGGTTGTTAAAATTTAATTTATAACTAGTTAAAAATATTTAAGTAATTCATAACTAATTAATAAATCATCGATTATTATTTATTAATTTTACTTTTAATAAACTATTTATTAATTTTAAGTAACAAGTTATTGATTATTACTAATTGTTTTTTAGTTCGTAGTTATTAATTTTAAACAAATAGTTATTAATTTCAACTAATCAATCAATATATAATTTTATTGGCTACGTAATTAATTAATAGCTAATATATAAATTATTTATTAATTAATTATGTATATTAAGTAATTAATTATTTAACTAAGTAACTAATATAAAATATAATCTTATTTGTTAATCAAAAAGTAATTTCTTAATTGGTTAAATGGTTACTTAATTAGTTATTTGGTTTTTAATTAGATAATTAATTATGAATTGGTTATTAATTTATTGGTTAATTATTTGTTTAATTAATTACTTACTTATTAAAAATTAATTTTAAAAATTATTAGTTAATTAAATATATTCAAAAAACTATTACTTAATTTTTATTAGTTACCTAGATTAATTAATAAGTGAAGTTGATTAAAAATTAATTAAATGCTTAATAGTTAATTTGTTGATTTAGTTAATAGTTGATTTTATTAGCTTTTTTTCGACTTAATAATTGTTTACTTAATTATTTATTTAGTATATTTAATTCATTAAATCTTCTAGGAAGGGGGTGTTAGCGTCCCCTTAACCAACCCACAAGTCCTCTTTGCGCCCCATCCCTCCCCCCCCGCGCCCCCCCCCCCCCCCCCCCCCCCCCCCTCCCCCCTCCCCCAACAAATCTCTTCTGACGTCATCGAGCAGGTGTCTTAATCAAGCCACAAATCCGCTAGGAAGGGGGCGCCAGTGCCCCCTGAACCAACCCCCCCCCAAACCAACCAACCAACCAACCTACAAATCCTCTTTGCCCTCCCCCCCCCCCAACAAATCCCTTCCAACGTCGTCGAGCGAGCGTCACTCAAAGGCACACTACTAAGGCGGTGACCAAGGCATAGACCTTGGCATACTTGGCAACCAACTACTACGAAGGCTTCATTGGTGCCGTTGGCTACGCGTGAGGAGCTCTCACTAGCTTGTAGGAAAATCTTCCCGCTAGGAGGTCACCCATCCTGGTAGTGTCATCACCCAAGTGCACTTAACTGCCAAGTGACTATCCACTAGGCTAGTTCTTTTTGTTGTTCTATACTACAAACATAGTTTTAATAAGCTAGTCTTGGGAGGGTTTCCCAAGTCTTTCTTCCATAAACTGGCATATAATACCTCATTAATAATAACAATTATCGTCATAAGTAGAGCGAGTTTCATAATTAGAGCTAGTTTTTAAAAATGTTCAACATAAATCAATTTTCTTTGGAATGTATACGCACATTGTTTATTAAAATAAACTAAGTAATGGGGACCCATTCCTTGCGAGAGTAACTTTTCCTCCAACTGGATTTGTGGATTTTCTTTGCCTAATAAGGGGCTATCGGCAACCCCTTTTTGGTGAAAAAACAAACCACAAATCCGAGAATATACAACATGGGGAGAATAGCGACCGAGCTTTTCTTCGCCTAATAAGGGGTTGTTGGCAATCCCTTTTTGGCGAGAAAACAAACCATAGATCCGAGAATATACATCATGCAGAGAATAGGTATCAATAGGGTACATTTTTTTTTTCCTATTCTCCCCATGCTGTATATTCTTGGATCTGGTGTTTGTTTTTTCGCCAAAAAGGGGTCGCCAACAGCCCCTTAATGGGCGAAAAAAAACCACAAATCTAGTTGAGCAAGGGCAGTGAGAGTAACAAAGTGACGGGAAAAGAGAGAGTAACAAAATGATGGGAGAGGGATGAGAGAGAGAGACAACATGAATAAAGCAATGTTTGAACAATGTTTTTAAGCAATAAATCAATGTTTGAACGAGTGTGTATAAGCTTCTACTTTGTATGACTATCTCATATGATGCTTCTAGGAGTGTAAAGATCTACTATTTAGAAAATTATATCTCTATCTTTCTCTCGTAAAGTTAATTAGGTAAATATTTGTTAATTAGTTGAGATAATGGGGAAGAGAGAGAAAGGGTGGTAGAGAGAGGGCATGTGATGTGTGTAATTTTTTCTTGCCAGAAAGGGTTGCCGACAGCCCCTTACTGGACGAAAAAACTTTTGGTGACCCATTTCTTGCGATAGTAACTTTTCGCCCAATTGGATTAGTGTTTTTTCTTTTCCTAATAAGGGGCTGCTGATAACCCCTTTTTGGCGAAAAAACAAACCACAAATTCGAGAATAGGGACCAATAGGGTACGGGTTTTTTTTTTCACCCAAGAGTGGGAAAAAAACCCATACCCTATTGGTCCCTATTATTCCCATGTTGTATATTCTAGGATCCATGGTTTGTTTTTTCGTCAAAAAGGGGTCGTCAGCAGCCCCTTAATGGGCAAAAAAAAACCACAAATCTAGTTGGGCAAGGGAAGAGAGAGTAACAAAGTGATGGGAGAGGTATGAGAGAGAGAGACAACATGAATAAAGCAATATTTGAACGAGTGTGTATAAGCTTCTACTTTGTATGACTATCTCATATTATGCTTCTAAGAGTGTAAAGATCTACAATTTAAAAAATTAAATCTCTCTCTTTCACTAGTAAAGTTAATTAAGTATATATTTGTTAATTAGTTGAGAAAATGGGGGGAGAGAGAGAAAGGATGATGAGAGAAAGGGCATGTAATATGTGTAATTTTTTCTCACTGGAAAGGGATCGCCCTGGCAGCCCCTTATGGAACGAAAAAAATTCCTAGCAATCCATTCCTTGCGAGAGTAACTTTTCACCTAACTGGATTTGTGGGTTTTCTTCACCTAATAAGGGGCTGCCGGTGACCCCTTTTTGGCAGAAAAACAAACCACAGATCCAAGAATATACTGTATGAGGAGAATAGGGACCAATAGGATACATGTTTTTTTTTTTTACCCAAGAGTGGAATAAAACCCATACCCTATTGGTCCCTATTCTCCCCATGCTGTATATTCTCGAATCTGTGGTTTGTTTTTTTTCCAAAAAAGGGTTGCCAGCAGCCCCTTAATGGGCAAAAAAAAAACCACAAATCTTGTTGGGCCAAATTTTACTATCCAAGAATGGGTCACCGAAAAAATAAATCATCTGACAAGGGGTTATCAGTGACCCCTTTCTGGTGAGAAAAATTTACACACATCACATGCTCCCCCTCTTTTTCCCTCTTTTCACTCTTTCTCTCTCCCCCATTTTCTCTCTCCTTCACCTATAAAACGATCCATCCCCCCTCTTCACATTGCAAATCATTCCACTCTCGATATGTGACTCTCTCTCTCTCTCTCTATCCCTCCCTTACTCTCTCTCCTTTTGTCTTTAAAGGGACCCTCTCCCCTTGCAATTCAACTTTTTGTTTTCCCTACCCTCAGTACGGTTCCGTCTCTCTCTTCCCCCTCTCTCTCTCTCCACACCTCTCTCTCTAACATAGTCACACATACTCTATCTCACCATTCTATCCTAGGCTTTTTCCCTCTCTCTCTCCCCCTCCCACTCTCTCTCTCACTCACTCACTCACACACACACACACTCTCTCTCTCTCTCTCTCTCTCTCTCTCTCTCTCTCTTTGTGAATCTATCCCCACCTTCCTCCCTCTCTCTATCTCTCTCCCTCTCCCTTGCTCTTGCTCTCGCTCTCTCTCCCTGTATCTACCTCTCACTCTCTCTTTATCCCTCACTCTCTTATCCCAATGACATCTCTTCCTTCCCTCTCTCTCTCTCTCTCTCTCTCTCTCTCTCTCTCTCTCTCTCTCTCTCTCTCTCTCTCTCTCTCTCTCTCTCTCTCTCTCTCTCTCTCTCTCTCTCTCTCTCTCTCTCTCTCTCTCTCTCTCTCTCTCTCTCTCTCTCAATTGGTATTTCATTGGCAAGAAATTGAGGAAGCAATATATATGTAAGAAGTAACCCTAAGCCCCTCTATCATGGCCAAATCTGATTTCAAAAGACAATATCATGTCACCCTTTACGAGGGCGATGAAAGGTTTGTAGAAGGTTTAGTCCGACAAACATTCCCCTCACTGAGCTTGCTCCATGGATGAGTGGAAGTTCTTATCACCATTGTGCATAAGAGGGGTGGAAGGCCCGTGGCAAAGGCAATACTGAGATTGACGTTGAGGAAAACGCAATTGTGCAATGGCCAATTGAACAAACGGTAAGTAGAACCTCTCTTGATTTTTGTTACGATTGCTCTATCTCCCCCTCTTATCCTATTTCGGATCATTTTTTGCAGGAAAGAGAGTGATGACCTGACGAGTCTCCCAAGGACTTTGACTTGCCTCCATAATCTACAACAGGACGATAGGCTATTGTCACTGACAACATGCAATCACAAGGGGGGAGTCACCCTCCAAGAGCGAGAGGAAGAGTGACACAATCGTGATCATTGACTTCTACCGAGCTACAAGCAACCGTTGCAATTGCATGTGGGGAAGGAGTGACATCAGGAGAAGGTGGGCATGCTTCGATGATGCAGGCAAGGAAGGGCAATAGAAAGCTCATACTATCGAAGAGTGATACTGACAAGGAAAGCAATGACTATCAAAGCATCAATTCCTTTAGTGCACAACAAGGATGTGGTCGTACGCAACCCAAGAAGAATCAAACACAAAGAACTGAAAAGAAGCGCATGACATATGCTAGTGAAACGACTGGTGAGACCGCTCTCACAGTCACTTGCGATAAACGTATTGTGCAAGCATGCATAGAAGACCAGTTGGAAACGTTAACTAGGAGTGCTTGTAAGAGATGGCAGCACGATTTAGATCATGGTTTTTATTTATTTACATTGATTGGACATTAATTACTTCATCATCTAATTCAGATGCGAACATCCACCCCTTTGCCACCCATCCCATTATGTCATTTGGTTTCCATGCCTACAATTAGACAAGTCACATCAAGGTACAAGTAACTCTCAGAAACCTTTTTCAGTAACGGGTCTGTTAGAGGGATGGGTATATTCATAGTGTCATTAGAGACTCCAAGACACTAGTGTAAGGAGGTTGATGATATGATTAGAACTGAGTGGAATCCCTAATAGCTAAAGAAGCATGAGGACATCGAGGTAGAAATCAGCGGCACTGATTGGGCCTTTTTGTCGAATTGCATGTTTTATGTTTGGGATGGTAACCATTGGCTCACAGCATGGATGAATGAGATACGCACATGTGAGTGGCCCTAAACTATAGGACCTTAACATTCTACAATGTGTTTGTTTCTTACATCATCCTTAACATAATTGACTATTTGCAACAACCTTTCCAAATAATGTGAGGCAACATGTGCACGTTGACTATCGCATTGTGAAAGTGACAAGTGTGGCAGAGGGGGAGATTTTGTTAGCTATTTCTCGTACAAACAAGTATGCAATGGACCATATTCATGAGATTCTAATATAGAATGTACACAGTTTGGTACAAAAGGGGGTTGTCCATACCTCATATCCAAACCTTGTTTTTGTGAAGCAAGGATGCTAGGGCAGGCTGACCATGCAACTATTTTTGACAAGCTAACTAATGAGGCAAAGGCATGGGTGCAAACACACAGAAAGTCGACACCCATTCCCGCATGGTACAAGGCACCATTGATTGCACTGGCCCACGTTATGTGAAAGGCAAGTAGTTCTTTAAGCTATCTTAACAATGTTTTTTCTGATGCATTTTTTCCTAATGCAATGATGTTGTCCCTAATTACCAAGTGCAAGACGAGCATGATATGGCAGTGTGACCGATCGAACAGAAACGGGCACAGCTCTCCAACTTTGAGTTTAGAACCAAGTGGGGTGAGGCGTGCTATAGTGTCAATGAAAATCTCATTAAGAAAACTCAACGTTTGCTAAGAGTTGCAGGCCCATGTCTCAGAGATAAGTGGTATCAGTAAGTTGCTACCTCTTTGTACCTGCCATCTATATGTACTTATACTACATTTGTCCAAAGTAACAATGTTTTTGTCAATGCAGAACTATCTCATGCTTAGAGTGGGGCTCCAAGACAGGGGGCGTATTGAATGAGGAGAGAGTATACACATTGGCATCTTCAAAGCTAAACAAGGCAGATCGCGTAAGGATATTAAAGACCATGGAGAGTTCTGACAGGAAAATTCCAATGTTGATGGGCATGCCTGAATGTAGATTATTCTTGTTCATCTAAATTATGTGCATCATAAGTTTGACGAATTGGTATTAAACAACATATCTTTGATTCAAGCATATGGAAATGCACCATTTCGAAGTTGGGTAAGACAAGAGACCTTTTGGGCCATGTTGCAAGACGGCAGAAAGAGATTGATTTTGAGTTGGGAGGACTACTATAACATTCGAGTTGAACACGATTTGTTCTTCCAATACACCCAGGAGATAAAGAGAAAGCATAGAGAGCATATTTTTTGCATTGTCTTCCATGATTTCAAGCAAGATGAAGATATAGAGTCACAGAAGTCAACGAAGTTGGCAGCATGGAGGCTTTTGTACATGTAGTTCACAATATCCTTCTTTAGTAGCATGTCTATATTGCTATCTTGCCAATCCATTCAAGATTTGTAATGGTGATTTTGCAAGTCAAGTTCATGTAGGGGTAGATGTAGAGGAGGGCTATACAAACACTGCTAGGAGAGTGTGAGGATTGGGCAAATGTGCAAGAGGATCAGTGCATGTATGATGATTACCAGATAGATCAACAGTGGGATGAGGAGGTATATCGAAGATGCCCTATTTTTCTCGACTATCCAAAATGTGAATACCCCTCCAATGAGAAAATTTTGTACCAAAAATACTCAAGGAAAAAACAAACACAAGAGACACAAGGATCTAGAGGCATGGTAAGTGAAATGACTTGCATTCTAAGGAGTATATTGCACTTTATTGTCTCCTAATGAAGAGACCATGATGGGTTCACAAGAAACAAATACTAATAGTGTGGTTACTATAAAAAGAAAACACAAGAGCAAGTGCACATCCAATATAATTGAAGAGAGGACAACGGCCCTCATTGCCAATTAATTTGGTTTCTCCACACCTAAAAGGTTTGATGTTTTGAAGTACTATAGCCAAGACATCTCTTGTGTCCCTCCAGTAAAAGTATTTTCTTGAATATGAATCATAACCACCAAAACATGTAAGCCCCTTCGTTGATACCACTAAAGAGCATATCGCAATGGAAGGCATCACCGAGGAGGTTCGTGACATTGGCATGGATAGAAGGATACAACAAGTTCTTCCAGATCTTGCGGTGGAGAGTGTTACCTTACACACTGCTATAGAGAGATGCACGACAATGACGAGAAGTAGTGAGGCATCACATGGAATTGACACACATATTATAGAGCACCAAGATGGTAAGGTTTCTTTTGTACAAAACTCATGATGTGAAGGCATGCAATTCTTATTCATCACCAAAGTAACATCAACAATATTTTTTAACATGCAAAGGGTAGAAGAATTGAGTGTCTTGGATTTGAGGTCACATCAAACGTGGCATGTGCAAAGAGAGGTAAAGAAATGATGCTCGTAAATTCCACACATGTCATGATTGGATGATGTCAAAGCTTTAAAATATTCTATCGTGATATGATGTTAATAGTGATGTGTGTCCTTGTGTAGGGAAGGAAGGAATGCAAGAACACAGACCTAGCTGTGCTAGGGGATGTGGTAGCTACCAATAAACAAGCGTGGCTTGTGGTTTTTTTCTCCCACAATACAATGCCAATAAGAATGGTCTGTATTTTTGCAGAGGAGTATACAATTTTTTATTTTCAACCTATAATGCTGGAGGATGTGCCAGCCACAAACACTGGTGAACTAACATGTCTCAATAATACTATCTACAATGACATTTTAAACTAAAAATATGTTGCTAATTATGAATTTATCATATAGAGGGCCATACTGAAAGTCACGTGGAATTTCACTTGCAAGTCATCGTCTCCCATGAAGCTACAATGGTGCAAGATGTTCCAACCACACATGCAGGTAAACAAAAATGTAAGAAGAATATTATCTATCATTAACATTCAGTAAGAAGAATATGTTATTAATTGAGGAGTCAATGTGTAGAGGTCCATAACATTGAAAGCCCTATTCAAGACCCCTTGCAAGTCGATGTCTCCCATGCCGCTATGATGGCGAAGGTGGAGTGGTGTACTATTCTCTGCGACCCATTCGAGATCGGACGTGCATTGTGAAATGATCAACCAAGTGAGGCGTTCTCTCAATTGGTAGAGGCATTGGAGGAGGTCAACCAAAACAAGATGGTCGAGGTTGATGAAGAAAACACAAACACAGCATGCAATATCATGGTGGTTCATCTCCTTAAAGATAGTGTCGTGCATGGATTGAGGGATGGAATTCCATAATGGAACTCCCATACTTAAGCAGATTCAATCAATGCCACGTATCTGCTGGTTGATCGTGTTCTCAAGGATACAAGGATGTTAATGTTCCTTGCCACAATATACTCCATGATAGAGCTTATCGTGCAGGTTGTGGAGGGTGGACACCGACGGATGGAGTCACGGCAGAAGTGTTGGGCCTTATGCATGGCACAAATTATTCATTGTGAGGCACCTGTATGTGTCATTAGAGGTAGAGAGATGAGAGTTTTAAAGTCATGATATGCTCATGCTAGATACTATTTATGTATCACACTTGTTGGCTCCATTTAGTGAGTATAATTACTAAAATTAGTATTTCAATCTTTAAACGTAGGTAAATGTAATATTTCCACTCGAAATATTAAGTCGACTTTAAAGCCCGCACATCTTGCGCAAAAGCAATGCAAAATAATCTCCCGCATCGAATAATGTTGGTGGCTAAGTGTTCTCCCTGCGCACAATGTTAAATTCCGGCTCCGTGTCATGCAAAAGAGGCCGGGGCTTGAAGACCACAAGTCGCATGAGAACACCCCCTTATGGAAAGGCAAATGGATAAATGGTTAAAGTAGTGCAAAAAATTTGTATTTACCCCCTCCCCTCAGCCGATGCATGGCAGGAGAGAGGAGTGTGAGAGGGAGAGAAGCTAAGTGGCGTGGGGAAGCATGAGGGGGGAGGCATGCACACAAGCCACATGTGTGGCTATCTCCCCCCCATCCTATATGAACCCCCCTCCCCTTGAGCTTGGAAGAGGACGATTGTTGTTGCTGTTGTGTCGTGCTGCCCAGGCCATCGCCAATTCCGCCACGCAGTCCGCGCCTGCAGCCGCGCTACTGCCGCCCACTCCATCGCCATTATCATCGCCTTCATAATCACCATCTTCGTCGTCATCTTTCCTCCTCCCCAGTCATTCCCCTCCATGTCACATTCTGTGACAGAGTATAAGAAGCTTCTAAAGACAAGCTTCCGTAAGTCTTGTGCATACGGCTTATCCCCGGGAATTTAAACCCAAGCCTCCAAGCCCCTAATCCTGCGCAGGAGAGGAAGATCACGGACTGTGAGTCTTCAAGACGCGCGAGTAACCCAAGGGAAGTTGCTGCAACAAAAAAATACACTGAATAAATGGCCCCAAAACAAAAGATGCAAGGCGCACGCGTGGAAGTCTCCAACCCAAGTCTACGCATGGACATTCCTACGAGTTCTCATGCCGAGGTTCTACAAGCTTAATTCTACATAAAGAAATGCATTGGGCAAGTTTAACTTCATGGGAAGAATGCATTTACGCTTGTCTCTAATTCACATAGTCAAGTTGAAATACATTTGGGAATTTATCTCCTTGGACGATTTACAAGAGTTAGTGCATGTCGTGCATTTGGGTTTGCTTGCATTTCCAAGTTGCAAATCCTAAGCGCATATTGCTTCAGTTTAAAAGGATGAAATTGTTTAAATGCATCTTGATTGGCCGCGGAAAAGAAAAGTGCATAAGGCATTTACGTAGTAATTTTCTACGTGTAGATTCGTATGAGATAATCATTGTCAATGTTGTCCAAGTAGTTGCATTGCATGGAAATGAATCCATGAACTTGCATGTTGCATGCAAAGATGCTTGCATTTGTAAGTTAGATTAAGTGCCGTAGAATGGATTAAATCAGCATAGTCTTATGACATTCGTCATGCATGAACTTCATTTATCGAAGTTGTATCTAGGAAAGGTTTCATGTCATATTAAAGCCTGAAATTCAATTGCATTAAACAGAAGGTTGAAGGCATAGCTTTTGATGTAAATCTATGTAGGTTTTATGCAAGTCATTTCCCAAATTGTCAATCATTCTGATTTTAGCAAGGAAAAGAAATGGTCAATTGCAAACCTTATAGTTACATAGGAGTAAAAGTCTATGATTCGCATACTTGCATGGAATGTTACATCTTGAATTTATTTATTTGCATCTCTTAGGAAAAGTATTCTTTATTTCTTTTTAGAAAAGATCACTCTTGTCGCAAGACAATTAGATCGTTTTAGGTAGATCACTTGTAGTGGTTTATCCCTCAAAGGATTCGTGAAGCACAACTAGTTGGTATGATGAACACTTCAAAGTGCTAGGTAGGGTTTAGTACGTTAAAAATTCTGCTTAGTATCGCACTTGGGACGCCAAGTCAAGACTTTTGATCCCAAAGGTCCTACCCACGTTTATGGAACGTTAGGGTTAGCTAAACACCCATGCAACAACGATCTAGGGATTTAACCTAAGGATCGATCGGCCTAATACTAAAACTCCAATTAAGTTTAGAAACCCTAGGGCCAAATGTTAGTGGCCTAGTAAGGTTAGGGATTGGGTTGGGTCAAGAGGACTCCCAAACCCTACATCTTGACCAAACATATTTCTTGACTAAGAAACGCTAATTGATGGGAGAAATGACCCCATGAGTTAGGTGCAACACCTGTGCAACAAGTTGCAACATCGCAAGGTTTTGTGTTAAATCACAAAGTAGAGTTGCCACTCCTTAGAACAAGGTTGGCAGGTTCTAGCGCAAGTCTAATTTGCAAGAGGATGAGTAGTCATCCTGCTACATCACCCTTCTTGGCTGATTTGTCAAGTTAGGGAAAGTTATGTAATTGCCTAGCAAGCAAAGGATCAATCAAGATGGGGTGACGAAGTTGCCCAAGATTTACTATCTTAACTTAAGGAACCTAAGGTGTTGGTTAATTTGGGTTAATAGGGTATAAGCCCTAACCCAAGGATAAAAGGGTAAACAAGCAACGAAACCCTTGGGGACCTTGCCAAGTCGCAATTGATCTCGGATCGGATGCTGGATGTATTCGGAGAAGAGGATTCACACCTTAGCAGTTGGCCAAATAAAAAGACCACTGGATTGATTGTGTTTGTACAGTGTAGGAGCACTGTTTGTATTACTTTGCTCAAAGAACTAAAGATGGAAAAATAAATAATGCTTCAGGTTGAAGGCCTGGAGGGAGAGGCAGCATAGCATCATCAGTTACCCCCGACTGTCTGCCTAACCCTAACCAAGGGGGTTGTTAGCCGCACCGAGAACATGGACTGAACCCGCCGCGAGAGGTCTCTTTGGGTGCTACTTGGAGTAGGAGGACGCTTGGGTGCCAAAGGGGGCTCTGGCTGTAAATCCCTTGTCTTTCGGGTCCTGCACAAGAGGCCGACGTGACCCGGGATTGGATCTCGAGGCCCGCATACTAGTCTACGGGTGGAAACTTGGATTAGTAATCCTTGTGGATTGTTAGATAGCCTTCGGGCGGATTATGGATAGCCTTCGGGCTAGATTATGATGTATTCCAAAGACTGATTAATAAGATAAATTGTTGAAAAGGAACTTGTTTGACACTGTTTTTCTATGTCAGTGCAAAGATTACGTGAATGAACCGGTGACTAACTGGCCATGGGTCCATCCTACGGATGGGGTGGTCCCAATCGGCCGAGAACTTTTCTCAAAGAAGTTGACAGCAAGGAATGTTGACCTAGAATCTAGGATACTAGAGTCCCGATTTGTGCTATTTTAGGGGAACGGGATGGGACTATCCCTTATAGGCAGAGAGGTCGAGCTTTGCTTCCCTCTCGTTTCCCATTCTCCTTGAACCAAGTGCAGCATGAATCCGCTTCGACCCTGACGTTTCCGCATAAAGTAGTTCTCCTGGGGTTCGATGCTAGCTGCTGTTCTAGGAATTTGTCCACTGGGAAAACCCTGATTCAGGTCGGTCCTAAGTAGGAACGGTCGGAATGCTTCTGCTTCGTGGCAGACTCGGGAAGACCTAGATCGCAAACCCTGTGACATTCTGTGGGAGTGCTAGGCAGCGCTTTCTGGACTCTCTTCCCGATGGGCTACTAAGACGTGTCCTATGAGCAAACAGGTGGATACGTTACAGTATATGTCCACTAGGAAAACCCTGATTCAGGTCGGTCCTAAGTGGGAACGGCCGGAATGCTTCCACTTTGTGGCACACTCGAGAAGACCTAGATCGCAAACCCCGTGACATTTCGTGGGAGTGCCGGGTAGCGCTTTCTGGGCTCTCTTCCCGATGGGCTACTAAGACGTGTCCTACGAGCAAACAGGTGGACACGTTACAGTATATGTGCTATATATTCTAGCGTACATGCATTCAGATATCGCTTACAATGGAATCATCCCTCCGGAGTTCACAAAAGATGGCATTACTGCGAATGAGTGGGTGCGAGATACATCAGGATCCCCAATGAGAGGTCAATATGAGATCCAATGTTGTTAAACTATTGTTGGTATGTTTTGTAAACATTTAGTAGATTCCTAATATGTTATATGACTACCACATACTATAGGTGGCATGCAACGTGGTAGGGCTCTTTGGAGCTCATTCTTACAAACATACACAAAAGAAGGGGGCACCATTTTAGATTGCAATGCAGGATGTGGTGACTTTGCATCGATAGTGCTAAATTCCACTAGACTGATTGCATGTCTATATCGCTTCACTGAAGATGGAAGATATCTAAGAGCAAAGGTAACATTTTTACGTAAATTTATACGATATCTAATTGTAATGTAGTGTTCTTCTTCATCATACCAATACATGGGTGCTCACCCTTCCATCTGTGCATGTATAGCTACCTCCTCCCACAACTCGAAAATTAATCGTGTTCGATATGTATGGGGTGCTTCTACATAGGCAGCCAAAGCAAAAGGGATTGTTACCAGTGAAGCCCCTAGAATTGGGCAAGTATTGGGTGATTTTGTGGCCGGGGCTTGCCAGTTTTTGAAGGAAATATCTACATTGTTTGACATTGCCATCTAGAGCTCCATGAAGGAAGACAACTTAAGTGAGCTACTCCAATTGGTTAGAAGTGAATGTGTGAAGTCGTCAAAGCAAACACCAACCTTTGTATTCCAATGTGGACAAGGAAAGTTTAGAGCAACTCCCACAACAACTTCTATCAAAAGGAGTTACAAAAAGCCCCTTTTCATGAAATGTTTTGACGACATGGATTGGCTGCACTTCAGCCCAACAACAACACTATTTGTGGATGATAGCATGGAGAAGATACAGATGAACCCACCCAACACCTTTATATGCCCACCCCCATTTGAGGGAAACCCCATGGACACAATCCTTAAGGAGCACATGCTTCCCTACTTGACCGAGCTAGCATGCTTCTATGGTTCACTTTGTTAGGGATCACCAATTCCACCCCCCAACAATGGAACTCGATTGATATTTGATGTGCATGATAAATATGTACTTTTAGAATTATTAGATTCTTTTTATTTACAAGCACAATAAAATGAGGATGAGAGGGAAGAGGAGAAAGAGGGAGGAATGTGCAAGTGAAGGAGATTCTATATAGGCATTTTCTCAATTGCAATACTACAAGATGTGTAAATAGAGCATGTGCAAAATATCTAGGGAAGGGTGGAGTGTAGAGACATGCATGCATATGAATGTATGTGTGCATAGTGGATTGAGTAACAATGAGGTAATATTGTTGTCTTGATATTAACTATTCGAACAAAGTGAAAAATAATAGATATCTCACGTTACTGCAGTGAGTGTAACAAACTATTTGATACCCTATCCTGTTGTAGTAAGTCTGCACAATAATGCTCGATTGAAAGTAGCAAAAACATGTGCAATGTAGTTTTTCTTATGTGTGTGCACAATGGAAGTGACATATCAAGATATAATATCAAATCATGCACATAAAAGTGAGGGGTACATAAATGTATATATGCATGTGGGATAACAATATGATATTCTTTTTTTCCTGATATTAATAGCTAAAAGTGTTTAAGATAATTTACCTCATGCAAACCCTTGACCCTTGTAATAATAAGAGGGTTGTGAAAAACTAATGGATGACCCTTGCAAAATTAAGAGGGGGAGATAGAGAGAAGTTGCTAGTTTAGAGTGTGTATGAGAGAGAGAGAGAGAGAAAGAGAGAGAGAGAGAGAGTGTGTGTGTGTGTGTGTGTGTCTGTGTCTGTGTCTATGTCTTTGTGAGCGCACGAAAGAAAGAGAGAGAGAGAGAGAGAGAGAGAGAGAGAGAGAGAGAGAGAGAGAGAGAGAGAGAGAGAGAGATGTGTGTGTGTGTGTGTGTGTGTGTGTGTGTGTGTGTAAGAGGGGGAGAAAGAGAGGAGTTGCTTATTTGATCTAGTGCTCTCTGATCTAATATTCATTAGTTACTTTATTTAGTTGCTATATTTGAGAGAGGGGAGGAAAGGAGAGAGAGAGAGAGAGAGAGAGAGAGAGAGAGAGAGAGAGAGAGAGAGAGAGAGAGATTAATTAACATGGGGGGAGAAACATGGGAGGGGACGGTAGTGGTGAAAGTGGTAATGACATTGGCAATGGAGGTGGTGGCAATGGTGGTGGTGGTGGTGGTAGCAATAGGGGCAGAAGTGGTGCTTGATATGTGCACAAGAGAAGAGGAGGAATAAGTGGAATATGTGGAATAAGAAATGGAGGTTTTCTAGAAAAGCTCGCTTAAATGCTCGCTCAAAAAAGCTCGCTTCTTTCCCTTCCCCATTCCCATAGATTGCTCCCCCCTATGGCCTTGTTCCTAACTGCCACCAAGTCCTAGCCATAACATCATGCCTTTGATCCCCCACTAAGGAGGGGAGCATGGGACCTACTCAGGCTGTAAGAGAGAGAGAGAGAGAGATGATGTCACATATACAATTAAATCCCTGTCATTGCCAACCTGCCTTGAGTTCTCTTGAGATTTGTGCCCCCCTTTCGTGCATTTTTCCACCCGTCCGGACTAGTTGCCCTTCCATCATGTAGGCCTGGGATTTGGTAGTGATGAAAAGTCACAGAAACACACATGCACACATGTACAAACATGTGCGTGTGCACAAAGAGAGAGAGAGAGAGAGAGAGAGAGAGAGAGGAAGAGAGCAGAGGAAGAGAGCCCATGCGCCTTCCACCTATCCGTCTGCAGCCTATTTTTGCAACATGTAGGCTAGACTATGCCACATTAGTCCAGCAACATGGGAAAAAAGCCTACGTTCAGCTCCATAAAGAGAGAGAGAGAGAAAGAGACAGAGAGACAAAGATGTGGTTGATGCCTACATTTTCAAGTCATCCATCCATGGCCCATACGCTAACAGGCAATGGAGAGGGAGATGTTGAGATGGCAAGCTCAACACGTGCGAACATTGATGATGGACCGCCTGGCTAGATGAGTCTGCACGTCTACACTTAGCATGTTGGTGGTCATTATGATACTCATATGGCCACTAACTTATCACTTATTATATTTAGTTTGTTACACCTACCTACAGCTAGCAAAGATATAACACCAGTCGATTAGTGTAGTCGGTTATGCATTGTTTGACTTAGAAGGCCACTTCCTTTATGTTGTATCTTATCTATACTTTGTGTACATTGTATAGTGTGTGGAAGAAGAAGAAAAATCAGCAAGAAAACGTTTTGGCCTCCATCTCTCTTCTTGTGGTCTTGACTAAGCTTCCTCTTGTGTATATAGTGTGTGTTTGGTGCAGCAGCTCAAGCAAATCCCCCCATCACGCGATTCTTGACATGGTATCAGAGCTGCACCACTGAGAGAGGCTGATTTTGAAGGCTGAAGTGAAGGAGAAGAAGTAAGGTTCGAGCAAGCAAGCAACGGGTAAGAAGCTCTCCCATTCTTCCACTCTCTCTCTCTTGGATAGTGCTTGTGGAGGCACCAAAAGCAGGGTAGAGCAAAAATCTCAGATTGCTGTGAAGTTTGGTGTGCGAGCAGTTATTTTGGGCATATGAGGCCATTTCAGGCCCCATTTTAGAGCCACAAGGTTGCAGATAGCAGTTTCATGGTACATTGTGATTTCTGTTGTATTGACCGAAAATGGGTACACAGGTTATAGATTGCGAATCTGTAATTTTCGAGGTATTTGCAGAAAGCAAACATAAGGTTTATTTGCAAACAAGTTGTAGATTACATGTACTATTGAGCAATCGGTGAAAAAAGTTGCTTGGTGTAGTGTTGTGCATGTGTTGTGAAAGATTGCAGAAGACTAGCTTGCTGTATTGTATCCTTGTTTGTGATAATGGCAGAGAACAGTGGAAATCCCATTATTGAGAAGCTCGACAAGAACAAATACCGTTCATGGAAGTTCGGTGTAACAAACTTTCTCATTGGAAAGGGCCTTTATGAGTTTGTTTCAGGTGAAGAAAAGGAGCCAGAGCTGGGTATCCCTCCGGCTGCAGATGAATTAAAATCATGGAAAGAATGGAATCCAAAAGACAAAAAGGTGATGTACTAGTTATCTACAGTCATTGATAATACGATGTTGGGACATATCAGGAATGCAGAAACTTCACATGCAGCTTGGACAATTTTTGAGAACATGTTTTCAATAAATACAAAGGCACGAAAGATTCAACTCAAGCAAGAGTTGAATGCCTTGAAGAAAGGGAAAATGTCTGTCAATAAGTATGTGTTGAAGGTGAGGAGCATTGCAGATGCTTTAGCAGCGATTGATGCAATGCCTGATGATGATGATGATTTGGTTTCATCCACTTTGAGTGGCCTTAACAATGAGAAGGCATGGAAATAATTTGTTACTTCAGTGTATGTACGTAAGCCATTTCTAGATTTTGATGAGTTAATCTCTCTCATGATTACCGAAGAGATCAATATGCAAGGTGACTCATCTGAAAAAAATGGTGAACAGGTTCATGCATTTTACTCAAGTTCAGGAAGGGGACATGGTAGATCCTCTTCGAGAGGCCATGGTATGGGACGTACTGGCGATAACCAGTAAAACAAGTTCAATCAGCAATTTGGTGAAATGCAAGTTTCAGGAGGCCAAGCAAACTTTAGAGGCAAGGGGGCTCTAAAGGAAGAGGTGGATGGCAGAATAGAGGTTCTAGAAATTATGCTATTGTTTGCCATTATTGTGGCAAAACAGGCCATATTGCAATCCATTGCTATGCAAAGAAGGATGATATTCGCAGTGGTAAATTGCAGCAAAGAAACTATGCATCGTCTTCACGATAGAATGAAGACAAAAATGAGCGTTTATTTGTTATGCAGTATATGATGAATGCAGTTACAAGAAAGGGGACACATGATGATGTATGGGATGTCGATTCAGGTGCATCTAATTATATGACCAGTCATGTTGAATGGTTTTGAGAGATTCATGACTTACAAAATCCAGGTTATGTGCAAATGGGTGATAATTCACACCACCCAATTTCACACATTGGAAAGGTTCCCTTGTTCTTGTATGATGGCCAGACAAAGAGTCTGATAGATGTATTACATGTGCCATCAATTACAAAGAATCTAGCGTCTGTTGGCCAAATGGTAGAGCAGGGGTTGCAGGTCCGATTCAATGCAAAAGGTTGTTTTGTAGAAGACTTTAATGATAAGTGCAGTTTGGTTGCAAAAGGAAGTAGAGTTGGCCGAATGTTCACTTTAGATGCTGGAATTCGTGCAATGGATGCTGCTATGTATACTAAAGGAAAAAGAGTAGTTGCAGATATTGAAATATGGCATAAACGTATTGGACATGCAAATGTGCAAAGGGTGAAATTAATGCAATCCAGAGAATTGGTTACAGGGTTGCCTTCTTTTAGAATTGCAGAATTACATAAAGTCTATGAAGCATGCAGTTTGGTAAGAGGCAAGACAACCCTTCTCGCATGACAGAGAAGTGAGTAGAAAAATACTTGATGTAGTTCATACAGATGTTTGGGGGCCTACACAGAATGTATCTCTTGGTGGCAGCAAATACTTTGTCACATTTATTGATGACTGTTCAAGGAAGTTATGGGTATACTTCATGAAGGAAAAGAGTGATGTATTTGAGCACTTCAAATATTTTAAGGCAACTGTTGAAATAGAAACGGGCTTAAAAGTGAAGTGATTGAGATCAGATGGAGGGGAAGAGTGCCTCTCTAATGAGTTTACTGGCTTCTTGAGGACTCATGGGATAAAGAGGCAATTTACTTGCAAGTATACCCACAGGAAAATGGGGTTGCAGAAAGAAAAAATAGGCATATTGCAGAAGTTGCACGGGCATTAATGGTTGAAAAGAATATGCCCAAACATTTTTGGTCTGAGGCTGTCCATACTATTGTCTACATTATGAATAGAACTCCCACAGCTACAGTTCATGGGATGACTCGTGAAGATTGCTTTACTGGCAAGAAGCCTGATGTATTGCACTTGAAGGTATTTGGATGTGTTGCATATGTTCATGTGCCAGATGAGCTATGGAAGAAGCTTGATCCAAAGGCTAAAAAATGTATTTTTATTGGGTACTCTTTAGAGCAGAAAGGGTATCGATATTATAACCCTATCACAGGTGAGTTTAGAGTGAGCAGGGATCTTATCTTCGATGAGATGGGCAGCTGGTATACACCTGCTGGTGATGTATTAGATGATGATAATATAATGATCATGGCAGTTATGTGCAGAAAGAAAAACAAGAATCACAGAGTCTTACTGGACCAAAAACATCATTTGGTACTATACCTATCTAATATCTCCCCCCCTCGTGACCCCCGTGCTTTCCCCCCCATGCGAACCCCCCCTTAGAGTTTTTTTTTAAAAATACACAATTTTTTTTATCCCTCTCTCTCTCCTCGTCAACAGCACGTCGGGGAGAGAGAGAGGAAGTGAAGTGTGTGATGGGGGCATGCAGCCCCCCTAGATGGCAGGGAGCGCCGTCTCCTGAGTTGTTGCTGCTGGTCCTCGAGCTCCCAGTGTAGGCAGGACTGCTCCTGGTGTTCATTGGCGATCTGTGCGTTGAGCTGGTCCAACTTCACTTGCATCCTTCGCACTTGCTCTCCTCTTAACTAGTCCAGCTCTGCAGCCTCCTGTCTGATCTTCTCAAGCTGGTTTTGTGCTTCCAGGTTGACCGTCGAGAGCTGGTCGTTCTTGCACCGCAGGTGAGCATTGGTCTCCCTCTCTCCGTTGAGGTGTTCCATTAAGATTTTTCTTCTTCCTTCCCAAGCAGCGTCACGTTCCTTCAGGGCTTTTGATTCTTCTACATCCTTATTGCTGGCTTCTTCCCTTAGCACAGCAATCTCCCTTTGGTATTTTGCTATCTGCTTTGTTTTCTCCAGCTGGAGAGCGGCTCGCGATTCTCGTTCTGTTGCCAACTCCTCCATGGCTGTTCTCTTTTCTTCCTTGGCCCTTTCTAGCTGCGAGAGTAGCTCCTTAACATATTCGTCGTATTGGCCTGTTGGAGGTGGGGGATGGGACATGGTGGCGGTGGTGACAACAGCTTCTGTTTTCTGCCTTTTTAGCTCCGGCCTTGGCTTCATATCAACCATGGTTGCCCTCTTCACTCCTAATGCTGGGGTAGCCACTCCTGCTTCTCTTGCCAACTCCCTTTCCACCAGGAATTGCAGCCAAGTGACCATGTTGCTATCATCGACTTTTGGAGTGGAGCCTTGGGTGGTGGTGGCAGTGGGTGTTGTCATGATGAGAGCGGCTGGCATGGAAGGTACGAAGAGGGGGGAGTTAGCATCGTCAGTTCTTTGCCTTTTTCTTCTACTGGGGGCGGGGGTGTGATTTTCGGCACACTGGTACTGGAACCAAGTGCCTCTGTTTGGTGTGGGCTCTCTGCGCCTTCCTCGTCTCTTTTGTGCTGCTCCTCAATGGAGCGACGGGTGGCCAGTGCTATTTCTTCCTCTTCCTTCCTTCTCAGCTCCTCTTCAGTCTTCTTTTTTCTCTCATCCTCATCCCTGACCGACTCCCTTCGAGCCCTCTCCAGATCTTCCTTTTCTTTCTTCTTGCGCTCCTCTTCCCTCTTTCCATGCAGGGCTTTCGTTCTTTGTTTTGCGTGCCTCTGTGGGCTGTCCTGGGACTCTCCCTCTTCGTCTTCGTCAGTCTCCGTTTCATATGAAGACCTACGCTGCTCTTCTAT
The DNA here is from genome assembly GCF_053477565.2 of Lygodium microphyllum. NCBI lineage: Eukaryota > Viridiplantae > Streptophyta > Polypodiopsida > Schizaeales > Lygodiaceae > Lygodium > Lygodium microphyllum. The sequence goes on from NC_141164.1 coordinate 30,944,199, forward strand.
GTGAGGTGGGGATTGTGACGGTGACTCATCACTTCCTTCTTCGCCTCCCTTCTTGTCTTCTTCTTCCCGTCCTTGCCCTAGTGCTTCTTGGATTATGGCAGTAAGGACGCCTCCAAACCCTATGGTTGCAGCTTTGGAGAATGATGCCTTGCGGGTTGACCGGGACGATGGGGATTCTCCTCCAGCAGCTCTTCCTCCTGTTGCTAGGGCCTTAGCCGAAGCCTCTATGGTTCTCCTCACAAACCCATTCAGGTTTACCTCGTCCAGTGATTGTGCTGCAATGCTGTCGAGCAGAGGCACGTTGATCCGGCTCATTATGATGTTGTACCTCTGGCTTGAGAACAAAGCGTGCACCATTTTTGCTTGCAGCTGGATTTCTGGGTTTGGGATGTCTGCCAAGCTAATCCCATCATTGGTATGGACCTTCACCTTGTCCATTCCCAACATGGCATAGACGTCCCTCTTCGGCTTTCTTTCCACCTTATTCGGCAGCCCCAGTGCCCTTTCCACCAACTCTGGGGTCAGCTCGATCTATACTTGCGTGGTGGCTTCATTCTCGCGCACCGTGATGGTGCCTTTATTTCTGTTAAAGGTGCGCAAAAAGTCGGCCCACTGGGTGTAGTCCACCCTTTGGCCCATTGTGTCTAGGTATTTCTGCAGATGGCACAGGTCTATGATCTGGTGCACTACCGGCTCTTCAATGGCCACATCTTCAAGGTTGAAGATGTGACGAAACTTCAACTGGTTGAAGGCTCTCGTCTCCACCGTGAGGCCGTACTTTGCTTGCTCCTCCTTCGAGAAGGGGAGCTTGCCCGCTTTGTCCTGGCTTGCCATGATCGATGCCTGCAAGTTCAATCATTTCCACTATTAGTGCTTTTTGACAAATAACTTGCTGAAAGAAGAAAGGCGTAGCAGATTTTATTGAGTAAAGCCTTAACTTTTCTTTTCAGACTTTTACCATTACATCCTACCATTGCATTTCAAATTTTATTGACATTTCAAACTTGGTTTACTTTTTAAATTCCACCTTACTCCCTCCCCCTTTGGAACAAGAAGAATCCGTCCCAGGATTGGAGGTTGAGAGGACAAGGGCATTCAGCATAAAGAGCGTCGGTCTATTTGCGTAAGAGCCAAGCGTAGAAGTTGGGGTTGTACTCTAGCTGAGCTTCACAGTCTAATTCGAATGGACGGATACCCACGTGCGTAATGTATGTCAAAACATCGGTTAGGAAATTGCCAGAATCAACCCAACTTGCAATGTGGAGCTCTTCCTCTATTAAGAGGCGGTCAAGATAGGGATTCCCCTTGATGTGCTCTTCCATGGGTCGGTCACGAAGAGTGGTTAATACTCGATACGAGGTTGGTGTGACATAGGTGGGGTCGTACTCTGCTGTTTTGATTGCGCGGCACTGCTCAACGTTGGTCATTATGCGGCACCCCTCAACTTCCCATTGTAGCCTAAGAGTGTACCAACGCTTCAAAAACGTGGAGTCTGTATCAGCGAGCTTGGATAACTCGGTGATTTCCTAATCAGTGATAGCAGAAGTGGTTCGCTGATCGTAGGATGTGATGAGACGTTGTTTAATGGCTTGCTCTTTGGAGATCTCGTTGTTGAGTAACTTAGCAGCAGCGCGAGAATCTTTTGCAAATGCGAATTCAAAAGTCTCCCAAGAGCAAGGCATATTGTGTACTTCCGTTGCAAAGGGTTCTTCTAATAGACCTAAGTCCAAACGGTCATAGCTGAGGGCTAGCGACACGAAGGTGGCATCAAGTCATTTAATGCATTCCACCACGTCATCCCCGGTGTCCTCAGCAAGGTCAGCGACTAGCGCTAGAAAGGATTTTCGTTCATAGGAGGGCGTAAGGCCGACGGGTGGCCGAGGTTTGTTAGAACTAGAGGCCTTGACAATACATAGTTGCGGTTGGGAGTTTCCTTGAGCCTGCCGTTGGGCTGTTTGGAATATGGGTGGATTAGGGTCAGCCACAACAGATGGACTGCTGCAGTCAGCTTTGCTTTGGGGAGTCAGATTGACTTGGTCGGATGATGCCTCTTGTGACGGTGCTCGTTGCTTGGACCGATAGGCCTCTGCGACTCTCTTAGGCTAAAGCATAGATGAGTCGGATGGCTGGGGCTCTGGAGAGCACTGCGGCTTATGGCTTTGAGGTGTTATGGGATGTGGGCTGATCAAGCTTGAGGGTGGCATATGAATAGTGCCTTTGGCCATGAGGACCTTAGGGATCCACAGCCAGGTATTTCCCTCGTAGTAGCCTTGTGCATGCAAGAGGGCTTTAGAGACCCATTTTTGCTTGATCACGCGGTGCTTCCTATGATCGCGTCTTGGTTTCCTAGGTTTAGAGTTTTGGGTCTTATGAGGATAGGAGCATCGACTCCTAGGCGGTTGTTGTGGCTATTTTGGCACCCATTGAAAGCAAGGCTGATGTGCCTTAGCTTTGGCTGCTGCGGGTTGCGGTTTATGAAAGTCGGGGAGTGGCGGTCGCGCACTACCCCCCTCCTTAGTCTTGCCTACGGATGTTTCTATTGGTGGCTTTGCTGACAGTGATGGTGTCGCGCAGTCCTTGCTGAAAGTTGTGACAATGCGCACGTTGCCTATTGCTAGGTGGATGTGCTGCGACTCATAATCAACATTACAGTGAGTCTGCTTTTTGAAGGTTCACCCCAGTAGTGACTCCGTGCCTACGTCTATGGCACTTGGCAATACGTAAAAAGCATTGGAACAGTCTCAAACTCGATGGAAACGGTGACTCTGCACTTGCCGAGAAGTGTGTATGATTGAGCCCCATATGGGTTTAATTTGGCAGTTGTGGGTTGAAGTAGTGGTCTGCCAAGTTGGATCCAATGATTGTGGGTTAAGACATTGAAGTCGGCTCCCTCATCGATCAAGGCGTTGAAAGCGCATGTTTACTTGGTAGTGACCACGAGACGGAGGTAAGCGGGTTCTATGGCTTCCTCATTCTCTTCGTTGATTTCGGTGATTGTAGCTACTCGTACTTTAACCAGCGGTTCTAACAATGGTGGCTCATGCCAAGGATGCGTGGGAGGGTAGTACTTCTTGACACGACTACCATTGAAGAAGCCTATTCCCTCACCGTCTAGTGTCTCAAGCTCGACATTGCCGGTTCGGCTAATCGCACAAACCTTGAAGGGTCCGAGATCTCTGAATTTCATTTTCTACTTATGCCCCTTAACTAAGTAAAGGAACACTAAGTTACCCTGTTCGAATTCGCACTGCTTGACATGCTTGTCAAACCAGCTTTTGCATCAGGCTTTCTCACAAATCAGCGCATGGGTGGCTAGAAGACAAGTTTTTGAGAGGCATTCTAGCTCGACCAGGCGTTGCGTCCATGACTCCTTCCCTTCCCATCGTTCTTGAAGTGCTATTCTCAGGCTAGGAATGAAGAATTATAATGGTAGAATTGCCTCAGTTCCATAAGTCAGCCTAAAGGGGGTTTGGCCGACAGCTATTTTATAAGCCGTGCGGTAGGCCCACAAGGCTGCCATCAGCTTGTTGTCCCAGTCGCTGCATGAGGCTGAGACTACTTTAGTCAGGACATTGATAAGAATCTTGTTAGTTGATTCTGCCTGACCGTTCACCTGAGGATAGTATGGTGAGGATTTGCGATGGACAATAAGAAAGGTGGATAGGAGATGTGCTATCACTTCGTTGATGAAGTGTGTGCCTTGGTCGCTAACCAGTTCGATGGGGCAACCGAAGCGCGAGATCACTTGCTCCCATAAGAACTTGGCAGTCATCCTAGCATCGTTTTTTTGTGTGGCTCTTGCCTCTGCCCATTTTGTGAGGTAATCTGTGGCCACAACGATGTTCTTGGCTTGTGAGTATTGTGCCATAGGACTGATGGGCCCTATGAAGTCGATTCCCCATTTTTCGAAGGGTTGGCGAGCAATAATTGGGGTCAACTCCATTTGATCTTTGCGAATCAGGACTTTTGTCCGTTGGCACTCGTCACGATGCTTGACGAATCGCTTGGCATCGCGGAAAAGTGTGGGCCACCATAGCTGAGACTGCAGCACCTTCCATGCTGTCGTGTCTCCACTAAAGTGTCCTCCCGCGATGCCGCTATGCGCCTCTAAGAGCACATCGTGCATCTCATGCTCACACACGCATCTATGCAGCAATCCGTATTGCCCCAGCCTATAGAGTTGGCCTACAATCAGCTAGTAGGGCTGAATCTTCAGGATCAAGTGCCTAAGTCGGGCTTTTTCTATTGGTCGCTCAGGTAGTCCGTACTCCAGCACTTGGACTATGTCGTCTGCCCAATGTGGTGTTAGATCAGCCTTAAATAAGTCTCTCTCGTTGGACAGGTGGAATAGGTGGGCGTCGGGCAACTCGTCAACGATGCCTTGTCCAGCGACTTCTCCTGTGGGGATGCGTGACATGTGATCAGCCATATAATGCTGTTTTTCCTTTCTACTACCACGAAGAAATCGAACTCTAGAAGTAGGAGGAGCCATCGAGCTATGGGCCCTGTAGCACAAGGTTTGTTTACTAAATAGAGCAGGACTTGATAGTCCATGAAAAAGATGAAGGGTGTGGCCAATAGATAATGCCGGAATTTCTTCATAGCGAACACCATGGCTAATCCCTCCCTTTTTGTTGTCGAGTAGTTCATCCATCTCAATGAGTTGTGTGCATAGCAAAGCTCACTGGATAATCTAAGTTGTGCTCACCAGGTTGGCACAACACTGCCCCCACGGCAAACTTAGAAGCATCAATGTGCACGTGGAAGGTAATGGTCCAATCTAGGGCTCGTAGAATTGGTGCTGTTGTTAGAGTCTTTTTCAATTCTTCGTACGCTCGTTGGCATGCCTCGGTCCACTCGAAGACAATCAACAGCTTGTACAATGGTCTGGAGATCAGTGCGTAGTTCAGTACAAACCCGATAGGATCTTGTATGGCCTAAGAAGCATTGAACTCCCTTGTATTTAATTGGGGCTGGAAGGTCAACAATAACCCTGACCTTTGAGAATTCAGTGGCAATGCCGTTCTTCGATACGATGTGTCCTAAGATGCATCCGTGCTTTACCCAAAACTAACACTTCAAGGGGTTCAAGGAGAGACGATATAAGCAAAACCCTTCAAAGACTGCGCGGATTTTGTCTAAGTGTTCGATCCAGGTCGAATGGACACACAGGTCGTCGACAAAGACCTCTAACTCCTTGCGATGCATGTCCTTAAAGATAGTGCACATGAGACGTTGAAAAGTGACGGGGGCATTGGTCAACCCGAAGGGCATGACTATCTATGCAAAGACGCCTCACTCAGTCACAAAGGCGGTCTTGTGCATGTCTGCAGGATGCACTTGCACCTAGTTATACCCTGAGAAGCCATCCAGAAAACTATAGGCTTCCTTTCTTGCCACCCTCTCAAGCATGTGCTCGGTGTACGGCAATGGATAGTTGTCTCTCTTCGTAGCAGCGTTCACCTTTTTGTAATTGTTGCACACTCGGATTTTTCCATTCTTCTTCATCACAATGACTATGGGTGATACCCAGTCTATATGCTCAATTTTGTAAATGAATCCAGCTCTCATCAACTTGTCAATTTCTTCTTTGACAGCATGAGCGTGTTTTGGATTCATAGGGTACGGTCGCTGCTTGACCGGCATTACGTCCGACGTCATGGGTATGTTGTGAGTCACAACACTCGAATCTACCCCCTATAGCTCTTCTAAGGACCAAGCAAACACGTCTATATACTCTCACAAGAGAGCGACAAGACTTGTTTCTTCTTCACCAGTCAAGTCATCGGCAATGAACACTGGTCGGGGTGTTTCCCCTTCCTGGGCTAAGTCTACCTCCTTGACTTTGGTTGGTCCCTCGATTGGTTCGCTTGTCTACCCGTGACATATAAAAAAGAGCAAAGACACGCAGGCGACCTCCAAAGCTAAGCCGGGGCAAAAAGTGCAATTTTAAATGAAAGGCGCCTCAAAAAACTTGGAAAACTCTTGTAAAAGAGCACCAGGCTCCCTCCTGTGCCAATCGTAAAATATTAGATGGGTGTAGGTTAGAGGCATAAGGCTAGAAGAGGGAAATGGAAAAAGGACCTTGCCACAATGGCCGGTCATGTAAAAAAAGGGATGGGTGCCCATGGGATTTTAGGGCTTGTATATAAAGTTCAAAAAATGAATGGAAGCTCATTCTTTGGTGTGTGGCTAACAAGATCTCTCTTCTTCTTCTCTTCTCCTCATCTTCTTGCTTGTGTGTGCTCTTGAGAGAGGGAGTGTGAGAGTGTGAGGGAGTGAGTGTGTGAGAGTGAGGGATCAAGAGGGTGAAGCTCTTCATCATCTCCTCTTCTCTTCTTCTCTTCTCTTCTCTTTTCTCGTGCGCGCGGCTATGGAGGATGGAGCTTGGAGATGGAGGAGGTTTGAGGATGCTTGAGCTCGCATCTAGGATCGTGGAGCTACCGGGGTGTGCGAGAGAGGAGGCAACTCATATCGGCATCAAGGTAAGCTCACTACACTCATAGGATCGACGACGCGTCAGCTAGGTGAGAGATAGCCATTAGAGCTCGCTTGAGACGCTTGAAGCAATAAGCGGTTCGTGGGTCTTGGCAGTTGAGCGTGAGCTCCCACTACACTCTCCCACTCCATGAGCCCTCCTACTTCATTCTCAATAGGGAATTCGGGAGAGGAAGAATTCAATAGAGTTCAGCATGCAAGAGGAGGGAGAACAAGTGTTATTAAGAAGAGAGAAGCTGACCACCCAACTCAGCATAGCAAGAAACTTTAAGAAAGAAGACAATTAGTGAACACGGGGATTAGGGTTTTGCACCATCAAGAAGCCAAGGAGAAAGAAAAAGAATCTTGTTGAAGATTCCTATCAGGAGAACAAGATCCACCACTGAAGAAAGCAGAGAATTGCAGAGGGTTGAAGAAGAATCCAAGAAACTCGAAGAGAAGTGCAAAAAGAGACAAAAGAAAGAGGAAAAAAGGCCAATATAGGAGGAAAAGTAGGTGGCCATTGCGATTAGAAGATTAGTGGAGCAACCCTCTCAATCTCAAGAGGTAGCCATGATGAGCCCTACATGTGAGGATGTGCCAAGGACAATTGCTATTGCAGAAGAGGCAAAACAAAGGCCTATAGTAGTTGGCAAGGGATAGGCTCTCCTGCACCACCCACCCCCACCAGTCATGGTCCCCATGACCACTTCAATGCAAGGCACCACAAAAGGGGTAGTCAATGAGAGTAATGTTATGGCTTGGGTATAGTATCTTGTTAGTAAAGTGCAAGAGCTTGCACTTTACTTACAAGCAAAGGAGCTCCATCGCAGGAACAAAAAGGCCAATAGCAACTAATATGGAATCGCGCCAAGGGCCAAAGGTACCCCGCCTTGAAGTATCTACTACTTCAATGCACTACAAGAGGCAAAGGCACAAGGTGAGCAAGAAGTAAGAAGAATGATGGTAGAGCTACATAACCAACTTCACACAACACTCCATGAGCAGACCATCCTAAGGGAACAAGTAGAGTGCCAAAACCAAGAGAAGGAAGAAATAAGTACATTATGGCAAGAGCAAGAGTAACTAATCACTACCCTCACATACTATGAGAACCAAGTATTGGAGCAAATGAAAGGGAAGGCAAAAGAATAGGCAACTAAAAATGATTATAGGATTAAACATTTAGCTTACCACATGGCACATTCAGAGAGCAAATGAATTATGGTGGAGAGCAAAGTTGAAGCTGTGGAGACAGGGATGCTGATGTAGCAAAAAGCCTTCTTAAACATAGTACTGAATGTCACCCAAACAAGAGAGAAAGAGGTGATTGAACTCAAAAGGAAATTAGAGCAGGCAAGGAGAGCATTTAAACATGGACTCATTGCTAAGGCGCCCAAACCTAGCACCAGCTTAGGTGTGAAGTGTAAAAAATTACATGGCGCAGCGCACAGAATCTGAGAAAGAGATAGAGAGTACACAACAGATAAGAGGAGAATAACAAAATTTCTTTATCTCCAAACAACCGATACAAAGATGGCTCTGTCCACCCGTGCGCTTCCATTGTGAAGCTTAGATGGCAATCTAGACAAAAGATAGGTGAAGAGCTTAAGGCTAGCTAGAACAACCCTGACTGGATGAAAGATGGATAATAGATGGTTGTGAAGGGGTTTAGCTTTTATAGCTTGTGAAGGGGGTCATGATGGATGACCTTCCATATGCACCTGTGTCTATTGACCTTCCATGTGCCCATGTGTCTGTTGACCTTCCATGTGCCCATATGTCTATGTGTCTATTGACTTTCCATGTGCCCTTTGTGTCTATTGACCTTCCATATGCACATGTGTCTGTTGACCTTCCATGTGCAGCTCCACTAGTTGGCCATGGAATATTCTAGGGAATATTCCCTTTACCATTGGCTAGGGCCCCTGATAACTCTCTTACCCTGCAACTCGATGCAATGTGCCTCGAGTTGCTACCAGCTTAACTACTCTATCTAACCCAAAGATTAGACCCACAACGGTTACCTTTTTGCCATCCGGTCACATAGACCTCATCTGACATACAAGTCAGGACTCAACCAATGTCCGGGCTCACATATGGCTTCTTCTCATAATGGGGGCCTTACAACTTTGAGCACCATGGATCATTGGTGGCACCTTATGAGGGTGGGGCATTGAGCATATCTAACAACCCCCCCTCAATGTCCACCCACATGTGAACTATATCCTCGGTCCAATGCCAAGTCTCTGAAGATGAACTTGAAGCAGATCCTTCATAAGTGCTTTGGTGAAGATATCCGCTCCATTCTCCTCTGTTGGACAGTAGACCAGTTCCACTATCCCATCCTCGATCAAATCATGCACATAGTGATACTGGATCTCTATATGTTTGGTGCACACATGAAACACTCGATTTTTGGCAATGGTGATGCAACTCTAATTGTCACATCTCAGCATAGTTGGTTCTTCATCCTGCACTCCCATATGCCATAGGATCCTTCTCAACCATATGGCTTCACATGCAACAAAACAAGTTGCCTTGTACTGTGCTTCGATAGAAGATAATGCCATTGTTGGACTGCTTCTTACTAATCCAAGAGAAAATTCCTGAACCTAAAGAGAAACAATAACCAGAAATAGACTTCCTGGAATCATTGTCTCGTGCCTAATCTGAGTCACAATTCCCCACAAGAGAAGTTCTGAAACTGTATGTGATACCATAGTCAAGAGTTTTCTTCAAGTATCTGAGCACCCGCATACCAGCTTTCCAATGACTCTCATGAGGTTTGTTTGAGAACCTACTCAAAACACCAACAACAAAACTAATATATGTCTGGTGTTACACAAGTAGATCAGACTGCCGACCAACCTCCTGTACCTCCCAATGTCTACTAGTGATGATGTATCCTCAATGGATAACTTTGCATTCACCTCCATAGGTGTAGCTATCTCCTTGCACTCGGTCATGCCAAACGCCTTCAAGATCTCCCATGCATACTTCTTCTGAGAGATGAAGATCCTTCCTGCCTCTTGCCAGACTTCAATCCCCAAACAATAGTGCAGCAAGCTTAAGTCTATCATTTCAAACTCAGAACTCAAAGGCTTTCGAGTTTGGTTGATCATATCTTCATAGTCACTTACAATAAGAAGGTCGTCCACATATAGGACAATCACTACAAACTTTTTACCATCCCTATAAACATACAAGTTAGCATCTGAGGTACATCTTTTGAAGTTTAAGATTAAAAAGAACTTATCTATCCACTGGTACCATGCTCTGGGGCTTGTTTTAGCCCATACAATGCCTTCTTCAGCTTACACACTTTATTCTCAGAATGGGGGCCTCAAACCATGGTGGATGAGCCATGTACACCTCCTCCTTGAGGTCACCATTTGAGAATTCTGATTTAACATCCATTTGGTAAACTGGCCACTGCTTGTGGGCGGCCACTGCAGGTACTATGCGAATAGTGGTCATTCTAGTAGTTGGGGAAAATGACTCTTGAAAATCAAACCCTTCAACCTGTGAAAATCCCTGGGCAACTAGTCTGGCTTTGTACTTTTCTAAGGTGCCATCAACCTTGTACTTTACCTTCCAAATCCACTTGGTGCCAATAACCTTCCGCTTTGCTGGCCGATCCACTAGCTCCCAAGTGTCATTCTTCATTATGTTGCCATACTTGGCTTGCATAGTTGCCTTCCATGCTAGATCTACAAGTGCTTCTTCCAAGTTAGTTGGCTTCTTTACTTCTCTCATAATCTCAACCATCAAGGCCATATTGACTATGTGAGTAGAAGCCCTCCTTTGCTCCTCTATTCTCTGAGACCTCCTTGGTCCGTCTGCCTTCTCCTCATCAACAGATACATGCATAGGATTATTGTGGTCATAAACTGCTTCACCCAATGCAGCAATGGCTTTTCTGGTGGGGTGATATCAGGTTGGTGAACTTTTTCCTCATCATCTGAAGATGATGCTTCCTCCTTCTTAAGGATAGGGACAGCTCTCGGGATAGGTTCATAGTGGACTACTTCTTCGCTCGATGATAAAGTGGAAGAACTTGCCTTCTCCTCCTCCACTATGTGCGGCTCCTCCTTGAACACCACATCGCGGCTCGCGATGATCTTCTTTGCCTCTTGATCATGTAATTTGTAAGCCTTCTGCTCATCACTATAACCCAAGAAGATACATTTTTTGCTTTTTGGTTTTAACTTGTTTCTCTTCTCATCTAGAACATGTGCATAACATTCACATCCAAAAATTCTGAAAAGTGAGACAGATGGCTTCTTACCAGGGTAAGCCTCATGAGGTGTTTTTTCCTTGAGAGCCTTTGTGTAGCTCCGATTTAGAATGTAGACTGCAGTATTAACAGCTTCAGCCCAAAGATGGTTTGCCCTTTAGCATGCATCTTGCCATCTCCACAATGGTGCGATTCCTGCGTTCCACAACATCGTTCTGCTGAGGTGTGTGAGGTGTCGTCAATTGACGCTTGATCCCTTTGCTCTTGCAAAAGTCTTCAAACTCCTTTGAGTTAAACTCACCACCACCGTCTGTTCTAAATTTCCTCACACTTTTCCCTGTTTGATTCTCAACAAGTTTTAGCCATTCTTTAAACTTACCAAAAGCTTGAGCCTTATCACGAAGGAAGTACACCCACATCTTCCTACTGTAGTCGTCGACAATCAACATAAAATAAGAAGATCCCCCCAAGGCCTGTGTAGGCATCTTACCGCACAAGTCAGCATGCACCAACTCTAGATAAGCCTGTGCTCTATTCTTGCTTTCCTATGGAAATGCATTTCTCTGTTGCTTGCCCATCATACAAGCTTCACATGGTTCCTTCAATTCAATCATTGTAGGTAGGTGAGCAACCATACCTTGCTTTTGCATCTCCTTCAACACTGCAAATCTGATGTGTCCAAACCTTTCATGCCAAAGCTTACTTGTGCCCACTCCAGCGGTGGCTGTAAGAGCACTTAGCTCATATAGGTTGTTCTTTCTTTCTCATTTGCCAACAATTTTTCCAGCACTGTTAACAATTTTTGCACCTGTCTTCTTGAACCTCACTTCATGACCAAGATCAGTTATGGCAGCAACTGATAATAGATTTCTCCTAATTTCAGGAACATACAACACATATGAAAGTTTTTTGACTTCACCATTTGCAGCAACAAAAGAAATAGTACATATGCCCGCAGTAGGGCATTTTGCATCATTTCCAACCATCACAGTGATGGATTCTTGTAGAGGCTGCATAGAACTATATAGACCTTTCTTGTTGGTCATGTGACAGGAGGCCCCACTATCCAACACCCATGAGTCAGTGGTAGATTCTTCTTGCGCCGAGGAGCACACTTCCTCAATGGTCGCCATGAATAACTCCAACTCTCCTTTAGCCATATTGGCTATCTCTTTCCCTTTACTTTTAAGGGTACCATTCTTTTCATCTGCCTTCTTGACATGACAATCTGCGATTGCATGCCCTTTCTTCTTGCAATAGAAGCACTCTCCTTGAAACTTATTCTTACCGCCCTTCTTCTTTTTGTCCCCCTCATTTTTGGTGGAGGAACCACCTTTGCCTTTTGCATTGGCAGAGAATGCAGCTTTTTCATTGTTGCTTCCTTCTCGGGCTTTCAGCCTCAACTCCTCCTCCATCAATAATGCACAAAACTCCTCACAAGTCAAAGCTTGAGGTCTCATGTGAGTATTAAGGGCAATTACTAGTCCATCAAACTTTTGTGGACAAATTCGAAGACACCTCCGAGCTAGCTCTTTGCTAGTCTTTTGTATCCCAGCGCCAGTCATCTGGTCGCGCAGATTCTTAATCTGAGTGATGAATGCTTCAACCGTCTCTCCTTCAGCAAACTTCTCTGTTGCTAGTTGATTCTCCAAGTTTTGAATCCTTGTTTGGTTTCGTGTTTCCTACTGACTCCTCAGTACATTTCAAGCCTCTGATGCTTTGGTTGTATGCTAAATCAAAGTCAGAACACTGTCAGAACCACTTGTAACTAAGGCACATAATGCATCTGTATTCCTTCGTTTCTAAGCTCATAGAAGATCTGCATTCGGAGGACAATCACACTAGAATTTGATGGGTCGGGGGTAGGCTGTGGTTCTGCATCAGTCCCCAGCACAGTCTCCAAAAGCTCATAAGAATCAAGGATAGTTGTACTTTTGAACTTCCACAAGGTGTAGTTTATACCATCTAACTTGCCTTCGTTGAAGGTTGGTGGACGAATCCTCAGTGTTTGTAATGTGTCCGCTCGTCCACCTATGGGACACGTCTTAGTAGCCCATCGGGAAGAGAGTCTAGAAAGCGCCACCTGGCACTCGCAAGGAATGTCACACGGTTTGCAATCTAGGTCTTCCCGAGTCTGCCCCGAGCGAAAGTATCCGGCTGTTCCCACTTAGGATCGACCTAAAGTCAGGGTTTCTTTCCTATAAGCAAAGTCTATAGGAAGTAGCTAGTGTCGAGCTCCAGATGAACCACTTTGCATAGGAACAACAGAGTCAAAGTGGATTTATGCTGCACTTGGTTCATGGTGAATGGGAAACGAGAGGGATGCGAAGCTCACCCTCTTTGCCCATAAGGCATAGTCCCATTCCACTCCCCTAAAATAGCATAAATCACGATTCTAACTCTATTGATGCTAGGTCCTCACAGTTTCGTTGTCACGTCTTTTGAGAAAAGTTCCAAGCTAACCGAGACCACCCTTCCGTAGGACGGACCCAAGTCACGTCCACCACACTTTCCTCAGGTTGCTTAGTTATCTAGTTACCTACCACATTATGTTTGACATGCAAAAGTAGCTTCCTTAATTAATCAATTCAAACACAAGTTCCTTCACATAACTTAGGCACTAACACAAGAACAATGTTAAGCAAGTTCATTTTTCAAATATCTGATCTTTATTTATCATAGTCTCGGAATACATCAAGTATCATGCCCGAAGGCTATCCCAGTAATCAACAGGATTGCTACTCCAAGTTTCGCCCGTAGACTAGTACATGGGCCTTGAGATCCCATCTCGAGTTACGTCAACCTCTTGTGCGGGATCCGGAGGCAAGGAATTTACAGCCAGAGCCTCCCCTGGCAGCCAAGCATCCTCCCACTCCAAGCAGCACCCATGGAGAGACCTCTCGCGGCGCATTCGGTCCATATACCAGGCACGCCTAACAACCCCCTTGGATATGGCCAGGCAGGTAGTCGAAGGTAACTGAACCTGCCACTCCCTCCAGGCCTTTAACCTAAAGCATTAGGTGTTTTGCCTTGAATTAGTTCCTTGAGCAAAGAAGTTCAAACAATGTATCTAAGTGTACAATCACGATCATTTCAGTGGTCGTTCGTACGACCAACTACTAAGGTGTGATTTCTTTTTCCCGAATGCTCCCAGCATTCGATCTTGGATCGTTCGCGACTTGGCGAGATTCCAGGGGCTTAGCAAGCTAGGTTGATTATTTCCCCCTTTTCTTTGGGTTAGGGTTTGTACCCTACCGACCCTAATTATCCTTACCTTAGGTCTCCTTGTAAAATAGATCATGGACAACCCCGTTGTCCTTGGTTAGTCAACTTGCTGGTTATCTCCTAGATCCCTTGAAGTACCTATGTACCTTTATCTTTGATCTTAATTGATCAATATTGTCTATCCCCTTGACCATGGTTGGTCAAGATGGTTCTGTTTAGAACAGTTCCTACTTTGTCTTAAGTATAATCTTCTTAAGCCCTCTTAATAATGCTCATAGGCGCTTAAGCTTTTACCTATCCCTCTTGAAGTCACCAAGGACTTTGACATGCGACTCATGGATCTCAGTCCCATTTGGTAGATTACAAACAACGTTGAATTTTCCCAACAACTTTAATGCACGCAACGTAATGCCTTACCTTCATTTCAATGCTCATAATTTTGATATAATCCATATGATATTTTATGCCACACATGCGAAGGTACTTTCTATGCATGCAATCTCAACATTATCCTCTATGTAATTATTTACACAATCTATGACCTTCTTGAATGATTTGATCTTTATAACCTAATGTAATTATTGTATGAGTCTAGCTGCGCTTTAATCTTTTCTGCGGCTTATTACATGTACCTTAGAATCCTTCTTGCGATATGGAGATGCACTTTTGTTTCTTTCAATGTCCTCTGAAATGCATTTTAAGCAAGGATTTGTGCAAGGAGCAATGCACTTTATGCAGGAATTCTTGCAAGATGTTTTTGGTAATTTACAATGCAATTATCTAATCAATTTCACCTATTATGATGTCATCTTACAACGAAAATTATATTGATCGTTACATACATCACAACCAAGTTCATACCTAGGAAATTATCAAACACGCAATTAATGTGATGCATGTGAATATGATTTTTCGTCGTGATGATTATAACCTATGATTTAATAATAGAGCAACCTGGGTTTGGAGTGATACCGTGATTCCAGTGGTATTGATGCCTGATGAACCGTTCGTGGTTGCGGTGCCACCTTGTTTCGAACCTCCATCCACACTTGCAGGGTTTTCGGCCATCTTTGTGGAACTACGCTTCGGGGCCATACTCGAAGACGCGTGTACGAGTGATAGAGTTCTCGTACTCTCCTATGCAAAATTCTCACCACCTTTCCTTGAGTGGAGGAAGAGATTGAAGGGGAATGTATTTCCAGAATAAATATAAGGGTGTGTGACCTCCCTTTAAGAGGGGGGAGAAGAAGCTTCCAGAAGCTTCTCTCTCTCTCTCTCTCTCTCTCTCTCTCTCTCTCTCTCTCTCTCTCTCTCTCTCTCTCTCTCTCTCTCTCTCTCTCTCTCTCTCTCTCTCTCTCTCTCTCTCTCTCTCGTGATGATGATGAGGGGGGGCTGCATTGCAGACGACCGGGGGGGGGGGGGGGGGGGGGACTGTTCACGACAAGGGAGGAGAGGGGCTGCTGCTTGGACCATTAAGGGGAGGGAGGGCACTACCTGCAAACAACGGGGGGGGGGGGGGGGGGGGGGGGGGGGGGGGAGGGCTCCCCTTTATAGTGGGGAGGGGTAGTGTATGAGGGGGGGGAGGAGACGGCTGTTCACAGCCGCCACCCTTCCACCTGGGGCTGCATGCCCCTCTCTCTCACTTTACTCACACACACACTCTCTCTCCCCGCCATGGAGTCAACAGGGAGAGAGAGAGAGGGAGAGTAAAAAAATTTAAGTTAATTTTAAAAAATTTAAGGGGGGGGTTCTCATGGGGGGGAGGCACGGGGGAATATTACAGTGTTTGAATAGCTGGTAGAGCAGCACTACCTTTTGCACCACTTCCTGATGTGCCAGAACCGCTTCCGGAAGATGACATCATTCCTCTTTGCTGTTGAAGCCTTTGCCTCTTGCGCACTCTTCGATCCTTAGAGCCCTTTGGGCTCTGATACCATGTAAAAAATTACACGACGTAGCAAACAAAATCTAAGAAAGAGATAGAGAGTACACAACAGATAAGAGGAGAATAACCAATTTTCTTTATCTCCAAACAACTGATACAAAGATGGCTCTGTCCACCTGTGCACTTCCATTGTGAAGCTTAGATGGCGATCTAGACAAAAGATAGGTGAAGAGCTTAAGGCTAGCTGGAACAACCCTGACTGGGTGAAAGATGGAATAGATGGCTGTGAAGGGGTTTAGCTTTGATAGCTTGTGAAGGGGGTCATGATGGATGATCTTCCATATGCACCTGTGTCTATTGACCTTCCATGTGCCCATGTGTCTGTTGACCTTCCATGTGCCCATGTGTCTGTTGACCTTCCATATGCACATGTGTTTGTTGACCTTCCATGTGCAGCTCCACTAGTTGGCTAGGGAATATTCCCTTAGGGAATATTCTAGGGAATATTCCCTTTACCATTGGCTAGGGCCCCTGATAACTCTCTTACCCCACAACTCGGTGCAATGTGCCTCGAGTTGCCACCAGCTTAACTACTTTGTCTAACCCAAAGATTAGACCCACAATGGTCACCTTTTAGCCATCCAGTCACATAGACCTCATCTGACATACAAGTCAGGACTCAACCAATGTCCAACCTCACATATGGCTTCTCCTCATAATGGGGGCCTTATAACTTTGAGCACCATGGATCATTGGTGGCACCTTATGAGGGTGGGGCATTGAGCATATCTAACATGGAAGAACAAAGAGCTCATTTGATCACGGTTGGATTATCCATGCACGAACTTGAATTGCTAGGGTTTGGGGAGTATTGGCAGCAAGCACAGCCTCTCCCTAAGGGGCCAAACTTTGAGCAAGATCAAGATGAGAAAGAGTAGTCGCATGAACCAAGCCCCCCACAATAGGTAGAGTTAGCACAAAGAAAACTCCAAGACAAGCCGCAACAAGCTCCTAAGGTGGCCATTCCTCAAGGAGGAGAGGAGTGTGATCCTGTGAAGTGGAACTAGAAACTTGTAGCACAGGAGGAGTGGGAGAATTGCAACCGACCCTTTGAATTTGCCTTCACCTTCACTCGAACACTAGACAGAGTGTTATCTCCAAGGGTAGTGGAGGAAGTGATAAAGTTGTTGGCAAGACTGGGGAAGCAATGGTCGGAGGAGAGAATTAGACACCCCACAAGGTGGCAATGGGAGCTTGTAGACTATTGGGACAACAAGGTGATGGAGTGCCTAGGAAAGTGAAGGGGTATGAAGCACAACCAAAGTGGTAAGAAAACACTTAGGACTCAACTTAGATGCATGTATGGCATTATGTAACAAACTACCATATGAGAGGAATGATTCTACCTACATGCCTTATTCGTGAAGAATTGTATTTGATTTCAACTAGGAAGTGCATGGTAGATACGATTTCCCTAAGATCTACAATGTGAATGCTGCATCTCCAAAGGAGTGATTAACCTTCACAAAGGGGGACCTCCACCCATCCATAGCACAGTTCCTCACAGAATTCTCTTCTTTCCCAGATCTAGCCTTCATCATCGCTTGTAATTATCTACGCCTCTTGAGAATCTTACTAAAACAAAAGCTTACTACATAGGAAGAGCGGTTATTGCCCCTCTTTTTTGAAATGCAAGGATAGATAGCTGTGAAATGAGCTGCCTCATGATGAGAGCCACCCTCTTGCCATCATTTTGTATGAGTATGAGCGATGTATTAGGTGCAACCACTCGTTTTTGTCTATGGCACACCTCAATGTAAGAATCAATTTCAAGGGTTATACGCAAAGCCGATTTTTCCCAAGCAAATCCCTCAAGCCTCCTTGTAGCTTGGTCCCTACCCATGAACTAGATGTCACTTAATGCGCTCCCTTGTGCAACAAAAAAAAGGGGGAGAGAACAAAAAAGAATAAAAGAGAAAAGAAGTGAAAAAGAAAAGAAAAGAAAAATGAAATCCCTCCATTTGTACTCTATAAGTGTCACAACCACTACACCTATGGACCACCGTAGCCCCTCCCCCACTTCACAACTTAGGGCACATCAAGGGCATGACATTTTGATAGGCATGTCTCCCTAATTGACACACAACACCTCCCTTTACACGAACTAGGTCCTCAAGTATGGGACAACACCTTAGGCTTTAACCCATCTCCCAATTTCACCATCACTTACATAGTGCACTACATGGTAAGGTAGACACCCCCCCTAGGAAGTACACTTGTTCTTCTTTTTAGGTACGTGAACCCTCGAAAGACCAAGATGGGAAATCCAAAAACTCAAAAGAAAAAGATAGTTCCAAGGCAAGAGGACGATGGAGGATAAATGTGCACTAAGAAAAATTTGAAGCACAAAGCACAGGAAAACATTCTAAATGTAAGAGAGAAGTGCACAAGAATAAGGGAACCTTAATATTTTTGCAAAAAGAGTGGCAAACACATTGTAATTTATTTTGTAAAAGAGCGTCAGGGGCTCTCTCCCATACAAGTTATAAAGAATAAGAGACATGGGCTAATGCCATGCTAATAGGAAGGAGGAGGAAAAATAGTGGAGGAATGGACAAAGGCCAAACCAAAAAGAGAATGGCCACCCGAGGAGGTAGGGCATGTATAAAAGTTAAAAAGTGAATGAAAAAGCTCATTCTTGGTGTGTGGCCAAACTTTCTCTCTTCTTGTTTCTTGCTTCTTGCTTCACTCGTGTATGAGAGAGGAAGAGGGAGTGAGAGAGAGAGAGTATGTGTGTGAGAGAGTGAGTGAGGGACCGTGGAGAAGCTCTTCTTCTCCTCTCTTCATCTTCTCCTTCTTCTTTTCTCTTTTCTCGTATGAGTGGCTATGGAGCTTGGAGATGGAGCTTGCTTGAAAGTGCATCTTGGATCTTGGAGCCATTGGCGAGTTTGTGGGAGGAGGAAACTTGATCAAATTCAAAGGTAAGCTTTCTATACTTGTGTGTGTGTGAGTGTGCACAACTATGTGAGAGGTAGCCATAGCTCTCGGATTGAAACACTTGAAGCAATAAGCTATCTATGGGTCTTGGCAATGTGCTTGCAAGAGCACCAGCAAAGACTAATATGAAAGTACCACAACATATGTACACATGGTCATTAAGTGTGAAACTGCTAGGAAAGAAGAGGTGGCATAATGAATGTGCTATAATCAAGGATGGATTGCGTGGGTATAGTCCAACAATAGAATCAATGGTGTATCCTCATGCCAGTCACCTAACATGCCAGTGAATAATATCGTGCCATATCCCAAGGCACATAGTAGATGCCAACTCATGTAGAGCTCAACATCTCAATAGTAAGTTCGTTTGTGTGTGAATGAAGCCAAAAACAGCAAAAATCTATAAAACTAATTAAACCCCAAGCTTTTTCATGGGTGAATAACGTGAAATAGATTTGTGCCAACTCCAATCTCTACATGGCAATGAGTGTCGATTGCACAAGAGCCACATGAGACTTTGTGGCTACAATGATGTGTGCCATGGTAGAGACTAACACAAAAATGCTAGCATCAGGGTGAAAATGTCAGATTAGCTAGCTATTGTGGGCTAGATTATTGGCATCTATAGAAGGGTAGTGACATCAATGTAGAAATGTAGCCAAGGAGGCCACCTGGCTAGAAATGTAGCATCCTAAGAAATATGATACACCACAACATGATGACTATCATTACTGACAATGGCTAATAGTAGGTAATATAAGTTAACATGGAGCTTCTTTGTGTTTTTACGCTCGCATTGGATCACAGCCATTGGTTGGGTCAAATCATAGTAGACCTTGACCTGAAGTTTATGCAGCTCAATCACCACCACGAACGATACAAAGCTCATAGCATAAAGATTGTTTTGATGATGAGTGTGTTTATCCACCAATAGTAAGTTGAGTGCATTTACCCTACTTGAACATTAGCTAGGATTTTTTTTGCTTTAATATTAAGCATCTTATTCTGAACCATAAAATAAGGCAATAGCCTATATTACCACCCAATTCAAAACAAAATCAGACATTATTGAGTTGAAGGGGTTGACTTCAACTCTTTCAAACAACCAACAAAGACAAATGCCACCACATTCCACCCATCACCTCTCCATCATGGTGGCATTACACAAATCCAATGCAATGCGAGAATGAGCTCATGAAATCAATCGCAAATCTGATCGACTCAATCACAAGCATCATGAGTGCTATTCAAAAAGTGTAATAGCCATTTGTGGGTCCATTTGTGATATATGTAAGGGCATTGCATGGAAGAATCTCCAATGCTAATAGTTTTGGTCATCATCAATTTGGCAATGCAATAATAACCATGCATATACGTAAGGGCATTGCATGGAAGAATCTCCAAGGCTAATATTTTTGGTCATCATCAATTTGGCAATGCAACAATAACCATGCATATGAGTATCATGTTTCTAAGCATCACATTGATGGCTTGCAATCTTGTTTCTTCTCTTGATGTACACACCATACAAGTGAGATGCTTTGACAAGACTCGATGATGGCAGTAAGATTGACCAGGCCAAAAGGATTTTGAATTTTGGTTTGTTTTTTTTCCCGTCCACCGTCTTTTCTCCAATGGAGTTACTTGAAGCATGCGTGACTAGTGAGATACATATTCAATCCATAATATTGCCATAAGTTTGAGTTTGAGTTTGTGTTTTGCATTTTGTGGTTTTGTGTTTTGAGTTTTGAGTTTCTTTTGTGCTTTTGTGCTTTTGTGTTTCCTTCTACTCTATCAAATTCAATCTTTCTACTCTCAATCCAATGTATCAATTCCTCCCAATGTGACCTTCCTAAACTAGTTGCATGTGTTTCAAAGTATATAAGTCATGAGTGTGGACAATTAATACCCCATCAATCCCATCCATACAAGCGAATGAGCCTCTTATTCCACCACCACATAGTAGGAGTGTTAGAACCTCAACAGCTGCACAATAATTTCACTACACAATGGAACCAAAAGGACATTGGACAAACTTCTATTATTTTAGAAGTTCCAACTCACTTTGGCAACATTCTCTCACCTTGTCTTCTCAACCCAATCAAAGCTAGTCTCGGGTTCTTGTAACCTGTGAATAGAGACAAGGTATGCTTTCACCTTAGCCTAAAAAGGCCTAGCCCACACTATTCTATTTACATTTCTATGTGGGCAACCCACACAATAGTTGCAGGTGCGAGAAATACAATCGGTGATGATAATATAATGTGCATAGAAGTAAGCTCGGCTCTCACAAGCTAATATAACCATGAAGGTGATGTGATGTCCATGAAGTAGAAAAATAATACGTGTCCAAAAATAATCATTAAAGCACTCCAATAGTAATCCACTAAAGAAATAGTAACCACACTTGTGCTCTGACCTTCCAAAAATGTCTTTAACTTTAACCTTCTCCAAATATACATAACAATGAGGTGCTTTCTCTATATTGATAACATTTCATTTTGCATAGGAATGTCAGGGTGTTGTAGTGAGACAATTGTGTACAAACCAAGATGTGGCCTTCAAGTTCACGTGATTTGATTGGATTTCCCCAAAACATGAAGTCATGTAGTCGACTTTGCAAATGGATGGCTAGATTTGAACCTGATGTGAGTTGAGTAGTTTTCCTTAGAATAAGAAATCTTGAAAATTGATTTTTGTTGCAGAATAATATAATGCATTAATCAAGAATTCCCAAAACCTTTTTAAAACTTGGGATGCTAGTATGCCAAGGAGTAAAATAAAATATTGGTTTCACATGGTAGCCCTATATTCGAATGTCAATATGAGCACGATGCTCTTTGGCCATTGAGTTGATCTTGCAATTGATTTTGCAAATGAAGTGTTGATTTAATTGATTTTTGCCAAAACTAGAAATGTGACAATTGACATTGCAAACTAATGGTTGTTTTCAAAATTGATTGCTTTTTCCTAAATTAGAAATCCTATTCACACTCCCTATATAACATGTGAATAGGGGTCAATAAAATATCCCCCTAGGTGAGCTCCCCTCTCCTCCTTTAGTTTTGGACTTTGTAGGTATGCTTTGATATTGGAGCCAAATGCACCTATATACAAGTAGTGGTATGCTTAAGGGAGTCACCCTACAAGTGATCTCCATACTCTATGGTGAACCTCTGTGACACCCTCACACGTGCAATGTCACGAGGGTGTAGTCTAGAAGTGTGCTTTATGCATTGTATCTTTCTATGAATAATACAAGGATTCCTCATTGATACATGCTACGTCCCTTTCTGTTGTGTCATTTTTGTGCTATTTTTCAAGCCATAACTAGAATAGAGGAAAATATGAGAGAAGAAAAGATGAGATTAGAGATTGAGGAAAAGGTAGACTTAGAGAAGAAGATAGGCAAAGAGAAGAAGATAGAAAAAGATCAAGAGCATAAAGAGAGACCAATAAACTAGAAGAAGGCAAGAATAAGAAAGTTAGGAGGAAGAAAGGCCAAGCACATAAATGTAGAGAAAACAACCTAGAATATAGAGTTTGGAGAAACAAAAAACCAAAGGAAGAAGGTGAGAAGAAAGAAGAAGCCAAGTTAGAAGAAGAACAATCTAGATGTGATGCCAGGAGGCATATTCCACGGTGGATTCCGTGCCACGGTGGATTCCGTGAGGTTTTACGGTGGATTCCGTAAACTTAGATGACCGGGGCTCATACACAAAGTGGATTCTTTGTGCGAGAAGTTGATGGGGACGCGTGTCCTTTTCGGGTGTTTCATTAATTTAGTGTATACATGGGTGATTCCATAGCGGGTGATTCCGCAAAATGCATATTAAATTAATAAACGTTTATGAGTTTAGAGTGCGCACTCGTAATAAATCAACTAGTTAGAAATAAATATGATGCCAGGAGGCATATTCCACGGTGGATTCCGTGAGGTTTTACGGTGGATTCCGTAAACTTAGATGACCGGGGCTCATACACAAAGTGGATTCTTTGTGCGAGAAGTTGATGGGGACGCCTGTCCTTTTCGGGCGTTTCATTAATTTAGTGTATACATGGGTGATTCCATAGCGGTTTACGAGTGCGCACTCTAAACTCATAAACGTTTATTAATTTAATATGCATTTTGCGGAATCACCCGCTATGGAATCACCCATGTACACACTAAATTAATGAAACGCCCGAAAAGGACAGGCGTCCCCATCAACTTCTCGCACAAAGAATCCACTTTGTGTATGAGCCCCGGTCATCTAAGTTTACGGAATCCACCGTGGCACGGAATCCACCGTGGAATATGCCTCCTGGCATCAAGATGAGATTAAGGAATAAATAATAAAAGGAGAAGAGATGGACTTGGAGAAAAAAGGTGAAGGAAGAAGAGCAGTAAGAAAGGGAAGAAAGACAAGAAAGTGAAGGGGAGAGAAGAGTAAGAGAAGATGAAGGTAAAACCAAACACTAAGAAAGGGAGGTAGGAGAAGGGCATATTGAAGAAAGAGAAAGAGATTGCCTCCACAACCCCAAGCTACACAAGTGGCTAAGGATAAAGTGACTAATGCACCAAGGATGAAGTGAGCAATGCACTCAAATCCCATTGAATTGGATAAAGGGAGAAAATAGATACACTTCAATCTTGAAGCTCCAAAGGACTCCTTTGACCTTGATAAGGTCATCCCAACTAAATCAACTCAACGAAGGAAACAATTTCGCTTAAACAACAATAAAGTCACTATCTACTCCTTTGAACCCAAATAGTTGAACCCTTGTATGCTTAGGCCAATGGAGTCAGATGAAAAGGCTTTCTTTAAGGAATGCTCACAAGAACCAAGGTAACACGATCATATGGAATGGAACCTTATTAGTTGAGATTGAGATCACACCTTTAGGACCATACTCAATGCCAATAAAGATTGAGATCAAGCTTTTTGGCCACAATCAATGCAAGGCAATGCCATTTTAATACTATGAATCTGTGACACTCTAAGCACTCCAAATATGGGTGTCACTCCTAACATTCAAGTGATATGTCTACTTCCAATGGCAAGAACCTAGACCAAGTGTGACGACTTAATTAGAACTTTAATTCTCAATGAAGTTAAAAAGAGCCAAAGGAAGGGTACCATGCAATGGGATAGGATCTTTTTTTGCAAAGAGGCAAGTTGCTCCAAACAGTTTGTCTAAGGCAAGATTTGGCTAAGGAAAGCCCCCGAAGCCATCCACCAAGACCACACCTTTTATGTAAAAAGATGGGCTTGACCAACTAGTTTGTCCAAGTTCAAGGCAAGTAAGAAAAAATTGGTAAATCGGCCAAGGAAAACAACTTGAGTGCTCGACTTGGTGATGCAAGCAAAGCATCATGGCAAACAAACTATGAAACCCAAGTCCCTATGACCCAAGGTAAAGGCAAGAGGAAAGGAGGAATCGGACAAGGAGTGACCCATTGGACTTGCATTGTACAACTTAGCAATGATGCCATAATGCCTTGACCCCAACAATGCAACCATTTGGAACCATGTCTACAAAGCTTGGTATACTAAGCCATAGGAGCCAAGAAAAGGTTAGAATAGGACTTTGAAGCCTCCAGTTCTTGAATATAATTGAGTTGAGGGTGGATAGGAATGAGAATGCATAAAAGAAAAGAGTCTAGATGGGCAGATACTGAAGAGCTTGATAGGAAAATATAAGGTCTTTATAATTGAGTTGAGGGTGGATTGGAAGGAGAATGGATAAAAGAAAATAGTTTAGATGGGCAGATATTGAAGAGCTTGATAGAAAAAGTTGTGTTGAGACCCCCAAAGTCACAGACTGGTAGACACTAGCTAGCTTGATAGAACGAGCTATGTTAATACATGCAAGCTGACTTAGATTGTTGCGGACAACCACCAATGGTGTAGGAGTGAGTGTGAGGTCCCCTCTGCCCCTTCCCCATGTTGGGGCTTTGTGAGTATATTTTGGCATTGGATCAAATGGATGTATATGGAGGTAGTGGTGCACTTAAGTGAGGCAACCTACAAGTGATCTCCATACTCTGTGGTGAACCCTCTCATGTACGACATCATGAGGGTGCAAGGATTCCTTATGGATACATTGTGTGTCCCATTTTGCTGTGCTATTTTCTCTCGAAAAAAAACCACCTCAATTAAGTGGCAATTTTTTAAAAACTTACCACTTTAGCTACATGAAGCTAGGATATAAATTCTTAGATATTTAATGTAGGGTTTATGTGAGTCAAGCAATTGAGGTACGCGATTATTAAATTAAGACGCTTGCCAACGGGTTTGTGTGTGGGTCGAGGATTCACACATATATATTTTTTCCTTTCAAGTTGAATACAATGTGCAAATTTCGATTGCAAGAGGAAAATCATGTAGATCAATGAGAACCTTACACATGGCGAAACGGGCGCGGTTACCATGGTGCGCATTTTCTGGCAACCGGCTTCGGTGTGGGCTGTCAAAGGCGACCGACGAGTGAACAGGCACTAAAACGCAAAAACAAAACTCTTATGAAACGCAAGACAAGACTCTTTTTACGCGCTTCTTCCTTATTACTCCGACAAATCCACAGTTTTCCCTCTCTCATCGACCGAGCGCTAACATCAAATCGATACACCTCGTGCGGACTGATTCGATTCGAGTAAGTCCTCCATCGATCCTGTCCTCTCCTGGTGTTTTTTTACTAGGTCTCTGCTCAATCTCGGTCATGATCACAGCAGGAATGGCTTTCCCGGATTTGATTTGCCTGTTTTAGCACGCTTCTGATCGTCTGCCAAACAATTTTTGGAATATAACTTGTTTAATTAGGACTCTGCTCAATCCCAGTCATGATCGTTCCAGTAATGTCTATCCCAGATTTGATTATTGCCTGTTTTGGCACGCTTCTGATCGTCTGTGCAATGATATTTGGAACATAAGCTAGATGTGCTCACTCCTGAATTTGTATCTAAAATTTGGTTTTTTGCCTGTGTTACATCCTTGCTGTCTTTGCGGTTCCCAGGGGTATATTGCGAAAGCACACATCATCGGACAGGAAGAAATAATGCAGCAAACAGGACAATACACAGGGGAGAGTTTGTACCCTTCGGGAGTAGCTTCATATGGGGCTGTACCTAATCGCATGCCGGGAGCATCGTACTATCCTGCTGCGCCTTCATATGCATCCCAGGCTCCGCCATATATATCCCCCCAGACAGATTTTCCAGCCGAGCAATCTTCACCATATGTGCCACAATCGTTAGCAATGGAGTCGTCAGCCCCTCAAGCTTCTTATGCCACTCCGCAGCTTCCTCAGGCAGATTCTTTAGGTGCTGCTCCCTGGGTGCCACCTCATATGACCTCTGTGGCCTCGTTGACAGATTCTATGGCAGGCTTAAATATGGCATCTCAAGGATCTTATTCTTCACCGGTGGCATATGCACCAACTGTTCCCCCATATGAACAGTCCTATCCAGGACAGATTGGTGCCAAACCCCAGGCAGGTGTTCATCATCCATCTGCTTCAAGCCAGCCTTACAGTTACCCACATTCCAGACAAGACATGCAGACAAACATGACTGGCAATGCTCCTTTAGGTTATGACACAACTTCTGCATCAGTGCCATTGTATGCAGCAAATCAACAAGGGTTGCAGTCTTATGGCTATAATGCTGAAACATCAGAACCCAAAAGAAGTATGTACGATCAGGGCTACGATCAGGGAAATGTGACAAGTCAGTCATATGGCTATAATCCTGACCTATCTCAAGGCACATTGAGTATGTATGACATGGGAAGTGGGATTTATGCCTCAGGTGGGGATTATGCTAAGCCTGGCTATGATCAATTAGCAGGATTTAATCAGACTTACAATGAGAAGCCAGCTGTTCATGAACAAGGTGATAGAAAAGGTGGATATGATGATCAAGATCTTGGTGAAGTGTATGCATATAGTGGAGGAAATCTGGAACCTTATGGTTCTAGGGGTACTGGGAGTAATTCTTGGAGAGCCCTTGACAGTTCCAATTATAGGACTTCTGCCAATGGAGTCACTTCTTATGGGGATTTCGGAGTTGCAAAGCTTCCAAAGGCAGTTCCGAAGGTTGACTCTGACTCAAATGGTGGTGGTGTGCAAAAGTATCGTGTGAAGCTACTTTCGGACTCAACAAATGGCCCTATGGATGTCCTTTGCCAGGTAGTGCATGTACTTCATTCCTGGTCTCCATTTGTGCTGTTCCAGGTTTAATCATCCTAACACTTTAGTTTTGAACTATGACTAGTTTGTTTGGGGGCATTTTTGTTGAGCATTGACCAACAGAAATGCCCCGAAATAACTCGATAATGATTTTTCAGTATTGACCAATCCATAAAAGCAGTTTTGGAATCATGATAACCTTGGGTCACAAGAGCTACCATAAACACAAACAAATCTGCAAGTTCCTTGTTTTGCCTTTCCATGATGTTGTGTAGCTGAATTAATGTCATGATCTCCCCTGCCCCCGCATACATTGTACATGGATGATAAGCTCAAGTACTAGCAAAATTCTGTCCTGATTGGTAAATTTATGTGCAGATTGGGTTGGATGGTGTACGGATGATAAGCCCAAGCACAGGCAAAACTGTGCGGATATACCCTCTGGAAACCATTACAAGATGGGAGGTAAGACTTGTACTTAGGCCTGTCAAGGAAATCTCACAATCTTGCAATCTGTGGGATATTCAGTTACCTGCAAGGGGTGTCTCACAACTTGAGAATTTATTACTGTTTTGGGCTGCGGTTGATTTGACTTTTTTTGTTTAATATTTAGTTGAAGATAAACTTTGTTTTTTAATGTTGCAGATAGATTTGTAGTATAGGTTTATACATGAGCATTCAGAATTGACACATTGAGCTTTCTGCTCCACCCTTGTAAACCTGAACTTTATGAATTGCATAATGGTAGGGGACAGGGTGCAAGTGTATGAACTACAAATTAGAAAAATCTCTGAGCAGCTTTTTGTCCCCCTCCCTCCTCCTTGCTGTCTCCTTTTCTGCACTGTCTTCTTTGTGTGTGCACGTGTGTTCATGTGTGCAGGCATGCATGTGCAGATGTGTTTGTGCACACAAGTGAGCATATGTGTGTGTTTAGAAATCAATATAAATAAGTAAATATATATCCACCTACCCTTGGCCCATCTGTACGTGTGTGTTTACACACATGTAGCAGATTCGTGACTTGTGCAATGTGGGCAGTAGGTTATAAGTGGATTAGTTTAATAGACATGGTCCATCCTTATTACAGTAGGGATCCTCAGCCAGGATCAGGGTCAGGCCAATGCTGCAATGATTGAAGTGTCGAGCAGGCAGCTAGTGCAGCCAACCACATGACAGTCAACTGTGTCAGTCAGGTTACAAGTTGGACTGGCTTTGGGCATGAAACCAGCCTTATTACAGAAGGGTGGTGCAACCCTGAATATGGGCTAAACTGACCCCAAGAAATTGAGATAAGCTGACACCCAATTGGCCCCAAAAAACATTGGTGCCCCCGAGTTATTTCTCTTCACATTATTCCAAAATCTTGTGTACAACCTAGAGAATGACTTGATTGTTGGGAAGATAGAAGGCCTTGCGGCAAACTCAAGGGGTACACCCTTGAGTCTCCGCTTCCTCTATTGATGGAGTCAATCTCCTACAAAATTTGGAATATCTTATTGTTCTTTGTAACTGACATCCCTTGATTCCGAACCCAGGGAAGCCCAAATTGAATCTTCTCTAGCTGCATGCAAATTGTCGCTGCAGCAGACTACCAGAATCTCACCAAATCTATTGTCCACTGACCAAATGTGCATCCATAACCTTCATAGAACACTAAGCGTGTGGGCATGTATCATAGTGCAATCATGCAAATCCTAAACCTTGCCAGTTTCAGGCTTGGGATTAGCAAATTCCAACCAGCAACACCTCAGGTCCAAAGTGAGATCAAAACTTCAATTTTCATTGTCAGATTCAGCACACGTGTGATATAGATGAGGGGGGGGGGGGGGCGGGAAATAAAATTCTGCATTTGCAGCCCTGAAACAGCGACCAACATCAATTTTCAGCCCAAAATAGTGACCAGCATCATTAGTAATCAATTTGCCCCTTGTTTTTGAATGCTTGGGAAGTTAAATTGAGTCTTTCGCAATTCTCTCCCATCAACAGCAAATCTCCCCTGTCTCCCCCCCCACCCCCCAAATTCACTGCTGGATTGATCAATCTTAGACATTCAGCAATGAATTTGCTGGCACAGCTTTGAATTTTTGCATAAACTAGGGTATTTGGCTGTTAAATCTTAGGAATCTGATCCTAAGAGTGTTCTATGCAACCACATATAAGCCAAAGGAAAAAGCATCCGCAAAAAAGAAGTGTCATGCTAAAAGCAGGTCAAATCATAACTTGTGATACTTGCTGCCTCTCTCTTGCATACACACACGGATGGCATCAGAACAAAATAAACAGTTTCCAGATTCTGTGATCTTTGTGATGAAAGCATGTTGGCAAGAAGTACCTTAGCCTGCTTTTGAAATGGGATATCAATGTTTTATTTTCCACCATTATTATCAGGTGAATGAACCATCAGTTTTCACGTTTTGGGCAAAAAGTGCTGTGGATCTAGAGCCAAGGAGGATACGGTTGCAGTCTGGGAGCTACACCACCAATGCTATTCTTGACACCTTGACGGCAGCTTGTGTACAGGTTTGCCAGAGTCTAATTTGTGGCCACCTTTGTTTATTTTCAAAGATGATAGGCTAGGTATAAACATCCTTTGTGTTATGTTTTGCAGTTTTCGGAGATGGTAGGGTCTGATGGACATGCGGACTCTGGCAAAACATCAGGGGATTCAGGAAAAGGTCTGGAGCAAAACCAGGAAAAGAAGAAACCAAGTTTAGTAGAGTGGATGTCAGTGAGGAACAAGCAGATTGCTGCCGAGGAGAAGCAACACTGGGTGGGTGATTAATTTAACTTATGCCATGGCAATATGATAAGCTTCTTTTTGAACTTGGTAGTATCTTTCTAATGTATTCATTCTAGATTCTGTATTGCCAAAATTGAACTTTGTGTTTTCTTGGTGGCAGGTGCCAGATGAAGCAGTAACCAGGTGCTCTGCATGCTCAAGTGATTTTGGACCATTCCTGAGACGGGTAGAAGTTACATATTCTCATCTGCGCACAATTTGTTAATTCATATTAAGCTTTTGAAATTTGCATGTGTGGTGATTTATGATATATCTAATCACAAACCTTCTGTCTAGCTTAGACATCGAGAACCCTCCTGTATTAACTTCACGGATTGTCTGGCAGCATCATTGCAGGAACTGTGGTGATGTATTTTGTGACAAGTGCACTCATGGAAGAATAGCGCTAACTTTAGATGAGGATGCACCAGTTGTTCGTGTGTGTGATCACTGCCTGGTAAGGTTGATTTGTCTGCAACGAATTTGTAGGTTTTGATTTTATGGCATTTTTTACACCCCAAACTTTCATTCAGGCAGAGGTAACTCAAAGACTGAGTAATGCGAAGGAGCTTAGCAACAAGCCACCTCCACGAAGTCATGAAGATCTCGCGAAAAAACTCCAGGTTTTTCTCTAGCTGTTTGCTCTCTGTTTGAGATTCAATGGTCTTTTTCCCATGTTGCATGCCACATGCCATTTTGTTAGGACCTTTGCATATTGCTTAGTTTTATTTTCGAAGGGAAATTTGAATTTGGGATGTTTTTTTTAAGTTGTCAGTGTGGAACGCTAAAAATTTTAAACCTTTATCAAGTTCCTCATGAGTAAAGATGCTGTGCATGATGGAGTCGTTTCTAACAGACTTATCATAAGGCCTCTATAAACTGCTTTACATATGTAAATTCCTGCATAACCATTTAGTACATGACTGTATTTGGGTGTTCTTTTTGCCGTGGTGCTTTTGTGCTTGTTTCACGTTTTTTGGTTTTAAATATTGAGGAAGGATTTTTGGTGATTACTTTAGTTGGAGAGGATTGTTGGCTATTACTTTTATTAGAAAGGCTTATTGTGGACGCTGTACTTATTCTGTGATTGTACAAAAGGAGGAGCTGGAGCGTAATGCATCAAAGAGGCCAAGCACAAACACTAGCAACAGCAGCAGTAAAGATACATTGGGGCGGACAACAGTTTTGACATGTAATGCTTGTGGGTCCATCTCTCTTCTGAATGGGAGCAGCACTCAATGTCCATCTTGCGGGGTAGATTCTGCGGTCGGTAAGCCTGGAAGAGATAATAGTTTCTCACGAAGAGATTATTTATCGACTCCATCAAGCTCTGATGGATCTGGCAAGCAGATGCGGGAGGTAGCTTGTCCAACCTGTACGGTCCATCTTCAGGTAATCAGCTTTTTATCAAGTTGTCTCATGTGAACTATCGTTCATCAGTCAAAAGTCCTTTTGCTTGAGGTAGTACATGTGTCAAGTTTAAAGTCATGCAACATGAACCCATCTTTTGTGTCTCATGAACTTCTACAGTTGGAGAAATAATACGATATTGAAAGTACATGCAGGTACAGGTGCCGAGTTCTGGTACAGAGACTGTGGAGTGTGGAGTCTGCCAGCATCCCTTTCTTGTCAGTGCACATTAAAGCTGGAGGCAGGAGTGTACATACCTAATATTATTGGTTATTCAAAATAATTTAAACGGCATAATAGCTTAGCAGTGATGCAGCTAATATGTGATCAGTAACTGGGACATCTTTCACATACCTTTATTGCTTTCGAGCCCTAATCAAATTGTTCCCTTTGTGAAGTGGTTCAAGGATTCTCAGCCACTTATAAAAATTTGTAATCTTTGCTGGAAATTCATAGGAGTGCTAGTAAAAATCTTGTATCAGTGTATTGATGAAGCTTGTACTACGATGACTTTTTTCCTGGGTTGCATGTGAATGTTGAAAGACTCATTGATCAGATTGCTAGTCGCTCATATCATTAATATTCTTATATTTGTTGTGGAGAAAGGTGAGATGACCGAGCCTTTGTAAGTTGTTAACAATGACACGTAACAGTATCGGCTGTGTGATAGGTAGGAACTATGACTAAACTATTTAGATATGTACTTTGAATCTTTTAAGGTAGTTGCAATAGCTTGTGCGCATGGAGGGGAAAATAATCATTACTACCTGATGTGAAAATGATAAAGAGCACAGTTTGCACCTTTGCAGTAAAATTCCTTCATGTTGCTATCGTTTTCTGGTGGATAAAGGATTGTAATCAGAGTTCAGACACATCCATGTAAGCTTGCATATTTTGATTTTCTACAAAGTCATCTTTGCTTTCTAAAGATGTGCTTTAAGAATTCATAGCTTCGTGGATAGAGATTGTAGAATAGCCATTGCCTCTGCATGCACAAAAGCTGGGAAGATTGAACTTTGTATTTAGTTGAAAAGGAACTAACAGTGATTATAAAGAGTATGACAAATATACAACTGCCCACCTAAACTTGCTCTTCTTTTCCATGCATATTTTTGTTTTAGCTGTTAATTGCACAAGTGGTTGCTATGTGTGTCCTACTCAAAATTTTCATTGTTTAAAGTAAGCCTATTAGTCCAAAGCATTGCATTTTGATGCTTGTATTGGATGGGAGTGATATGCTCAAATGTGATTTTTGGATGTGTTATTTGTATTCTTCTTGTAAATTAGCTTAGTTCCATAGTAGTCATGTGTTGGCCTTGATCCTTTAAAACCTTGTTTGTTTAATTTGGCTTGCTATTCGCTTGAGATAATTTGTTTAATTTGGCTTGCTATTAGCTTGAGATAATAGGGTGATGATTGTGGAAGTATTAATCTTGTGTTTGCTTCATTTATCATGGCAATGTGGTTGTGTGAACTTCCATCCTTATTATTTGATTTGGCTTGGTCATTAGCTCGAGGGTAAAATGGGATGATCTTCTATGTATAGACATGAATGTATTGGTTAGGTGTTATATCACTTCATTAATAAAGTGAGCTTGATTATTCAACTACTTTAGTAGGCATCTATTGATTGAGATTGATTCCAAGTGAATTTAGTAGTTTTCCAATTGAATTCAAGAATCTCTTGCTCTATCCTATTTAGTGAGGTAATTTGTGGCAATCAATGTCGGAATACAATGCAAGGTGGAAAACTAAGAATCCAAGTAATGATGGAGGAGCAAGAGGAAGCTCACAACTCTATTATTCAAGATAGCAGAAAAGAAGATACAAATGAAAAAAAATAAGAACAATAAATGACTAGGATAAGGTGTGTACTAGTTGGAGGGAAAAATCATCGAGGGAAAAAACTAGGTGGTCATAACATGTCCACATGTCACTACCATAGTACCTGTTACAAGTCTCCCTTGGGAAAGATGAGGTAAATAAATATAGAGATTTGTTAGGATAAAATATTTGAAGCTTTGTGAAAAGATTCATATTTCGCAGGAGTGAAAGCCTTCATAAATAGATTTGTTGAGTTATTATGTATGGGCACTTAAATTAGGTAGATCTCGCCTATTGAGAGTTGCTTCCATACATAATGAATTTTATTTTTCACAACTGTAAAGGGTTGTGACCATTAATATAGATATTGGTAGGGGATGACCAGCCAACATCCAAGTTGGCAATGAGTTGTCTAAGCCATATACATTTAGTTGTACTTATGAAGTTTGGCATGTACTCTAACTTCATAGGCAAGCATGTCTATTGTAGATACAAGTGGAATTGCTTATGGACACTAATGTTGTAAAAACTTGCTTTGTAATGTCATCATTACTTAGTTTATTTTAGTAGACAATGTGCGTATACATTCCAAAAATTGATTTCATGTTTTCAAAACTAGCTCTAAATATGAAGATAATTGTTATTATTAATGAGGTATTATATGCTAGCTCATGGTAGAAAGACTTGGAAAGCCCTCCCAAGACTAGCTTATTAAAACTATGTTTGTAGTATAGAATTAGCCTAGTGGATAGTTACTTGGCAGTTAAGTGCACTTGGGTGACAACACTGTCGGGATGGGTGATCTCCTAAGAATATTTTCTTACAAGCTAGTGGGAGCTTCTCATGTGCAGCCAACGGCCCTAACGAAGTCTTTGTAGCCCGTTGCCAAGTATGCCAAGGCCAAGATACCAAGGTCTATGCCTTGGTTGCCGCCTTGGTCATGAGCCTTGGAGTGACGCCCGTTTGACGATGCGATACGCAGTGCTTGCTCATATATTCGCAATTTTTATCTTCGCGCTACAAAAATGGTGCTCTCTCTTAGACATCATCGATGATGTAATCAAAGACGCTAAAAGAAATCGTTTTCTCTTTATCATCGATGATGTCATCGAAAATGCTAAAAAGCAAGCGTCCTCTCTCTTTACCCCCCCCCCCCCCCCCCCCCCCCCCCAATTACTATATAAATAGGGGTAGAGTGTCACGTCAAGGACACACAAAACGACCAGTGCAGAAGTCTCTCTATTGTTGATGCGACGAAGCTCTGCTGTAATCAACCTCTCTCTCTCTCTCTCTCCACACCTACGTGGAAGCGCTACTCGAATCCATCAAGCTTCTTCCATAGCTCCCAAGAGACGTCGAGAAGCTGAGTGAGGTCACGCTCAGAGAGCTCCCCAACGTGAAGTAGTCGTTGCTGAAGCACAAGCGGAAGTTAACCCCAAATCCATTCAACCCAAAGGACCGGTTATTCCACAACAAACTGAGGTTGTGGCCATACCTCAATCTCACGATGGATGGCTGAACAGAGATAATCAGGTTAGTACATAAGAAAATGATTACGATTGGTTAGAAATTACTTAAACTTGCAAAAGTATGATAGTATTATCAATTGCTTTTTAGAAAAGAACACGGGAATTGATGAAGAGGATAGATTCTATGCATTGCATACATTGACAAGTGTGTTAAAAATATTTTATGGTTATTCTTGCTTTTGGATTTGTGAATGATGAATTATGTCTCTTATGATTCCGGGCTTGTATCAATCAGATGAGTTGTAGATTGTGGTGGTTTGGGACATTGGGGTCCCCAACCCAATGCTCCTTAACACTCTACGTAGTGTGGAAAACTCACCTGCGGGTGGGGGTCCTATGCTCCTGAGGGAGGTAGGTGTTTTGTGTGGAAAAACTCACTTGGGGTGGGGGTCTTATGCTCCTAAGGGAGGTAGGTGTTTTTTTTTTTTGGGTCACTCGAGCACTTGAGAGGGCAAATGGCCAAGTGATAAGTGCCTCTATTATATAGGACGGCTCCTGAGGCTTAGGGAAGCTTAGAGAGGCTCTGAGCTAGTAAATTCCCTGTTGACCATAGACGGAGTGCGATCACATACAACACAATCCTGAGGGATTGGAAGTCCTATCCTAGGTTGGACGGTGTCTTTCTGTGGAAAGACAGTTTTTGTACCACTCTGCGGAGTGACAGTTCTAGATGTTACTATGAAATAAAGTATCTGATTTCGGAATTGTTTGTTATGTGCTAAAGATTGAGTTTAACGAAACCAGTTTAACAGAGTAATAAAAAGAAGTTGATTTAATATGTCCAAACATCGTGGTAGTATGCTTTGCTAATTAGAAAACTAAGCAAACCCAATTGAGAAAAGTGGGAGGCTTCGATCCTGATGATCAAATGCCTATGGTTGGGTGGACCCCACAACACTAGATAGAGCTGATTGATGGTGACTCTCCCAATATCGGTAGGATTAGTTACCAGGTTTAACATTGTTTTAGGGGCAGAAGTTGAGATTTTACCTTATGGGTAGGGGGATCGAGTTACACTCTCCTCCGTCTCTCACTCTTTTTGAACCAAGTGCGGTGTTAACCTCACTATTGTGTTTGATTGATTACAAAGTGGTATTTCTTAGGTGGGCGTTAGATTGCTGTTAGGGGTAACTTGTCCACGCTTCCCCTGTGAAGTAGAACTGAGATTCCCATGTTCAACTAAGTCCGAGGTTTCCCATGGGGAGATGGGATGGTGAGGTGCATGGATATGAATTTCAGTTGACTATTAAGAGGACTCCTCCGGGTCTGTTGGAGGAGGCACCTCACATGCTTGGATAAAATCACAAAAGCATGCAAATGTGGATTGCCACCATTTAGGTAGGATAAAACATAATTTGGTGTGGCCCTTATGTAGTGAAATATCCTCTTTGTAGCTTGCCATGGCTTTGAAGTTGGGTAATGCATAAGCTTGCTTACATGTGATATTGCAAACAACAAGTTGCATCTAATGTAGCAAACTAAAAGAAGATACTTAATAGCTTATTGATATAAGGACGGATCATTCACTTGGACTTCAAGATTAAGATGATATGTTCTAGTGGAGTAGCCATAGGCTTACATGCATAGTATGTAGCAATGTTATTTTGTTACAACATAAATTGAATGCTCAAGATGTAATAATTGGAAGTCTAACATCTCAAAAGCAAAGTGAGTATCAACTTTAAAAGGTTGACCTAATAGCCTCATGTGAATCAGTGACAAAAATATCATCAACATACCAATTGATGACCAAGAGAGAACCCTTATCTTTGCTCATACATAGAGTACGGCCATTTTAACTATTACAAGAGCCACAAGCCAAAAAATACACATTTATCTTCTCTTACAAAGCTTGAGGTGCCTATTTAAGTCATCAAAGATCCTTTCTCAACCTACGTGCCTTTGGGATTTTTCTCAACTTGCCTCATGTCTTGTAACAACAAAACTAGTAGGCTATGAAACATCCACCTCATGCAAGTAATCATTAAGAAAATTAGTCTCAATATTTTGCTAATCTAAATTCCATATATAATATGTAGTAAATGAGATAAAAAATTGGATGGCACTATAGTTGAAGTAGGTGCAAAGGTTGAAATTGATCACCTTTTCCTTAGCATAAACTTTTGCAACAAGTTGAGCTTTGTATCAAAAATCAATGCTACCACTTTGCATTTCAACTTGTGAACCCACACGATATGAATGGTTTTTTTGTTCTCAAGGAAGTTAATAAAGTCATGTGTATCATCTTTGAGGATCAAATCATACTTATCATACATGGCATGCATCCTATCTTGAATGATAGTCATATGTGAAGTAGGTGCAAAAGCCTAATTGTAATCAATCTCCTACTACTAAAAGCATAACCATGTATAACAAGTTGAACCTTGCCAAAATTAATACTACCGTCATATTTCATATTCAGATGGTGAATTCACTTGATTCCAATGGCTCTTTTGCCCCAAGGGAAGTCAATCAGATTAAATGTGTCCTTGTTGAGGATTTAATCATACTCATCCTACATCTCTTCTTCAAATGAGACATGTTCTTCTCCATTATAGATAGAAGCAACATGAGCATGGTTGTCAATAGTTGAATCATGAAAATAAGTCCTAGTAATTTATGCCTTGCTACGCAAAGGAGTAGCCAATTTATTGTCTCTGATAGTTTACAAAGCTTATTTGGCAACTATTTTGTCTCATCAATGGTTTCTCGCTCTTCAACCATGCCTCATTCAAATCCTTTCTCAATAAACCGATTAGTGGACAACGTCTCTAGGTGTACATGAGCTTGTAGAGATGTAAAAATAACCATGATCTCCATTACTTTGTATATTACCAAATAAGGGAAGGGGAGTATCAAATGTGTGTTTTATGGATACATTTTGTAGATGATTTCATGAGAGAAAGTGCTCACTAAAGAACATATTCTACTAATTATTTAACACCCAAACTGAATGCCTACATGCTATTCAGGTATACTCCATGGTTATATTTATGCTTGGCATTGATGTTTATACCTAGATATGGTTATATTTGAGGTCTATATCTTGGATTTGAGCTTGGTTGGCTGCATTTGGATAGTAGCTATTTGCTTTAGTGATTTCCACTTGTGGGATTAAAGAGTTATTGAAGGTTTATGCTCTTGGTTGTATACATGATGTATTTTGAGCACTCAAATGCTATGATATCTATGCATTGAGATTTTTTTGCTACTTTGAATATTCCAAATATTGCTCTAGTGAGAGTACTTGCATTTTTTTTTTTGTAAAGCTTTGTTCTTTTGAGTCAATGGGAGACTCTCTTATGCTTTCTTAGTTTATACATATATTGTCACTGTAAATATTTATGACTGTGGGCTGCTTTGCCTTTGATTCGTAAACCTTGTACCACTTATTGTTAGTGGGTTGTTAGTAGTGGATACATGCTCGATACACATATTGGTATGCATGTACATGATACCTTGGATGTCTTGACAGTCTTTGATTCTCGATTGTTTAGGCTTTGACTTTACACTATTAGTTGCAATATACATATGAGTTGCTACCTAGATTTCCTTAGCAATGGGAGCTTATTCTTTTGCATATTTGCCTATAGTTACATGCTCATTGAAGTCTTGTGAGAGCAGCCATGTTGAAAATCAAAATTGAGTGATTTTTTTGAGACCAAGCACTTATATTTAATGCTCTAGTGCTTCCTACTTTATGGAGAGCAATGTATGAGCTTCATCTTTGTACTACTACACACTTTTTGCCTTGGTTTGGGGATGATATGCTATTATTATAGCAAGCCATGCTCTCTTTGTTTGGCAGACATAATGATTGGTGCTTCAAATGCTTCCAATGATAGTGCTATCCTCAACACAGAGAAGTTGGATGGCAATAACTTTCAGTATTAAAAGACAGATTCAGTAGGTATCGATGCAAAAGAAGCAAGTCAAGTCATTAAATTAGAAGACCTAAAGTGACAACTCTATATGCGAAGGATTGGGAAAATCTTGATAAGCTCTGTAAGTCTACCATTATTTTGTCATTGTAAAAGCAAATATACTTCAATGGCAATGAGATTAAGGGTGGTGCTTATATAGTATAGGAAAAGATTTATGATCTCTAAGATAAGTAGAGTCCTATGATATAAATATATTTGCCTAATAAAATCATGGATCTTTGGTTGAAGAAAGGTATATCTATGTCTTCTCACTTAAATGAGTTTCATTCCATTTTGAGTTAGCTTACTTCACATGGCTTTAAATTTGAGGAGAATGTCAAGCCTCTTTTCTTACTTGTCATATTGCTCGAGACTTGGGATACATTCCATATTGCTATGAGTGCAAACCCTTTTGAAGGTGGCTTTCAACTCTCAAGGATGTAGAAGGCACTTTGGTTATAGAAGAAGTAAAGTAGAAGAATGTTAATGTAGCATGTACTTCTCATGTACTTATAGTGAGAAGTAGACATGATGGTAATGGGGATAATAATCATGGTAGAGACTCACAACCCACCAAGGGTAATCTAAGTCTTATGGAAAATCATGCAATAAGTCCTGTGGTCCCAAGTACTCTCTCATTTATCATTAATTTTGGAAATAGGGTCACATAAGGATGTAGTACCATAAGAAGCACAATGATAGGCATGAAAAAGAAAAAGGGAAAACACATGATAATGCTAAATCTTTTGATGATTGCAACATTGTTCCTAAGTCCAAGGTCATTTGAGCTTTTAGCGGTCATGTAGATTGGCAGTGAAGGTTTTCTCTGGGCTTATCGACTACTTTTATAGCCTAATCGTACTCCTCACCATCTGAGAATGGCAGAACGATAGTGGCTACCACGTACATCCAATATCACTCATCTTCTAGACAAAGGGATATACTTAATCAATGGCTCGTAAGATTTTCTAATATGGGCGTCACCTTTCAACATGGCTGAGATGGCATCTAGGTTGGCTAGTATTGTCTTTCAAGTGTCCATCTCTACCCTCATTGCTTCTATTCTATTGCCTATGAAGATTAGACCATTACCCTAGTCCTCTATGACCTGTGTATTGTGCATCCAGGGCCAACCTAGTAGGATGTCATAATCCACCCCCTTCATGACTATAAAGTCAATGAAGAATTGGACTCTTGTGATCTTTAAGGGCTAGTTCTTTAATACTTTGAATGGCCTCACCTTCATTCTCTTAGCTAGTGTGACATTAAACCTAGCATTCTCAATAGGCGGGTTACTCCAAGCCTGGAGTATTGAGTGGCTAAGCACACTATCTTCTGCCCCCGTGTCTACAATTCCCTTTCTTGTGATGTTGTGCCACTGCGCGGACATGGTGTGAAAAACTCTGGAGTGCATCATCATCTAACTTTCTTATCGATCAAGAGATTCAATGACATTTGAGTCATTAATGCTAGTGTGAGTGGCATGGATGGTCCAAAAATACTAGATTTTTGGACAATTTTAGTCTATTTTAGATATGTTGGATATTATTTATTGTAAATATCCAAAAAAACTAGGAAAACTTCTAGATTAGGATGGCATGCAAAAAGCAAGTTGCTTTTTCAACCAGTTTTTGGGATTTTTCATAAAAAAGAAAGATTGGAAAAATTACGCGGATCGCAATTGCAATTGACAACCAGAAAATAGCACTTTGAACTCAAAGAAGAAGAATAACTAATATGGGAGATCCTTGAGCAGGTGTCCTGATGTTTTACCTCCCTTTTGGAGCCAACTGAGCCATCAGATTTGGGTTCTGAGCAGCATAGAGGAGGCTATTATTTTAATCCACGTTTTTGGTCTACAAGGGAGCTCTAAGAGATTTAATGCTTGGAGAGTGCTTCTGAGTAGTGCATGACAAGGGATTCCATGTTCTATCAATACATATTGATTTGATTCATTGTGCTTTGTCTTTGTCATGTTTACCTCTTGTCTATTCTTTTTCTTGTCTTGCATCTCCTATCTCTACTTCCTTCTATCTTTGATCCCTGGTGGATACAACCTTTTGAAAAAAAAAACAAGTTGCTTTTTTAGCATGTTTTGGGGATTTTTCATAAAAAAGAAAGATTGGCAAAATCACGCACATCGCGATCGTAGTTGACAGCCAAGAAATAGTACTTCGAGCTGGAAGAAGAAAAAGAAGTAATCTAGGAGATCCCAAATTAGGTATCCTAGGGTTTTACCCCCCTTTCGGAGCCAATGGAGCGATCAGATTTGGGTTTTGAGTACCAGAGAGAAGGTTGTTATTTTGATCCATGTTTTTGGTCTAGGAGGGAGCTCCATGAGATCTAATGCTTGAGAGTGCTTCTGAGTAGTGCCAGACAAGGGATTCCAGGTTCTATCAATACATCTTGATTAAATTCATTGTGCTTTGTCTTTGTCATGTTTACCTCTTGTCTATTCTTTTCTTCTCTTCCATCTCCTATCTCTGATCCCCGGTGGATACAACCTTTCGACGAAAACCCCTCTAACATTGGTGAACCTGATGTGAAAGGTCGTCAAAAGGAAAGACAAGATGGGAGAACCTTCGAGTACAATTTCCAGTGATGTTTTGCAATAGTTGGTGTAGAATATGAATATGCTTATGCAGGTACAACAACAACAATAGGTGATGCAGACTTCTGCTCAAACAGAAAGTGTTGTGATGAATGCTCTGCAAGAAGTTGAGCATGAGATGAAGTTATTCAATGGCAGGAATGTATATGCATATGTGCATGCCTATGCTCAAAAGATGGAATTGTTTGGAGTGGCTCAACTTGCATGGAGTTGGTATGTTGTACGTGTTACTGTACATGAACTGTGGATTACTAAATTATGTAGGATGCAGACTGGGTAGCTTTCAAGAAGACACTCAATGAAGAATTTTGCATTGAAGATACCAGTTTGATTATGTGCAACGCTTTTCAAGAGTGGGTTTTATAACCCTATAAGGGCCTTGTGGCTACAGAATTATTAAGAGAATTTGAAAGTCAATTTGAGCAGTTGGATCTTGTAGAATAGCAAGGTCTTGGAAGTTAGAAAATTGAATTGTTTCTACAAGTAGAAAATCCTAAGCTTCAAGAAAAACTTGATGATTTGCTAGAGGATCAGACTACAGAGACATGTATTAAAATTGAGTGGAGACATGTCAAGGAAGCTATCACTGCACTTGTGAAAAAGCATAGAAGAAGAGAAAGATTGCATGTCTCTAGCTTGCTCACTGTTATGGGAAAAATAGTTGAAGTATCCAATAAGCCACCCACTTTTGTGGCTAACCCTATGGCTGTATCTGCTATTGTTCTCTCTGTTTTAGGGAAGATGTCTTGGATGAATTGGTCAAAGGCATGCAGGATCTTCAATCAAGGGTTGAAAAATTGGATGAAAAAGGACAAGAGAAAAGGGGACAGGCAGCAGCCCCTAAGGCAGGAAAAAGATGTATGTGGTGTGATAGTTTGCATCATGAGAAAAAGGATTGTGCTGCCTATCAGGAGGCCTTGGCACGAAGCTCATCTTTTGGAAAGATGGTAAGATCCATGCACAAGAAATGGGATTTCCTCTTGCTTTGAATTTTGGAAAGGGAGGTATGCAAAAGTTATTGGAAGACTTGGCTGTCTAAAATGCTTATGCAGTTGTACATACTTCTACTTTTGGTCTAGAGTTGGATAGAATGCATGGCCAAGTGATGGTTGGTCCAAAGGTTGCAATATGGACACATGATTTACATGCAAATGAAAAGAAAAAAGTTACTGATAGTGAAATGTCTCATGCAGGGCAAGGCATTTGTGACATAACTAGTTGGGAATCATCAGTAGATGCATATTTAGTGTATGCATATTTAGCAAAGATACAAAACACAAATGTATTTGTGGAAGAGAAATGAAAGAGAGATGAAGATAATGCAGGGACATCTAAAAGAGTGACAAGAAGAAGTGTGGATCAGCCTAAAGCTACAAATCAACCACCTCCCGAGCATGTTATGGAAGAGGTCAATCAGGAACAAAAACATGATAGAAAACAAGAAAAAGAAGCGCAAGTAGCTAGGATATAAGTTTTTGTCTGACATTGAGATAGCCACAGTTCTTAAGAAGGTTCTTGAAGAACAGATCTTAAACAATCGGATGGAATTCACCTTGGGAGTGGTACTTGGTATTGCCAAGCGAGAATTTCATGATGAGATCATTGACATAATTAAGAGGAAGCGTTAGTTTCTTGGTGATACCACTAGCGCATTGCTACAATTTGAAGAGGAAATTGGTTTTTTGGGTATTCGGGCTGAATATGAGCATGAAGTAAGTATTGAATTAACTATGCAAGATGCTACTAATCAGTGAACAGCATGTGGAAAAGAGAAGAAAGTAATTGAAAATGCATTGTCTTGTAGCAATACGCATGGTGGAGTAAGGAAAATGCAACAATATGGGGAAGAGACTCTAGGATTTATTTCTCAAAGTCATTACACAAGAAATCATTGGGCCAGGGCTACCACTGAAATGATAGTGAAAATAGGGGAACATAAAACTCCTTGTTTTGCTTTGCTTGACCATGGGTTTGAGATTAATGTCATTGAGTGTGGATTGTATGAGAATGGTGCATGGCCTGTGGACACATTGATCATGGTTGGCATATGAGGGCTGCAAATAATTCTTTGGGAGAGTTTTATAATGTATGTCCTAATGTGAAAGTGACAATTGGTGATGTAAAAGAAGAGCAACACTTCTTTGTGCAAGATAATTCCTCATATGTAGTGTTTTTGGGACAGCCCTATATTACAAGAGTGCGTATGGAAAAAAAGGTGCTTGATGATGGTTCTACTTATGCAAGAGTCAAAAGAAAGGATGGGAGGAAAGCATTCCGATTTCTTAATATTTA
Organism: Lygodium microphyllum; assembly: GCF_053477565.2. Taxonomy (NCBI): domain Eukaryota; kingdom Viridiplantae; phylum Streptophyta; class Polypodiopsida; order Schizaeales; family Lygodiaceae; genus Lygodium; species Lygodium microphyllum. Next base: position 30,987,560 of record NC_141164.1, read on the forward strand.
TGTTAATCATCCTAGAAATCATGATACGCTTTGTGAGTCTCCTTTGGCTCCAAATGCAAGGAACTTCAAAGACCTAGATTTTCATTAAGCACTACTATAGTTCGGGGCTACAATAGTGATGTTCAGAGGATTACTTGCCTCTTGATGGAATAAAGCATGTATTTACTATTGGTTATTCTCAGCTTATAGCAAATAGCTCATGTTTGTTTAATCCTATGGAAGCTATATGCAAGGCTGAACACATATCTATGAAACAGGCTACTAAGGAAATGAGAGCATTGGGACTGTTAGCTGAAAATGAAGGCATTTCATGCATCTTTTATGGGCTGAATATTAATTATTCTATGGCTGAAATTTCAGCAACTATACATGCAAAAAATGAGGCTCAAAACAGAGTGTTGTCAGTATGTTCTTTGGACATGTATGATGTTATATCATTGTTTGCTTAGTAGGAATGATTACAATGGGCTGAAGCACTTATGGAGACAAAGTATAAGACAGTTGACAAAAAGGTGAAACCAATTGCTTTGCCACTTCCACCAGAAAGTGAGGGTTTGTATGGAAAAGTGTCAAGGAATCCAAGCTTATGGGATCCTAAAGATATAGGTCATCAGTTTACATTTGAAACATTACAGGAATTGAAAGTTGGTGCAGAAGGGTTTCTTTTGCCTACTGTTAAAAGAGACTGTTTTATGCAGATGTTGGCTAGGCATGGAAAGGCATTTACATTTCAGCCAACTAAAATAGGTTGTGTGGATCCAAATGTTGTCTCTCATGTGGTAATATTTACTGTGCCACATATACCATGGAACTTGAGGCCTATTCCACTGCCTAGATTTTACTTGCCAAAGATGATGGATTTGCTAATGAAAAGATTCACATGAAGATCTTGGAGCCCTCTTCGGCCCCATACTCAAATCATTGGTTAAATGTGCCCAAAAAGAATGGGGCTTGAAGATTTATTCAAGACATACAACCGGTCAATAAAGTAACCATAAGAAATGTGGGTGCAAGTCCTCTAGTTGATGAATTTGTAGAGGCTTTTGCAGGCAAAGCGATCTATTCTTTGGGTGATCTTTACTCAAGGTATGATCAGTTTCAACTTGCAATTGAAAGCATGAATATCACAACCATGAAGACTCCCTTAGGATTTGTATGGATGTGTACTCTCCCACAAGATGCAACAAACTCAATGGCACATATGACAAATGCTATGAATAGGGTACTCATGGATTTTATACCATAATTGACAATGCCCTTCTTGGATGATGTTCCAATCAAAGGGTGTGCAGTGGATGAAAAGAATGAAGAGATGGATGCTCATAGGTGAAAATACTTTGTTGCAAACTATATTGTGGATCGTGAGAGGATTTTGACACGTCTAGAAGAAGTGCATTTAACTCTTTTTGGACAAAAGTCTGTCTTTGGAGTTGAAGAGGTTTTGATTGTTGGGCATATGTGTGGACCCTATGGGTGAGAACCATCACTAGCAAAAATAGATGGGATTGATAGAATGCAAGATGTATGCATGAGACATGTAATCTGCATCATGTTGCTTGAAGCAATATACCACTGCCCCCAGAAGCAACTAGATTTTCAGATATATATCATCAAAGAAAAGTATTTCGACTATGGTTCAGCATCCAAAAATAGAAAACCACACATAAAAAGAGTGGAATTGTCTTGATTCTGGTTTTGCTTCTTCATGCAGAAAACTTCTGCTTCATGCAGCAACTTCGAACATCGGGGCTTAACCTTCATCATTTTGAATAATGTTTTGACACAGAGGTTCCAAGAAGGCAATGGTAGGATCGCCAAAGTGTTGTTGCCCTTTCTATGCAGAATACATAAAATAATAGAGAAATACTTCATGAATCTCACACCCAGAAATCATAGGAACTCAGAACTAACCATATGAAAGCATAGATACACTATATTCAGCACTACTAATCGGAAAACAGAGAATGAATCACACAAGACATGCTACAAACAAGATCAAGACTCCAGCCATGATGGCACCAACTACTAGATCCTCTTCATAATTAAGTAGAAACATCATACATCAGGTGTAATCATCATAAGTGATCAGATAGACAAGAAGAACACACAAAATGCCTCATCAGGCCACGTTTTTCCAACTGTCCCAAAACTGCATTTCATGAGGCAGTGAACTTCATAAGACATATAAAGGTTGCTTCACATAGGAAATAGTAATAACTAAGGTAATACACCATTCTAAGGGTAAATGTAGTGTCAAGCCAACGGCTAACACCACCTCTCCCCATCGCCATCATCATCCTCATGTTTGTCGTCAATCTCCTCTCCTCCAATCATTACCCCCCTCCACGTCATTCTGCTCAGAAGCAAAAGCTTCTTGGAAGCTTCCTTAGAAGCTTCTAACAAGGCTTTCATAATCCTTGTACACGCGTGCTTCCTCGGGATTTAAAATCCAAGCCTCCAAGGCCCCTGATCCTGCACGGGAGAGGAAGTTTGCAGACTGTGAGTCTTCAGGACGCGCGAGTAACCCAAGGGAAGCTACTGTAACAAAAAAATACGTTGCATAAATGGCCCCAAAACAGAAGATGCAAGGCGCACGCACGGAAGTCTCCAATCCAAGTCTACGCGTGGATATTCCTACAAGTTCTCATGCCCAAGTTCTACGAGCTTAATTCCGCATAAAAGAAATGCATTAGGCACGTTTAACTTCATAGGAAGAATGCATTTACACATGTCTCTAATTCACGTAGTCAAGTTAAAATACATTTGGGAAATTTATCTCCTTGAACGATTTACAAGAGTTAGTGCATGTCGTGCATTTGGGTCACCTACATTTCCAAGTTGCAAATCCTAAGCGCATATTGCGTAGGTTTAAAAATATGAAATTGTTTAAATGCATCTTTGATTGGCCGCAGAAAAGAAAAGCGCATAAGGCATTTAGGTAGTAATTTTCTACTTGTGGATTCATATGAGATAATCGTTGTCGATGTTGTCCAAGTAGTCGCATTGCATGGAAATGGAACCATGAACTTGCATGTTGCATGCAAAGATGCTTGTATTTTAAGACAGATTAAGTGCCATAGAATGGATTAAGTCAACATTAGTCTTATGATATTCGTCATGCATGAACTTCATTTATCGAAGTTGTATCTAGAAAAGGTTGCATGTCACATATTCGTCATGCATGAACTTCATTTATCGAAGTTGTATCTAGAAAAGGTTACATGTCACATATTCATCATGCATGAACTTCATTTATCGAAGTTGTATCTAGAAAAGGTTGCATGTCACATATTCATCATGCATGAACTTCATTTATCGAAGTTGTATCTAGAAAAGGTTGCATGCCATATTAAAGCTTGAAATTCAATTGCATTAAACGAAAGGTTGTAAGCATAGCTCCTTGATGTAAATCTATGTAGGTTTTATGCAAGTTATTCCCCAAATTGACAATCATCATGCAAGGAAAAGAAATGGACATTTCAAACCTTATAGTTGCATAGAAGTAATGAATCACATATTTGCACATAATGTGATGCCTTGCAACTATTTACACCTTTAGAACAAATTTAGCATCTCTAAGAAGAGATCGTTTCTTGTCACAAGACAAGTAGACCGATTTGGCTAGATCACTTGTAAGGGTATAACCCTCAAGGGATTCGTAAAAGCATAACTAGTTGGTACAATGAACACTTCAAAGTGCTAGCTAGGGTTTAGCACGCTAAAAATTCTGCCTAGTATTGCACTTGGGACACCAAGTCGAGACTTTTGAACCCAAAGGTCCTACCCACATTCACGGAATGATTGGGTTAATTGGATGCCCATACAATAGCGATCTAGGGTTTTACCCTAAGGATCGATTGACCTAATACTAAACTTTCAATTAAGTTTAGAATCCATAGGGCCAAACATTATTGGCCTAGTAAGGTTAGGGATTGGGTTGGGTCAAGAGGACTCCCAAACCCTGCATCTTGACTAAACATATTTCTTGACCAAGAAACGCTGTTTGATGGGAAAAATGATCCCGCAAGTCAGATGTGACTCCTATGCAACAAGTTACAACGTCGCATGGTTTTGTGTTAAATCACAAGATAGATTTGCCACGCCTTGGAACAAGGTTGGCAGGTTCCAAGTACAAGCTTAATTTGCAAGAGGACGAGTAGTCATCCTACTACTGAATTGCCAAGTTAGGGTAACAAGAGCAATTGACCAATCAAGTAGGGTGACAAGGTTGCCTAGGATCTACTGTCTTAGTTTAAGGAACCTAAGGTGCTGCTTAATTTGGGTTGACAGGGTATAAGCCCTAACCCAAGGATAAAAGGGTAATCAAGCAAAGAAACACTTGGGGATCTTGCCAAGTCACAATTGATCCCGGATCGGATGTTGGACGCATTCGAAGAGATGGATTTACACCTTAGTAGTTGGCCAAGTAAATGACCACTGGTTTGATTCTGTTTGTACAGTTTAGGAGCACTGTTTGTATTGCTTTGCTCAAAGAACTAAAGATGGAAAATAATTAATGCTTCAGGTTGAAGGCCTAAAGGGAGAGACAGCATCAGTTACCCCTGATTGTCTGTCTAACCCTAACCAAGGGGATTGTTAGCCGCGCCGGGAACGTGGACCGAACCCGCCACGAGAGGTCTCTCCGTTGGGCGCTACTTGGAGCAGGAGGATGCTTGGGTGCCCAGGGGGGCTCTGGCCGTAAATCCCTTGCCTTCGGGGTCCTGCACAAGAGGCCGACATGACTTGGGATTGGATCTCGAGGCCCGCATACTAGTCTACGGGCAAAAACTTGGATTACTAATCCCTGAGGATTGTTGGATTGCCTTCGGGCGGATTATGGATTGCCTTCGGGCGGATTATGGATTAGCCTACGGGCTAGATTATATGATGTATTCCAAAGATAAATAAGATCAATTGTTGTAAAGGAACTTGTTTGACATTATTTTTCTATGTCCATGCTAAGATTATGTGAAGAAACTGGTGAATAATTGGCTAATTAGGGAAGTTTTTTTTGCATGTCCAACTAAATGTGGTAGATAATTAGACAACTAAAGCAACTCCGAGGAAAGTGCGGTGGATGTGGCCATGGGTCCATCCTATGGATGGGTGGTCCCAGTTGGCCGAGAACTTTTCTCGAAGGAAGTTGATAGCAAGGAACGTTGACCTGGAATCTAGAGTACTAGAGTCCCGATTTGTGTTGTTTTAGGGGAACGGAATGGGACTATGCGCCTTACGGGCAGAGAGGTCGAGCTTTGCATCCCTCTCATTTCTCATTATCCTTGAACCAAGTGCAGCATGAATCCACTTCAACCCTAACGTTTCTGCGTAAAGTAGTTCGCACACTAGTTACTCTCTAGGAACTTGACCATTAGGAAAACCCCGCTTTAGGTGATCCTAAGTGGAAATGGCTAGAATGCTTCCGCTTCGTGGCAGACTCGGGAAGACCTAGATCGCAAACCCCGTGTCATTTCGTGGGAGTGCCGGGCGGTGCTTTCTGGACTCTCTTCTCGATGGGCTGCTAAGACGTGTCCTACGAGTGAACGCGTGGTCACGTTACATTGAGCTATGGCCTGACAGGATCTTAGATGTTAGGGAGAGGCATTTGATATCCAGAACCTTGAGAGAATACCTCGTCTAGTGGAAAGATTATCTCGAAGAGGATGCCACTTGGATGGATGAAAGTACTCTCAACCAACAACACCCCCACCTCTTCTCGAGATGAGGATATCTCAATTTCTCTAAGGGGGAGAGAATGTAATATTTCCACATGAAATATTAATGAATTTTGACCACTACACGCCCAGTGCAAGAGCAGCTTAAAATAATCTCCCCGTGACTAGAAGAACCCAGGGCTAAATGCTCCACCCTCGCACACTAATAAACTCCACCCGTATGGGGCATAAGAGGCCGTGGCTTGAAGATCGCAAGGCCGCACAATAACACCCTTTATGGGAGAGGAAAAAGGATAATAGTTAAAATTTTGCAATTTTTTTTATTATAAACCCCTCCCCTTCAGCCAATGCATGGCAGGGGAGAGGAGTGTGAGAGGGAATGAGTTAAGTGGGGTTGAGAGGAGTTGGGGAGGGGATCATGCCTCCCTCCACGTGTGTGGATCCCCCCCCCCCCCCCCCCCCCCCCCCCCCCTACACATTATATAAACTCCCCCTTATGCTTGGAGGGGGGAGTCAGAGGAGTTTCCGCCATGTCGTGCTGCTGCCAGCCCATAATGGCACTGCCCTGGCCACCACGCTGGCTTGCTGCCACCTACGCATCCCATTGCCATCATCACTATCATCACCCTCATCGTCGTCCTCTCCATCCTCCCTATCATCACGCTTTTTCCACGTTTTCTGGCAGAAGGAAGAAGCTTAGAAGATTCTTTAGAAGCTTCTAATCCTAAGCCTCCATAGGCCTGATTCCCTCGTGCTTCCTCGGAAATTTAAACCCAAGCCTCCAAGGCCCCTGATCCCGCGCATGAGAGGGAGATCGCGGACTGTGAGTCTTTAGGACGCGTGAGTAAGCGACAAAAAAATACACTGCATAAATGGCCCCAAAGTTAAAGATGCGAGGCGCACACGCGGGAGCCTCCAACCTAAGTTTACACGTGGACATCGTTGCGAGTCCTCTTGCCCAGGTTCCAATTGTATTTCTTGCATGAAAGGGATGCGTTAAGCACGATGGTTTTTAGAAAAATTTAAATGCATTCATCCATTCGTTTTACAAAGTTTAGCGCATGCCGATTAATTGAAATTGCTTGCACTCCTGTCAACAAGGGTAGTTGCAATCCCCTTGAATGTATAATGCATAAATTAGAAGAGAGATTGTGCTAAGAAGGATAGGGATTGTCGCATGTTGCACTTATGATTTAAATCCATGGACGTGATTCATATAAAGGATAATCTTAGACGCCATTGAATATTATCCAAAGAATTGCATTGCATGAAAAGGAAACCATGAACTTACCTGTTGCATGCAAGGATGCTTGCATTTTAAAGCGGGTTAAATGTTGTAGGATGGATTAAGTCAATAAATAGTCCTATGATAATCACTCATGCATGAACTTCTTTATCGAAGTTGTTTTAGAAAAAGATGCATTTCATATTAAATCATGAATTTATGCATTGGACAAAGGGTTTATGGGTATAGTTCTTGTTGAAACTCAACGTAGGTTTCTATACGAGTTAGTCCTAAATTGTCAATCATTAAAGCTTGGTTCCATTGCATCATTATAGTTAGGCAAGGAAAAGAAATGGTCATTGCAAACCTTATAGTTGCGTAGAAGAAAAAGTCTATGATTCGCATACTTGCATGGAATGTTGCATTTTGAAATTATTTACATCTTTTAGGAAAAAGTATTTGCATCTTTAAGTGAAGATCACTTCTTGTCACAAGACAAATTAGTTCTGTTAGGTAATTCACTTGCAATGCTATAACTCAAATGACAATTACCTCAATGCGCTAGGTAGAGTTCAATACGCTAAAATTTTTGCCTAGTATCGCACTTGGGATGCCAAGTCAAGACTTCCAATTTTCAAGGATCCTATCCACATTCACAGAATGTTAGGGTTAGTTAAATGCAAGAATGATCTAGGGTTTTTACCCTAAGGATCAAATAGCCAAGACTAGACCTCCGTATGGAATTAGAAACCCTAGGGCCAAACGTTGTCGGCCATAATAAGGTTAGGGTTGGGATGGGTCAAGAGGACATCCCAAACCCTACATCTTGACCAAACATAATTCTTGACCAAGGATCACCATTTGATGGGAGAAATGATCCCGCAAGTCAGATGCTACTCCTGTGCAACAAGTTGCAACGTCGCATGGTTTTGTGTTAAATCACAAGATAGATTTGCCACTCCTTGGAACAAGGTCGGCAGGTCCTAAGTACAAGTTTAATTTGCAAGAGGATGGGTAGTCATGCTGCTACATCACCTTCTGTGAGACTAAGTTGCCAAGTTAGGGTAACTATGAATTGCCTAGCAAGAAATTGACCAATCGAGTTAGGGCAACAAGGTTGCCTAGGATTTGCTATCTTAATTTGAGGAGCCTAAGGTGTTGGTCAATTTGGGTTAATAGGGTAAAAACCCTAACCCAAGGATAAAAGGGTAACAAACAACAAAACCCTTGGGATCTTGCCAAGTCGCAATCGATCTTGGATCGAATGCTGGATGAATTCATAGAGAAGGATTCACACCCTTAGCAGTTGGCCAAACAAACGACCACTGGATTGATTATGTTTGTACAGTTAGGAGCATTGTTTGTACTTCTTTTCTCAAAGGAACTAAAGACGGAAAAATAATTAATGCTTCAGGTTGAAGGCTTGGAGGGAGAGGAAGGTTCAGTTACCCCTGACTGTCTGCCTGACCCTATCCATGGGGGTTGTTAGCCGCACTGGGTACGTGGACCGAACCTGCCACGAGAGGTCTCTTCGTGGGTGCTACTTGGAGCAAGAGGAGGCTTGGGTGCCAGGGGGGTCTGGCCATAAATCCCTTGCCTCCAGGTCCTGCACAAGAGGCCGACGTGACTCGGGATTGGATCTTGAGGCCCGCATACTAGTCTACAGGCGAAAACTTGGATTAGTAATCCTTGAGGATTGCTGGATTGCCTTCGAGCGGACTATGGATTTCCTACGGGCAGATTATGGATTAGCCATCGAGCTGGATTATATGATGTATTCCAAAGACTGATAAATAAAGAACAAATGTTGAAAAGGAATTTGTTTGACATTGTTTTTCTATGTCAGGTAATCAAACAACTAAAGCAACCCTGAGGAAAGTGCAGTGGATGTGACCATGGGTCCCATCCTACGGAAGGGTGGTCCCGGTTGATCGGGAACTTTTCTTGAAGGAATTTGACAGCAAGGAACGATGACCTAGAATCTAGGAAGCTAGAGTCCCGATTTGTACTGTTTTAGCAGAACGGAATGGGACTATACCTTACAGGCAGAGAGGTCGAGTTTTGCATCCCTCTCGTTTCCCATTCTCCTTGAACCAAGTGCAGCATGGATCCGCTTTGACCCTGATGTTTCTGTGTAAAGTAGTTCACCTGGGGTTCGACGCTAGCTACCGTTCTAGGAATTTGATGACTAGGAAAACCCTGATTCAGGTCGGTCCTAAGTGGGAACGGCCGGAATGCTTCCGCTACGTGGCAGACTCGGGAGGACCTAGAGCGCAAACCCCGTGACATTCCGTGGGAGTGCCGGGCGGCGCTATCTGGACTCTCTTCCTGATGGGCTAGTAAGACGTGTCCTACGAGTGAACAGGTGGACATGTTACATCATAATAGCATGGGTTAGCTTGGTGCTGTCCCTTTGCAACACAATATAACGTTATAGAAATGAAATCATGAAAAGGCTATTTTTGCATGATACATGGATGATGTATAAGTGAAATTATTTGAGCACAATGATTCATACACATTGCATTTGCATTTGAGCATGCTATCAAAAGGGAAGCTCCTAGTGGATGCATAGTATTTGTATGCCTATTATGACCTATGATGGGGTGTGAGGTTCCTTTGCTGTAGGGTAGTATGGTGATCTTTGAGGAGACGTTATATGAGGTTGAAATATTCTTGGATCATTATATATATCATGAGAGAATTTTGCATGAGATGGCACATCCTGGGGCCAATCCTTGGGGATAGGGAGTTATAGGAGCCACAAAAATCAATTGGGGGATGCTCTATTTATGTATATAATGAGGTGTTAGTCACCTATATAATCCCTTTGCTTGGAGTTGGGATGGGAGGTATATTGGGTTATAATTTGAGACTCATATCTACAAACACGTTAGTTAGATAAATTATTTTGTAGCATCCAGACACTCTTTTCCATGAGGCCATGGGGGTTGTTTGGAGAGTATAAGATCCTAGCTAGAGCCTTAGAGCTAGTGTCATGCCCATTTTTGGTCCTAACAAGCAGTGCATTTGCTGGGAGTTGCTAATAAGTGGTGCTAGTTTTCAAAGATAGGGACCAAATTAGTTAGAGTATACCAAAAAGGGTGGAGATAGATCCAATATATCCTAATAGAAATAGTCAAACATCAAGATAGAGCTGAAAGGACTAGACAGAGAGCAAGATCATTGGGAGGTATTCTCCTAAGCATAGTAGTCCAATATCGCTATGAGTGAGAGTCCAATTAATATCTCGATTAGCCTATTAGGAAGAGGAGGAAGCTCTATCATTCCCCTTTCTGTTAATGGTCAGTCTACTTTGAGTGGGAGTGTAACCCCTCAGGTGCAAACCCCTAGAACAAACCCAGTCATCATGATGGCGCAACCAATTGTGATACCTACAGGAATGGTGGATTTGCTAGCGCTTGGTTTTCCCCTACCCATTTTTAATGGGTTAGTAGAAGAGGATGCAGAACTTTGTATTAGTGAGTTCCAAAAGTTAATATTTAATTGTTAGATTTAGGATGAAGAGCATCTTATGATGTTCTTTAATATGACTTTGAAATGAAGAGTTGTGTTGTGGTATCGTGGCCTAGAAGCTAGAACTATAACTACGATAGATCTATTTTATGTAGCCTTTCAAAGAGAGTTTGCCCCTGCTGAGGGAGGCGGTCAATATTGGTTGTGTGTTTTAAATGTGACACGTTAAGAGCCTCGTGAGAATGCTCGAGCTTATGCCAAGAAATTGAAGGAGGTGTTTCGCAAATTGCAAGCCTCTATTCCCATTCCACCTTTGTTGACCAACTACAGTATTTCCTACATGGATTGGATTTCAACATCTAAGTGTAGTTGAGTAGTGTTTCTCTTACTAATATAGATAATTCTATTATACAAGTAGACGAGATAGAGTCGCGATTACAAGCGGCCTATACATCTAGGGAAAATCTCTATTCAAGTCTAGGTCCTAACAATAATTTGGCATTACTCATAGCCTCCGCAGATGAGGAACTGTGAAGAAGCCTAGAAGGTCCTAGTGTGGAAAAATGACATTAACAAACTTAAGTGGCTTTGTGTTGCCTCAGCATAGCTTCGTATGTACTGGCGAATTGATCTGTATAGTTTGCATGGTAAATCCAAAAACTTCAAGAAACTTGTTCTTCAAAGGTGGGACTTAAGCCGGATGCTTGTAAGTTTGGTTTGTTTCACTCTTCACTCTGCTTGTTTTAAAGAGAGAATCACCACACTGGATCACATGACGTACACACTAATGGAGGTCAAGGTGCGATAAGTTCACCTATAACAAACCCTAGTTCAAGAGGAGGCATCATGCAAAATATACCTATATTGCTAGCTCCTCCTAATGCTACTATGCCAATTGCTAGCCAATTGGGTCTCTTAAATAGTGAAAGGTTGATGATGACTCCCAATGTAATGCCAACTAATTAGTCATCGATACCTAACTAGGTCATTAAGCCATTAGGATACCAAGCGGATGATTATGGTTATGAGTCTAGTGCATCAAATGTTCCTAGTGAAGTCAAAGACATGATGAAGAATTATACTGACATGATAATTGAATAGTATATTAGACAAATAGTTGTAGACATAAACTTCCTAGAGAAGTAGCAAAACTTAATAGGATGTCACCGCCTTGAAGAGGGTGATCCATCAAGATTTAGTTGTAAGTAGTGTGGTGGTCAACACCTCCCATAGAATTGCATTCATGTAAAGTGTGATATATGTGGAAGTCAAGACATATAACCAACACATATTGGAGTAGAGCTAGTTCACTCCAGCAAGGTAGTCAACAACCCAAGCAAATCATAATTGAAATGGTGCAAAATCTTGAGGAGAGGGTCCTAAGAAAATCTTGCAAAGGGAAAAAGCCACCGTAGAAGAAGTACCCAATGGGTTTAATTTGGTAGAGGCACTTCTAATTGATGGAAATACGTCCTCTAGCAATGTAATAGTGGTCATTAAGAGCCAAAAAATGAAAGAAGTCATTGGTACTTATACTTGGGTCATCATTCTGAACTTCTTTCATTTTTTGGCTCAAGAGGGTCCTCTTAAATCTGAAGGTGTCTTAAAGGAGCAAGTGGTTAAGAGCAAGTTCAAGTAGAAAGCGAAGGAAGTTGTTAAGGCTATCAGAAAGCAGAAAGAGAGGATGGTGTGACAAGAAAAAAATGCTATTGCAAACTTTCAAGAGTTTGATCTAGCAAATTCTCTCTGTGAAGTCAAGACGAATGTGAATTTGCTACAATTAATATGGTTGTCACCTAGCGTTTGCAAGGAGTTCAAGAAAATTCTACAAATGGGTTATATCATTGAACTTGTTGGGGTCAATAGAGTGGACAATGAATGGTGGGGACATGTGGGGAGACATTGTCCTAGGGTGTAGGCATATGTTAAAGGCATCTTGATAGAAAATGATATGGCATTTGTGAACATTATGAGTATGGACTTACTAGTAGAGAGGCTTGGTTTACCCATTCAAAAGGATGTTACAACTATCCTAAAAATGACCGATGAAAATTTAAGACAAATAGAAGGAATAATGTCTCAAGTACATGTAACAGTAGCACATATCAAGTGTGTTCTTGATTTTCGTGTCATTTGATTTGCGGGGAGACCAAGCTATCAGTTGTTGCTGGGGTTGGGAAAACCTTGGATATTACACTATGATTGTTTGGTAGACATCCTAGCTGGCCGGTTGATCTTTGGGCATGAGTCAAGGAGAACGATATTGGACATTTATCTTGAATGCCCATTGAATGAAAGGGCACCACCTCCCACTACAAAATGGGAGGCACTTGAGGGAACCTCTGCAACCAAAACTTTGAGCTCTAGTGAGTTTGATGATGGTTCCACAATAGAGGAAGTCAATCAAATTTGTTTAAACAAGTTGATAGGGGGAAAAGATTGGATATGCAATGTCGATATAGTAGAGTGGAATCTTGGGACTCTAATGATTCCCATCCAATCAAACTTAGTACTATATTATTTGATGATGAGCGTGCAAACTATGTATCACTCCTATAGGAGTTTAGGGACATATTTGCATGGAGCTATGATGGATTCCCTCTTCTATTGTTGTGCATACAATTCCATTGAAAGAAGGCAATAAGCTAGTAAGACAGAAGGTTAGATGAATGCTTTTTGAGCTAAGAGAGCCTCCTTTTGAGGAATTGATATGGTTAAGGAAGGCATGTTTGATCTTTCCTATTGAACATACTGAATGGTGTTTGTTGATTGTGATAAAGAAGAAGAAGAATAATCAAATCCACCTATGCATACATTTTAAGGAGCTGAATAAGCAAATAGTAAAGGACTACTATTCTTTGCCCTTTACTGTAACCAGATTTTAAACCAGTTGGTAGGGTGAGAAATGTACTTCTTCATGGATTGTTTTGCTGGTTATAATTAGGTGGCCATAGTTGAGAAGGATAAGCTGAAAAAAATGTTCATTATAGTCTTTGGTACATTTGCATACCATGTCATGGCTTTTAGTCTATGTGATTCTCCTACGTCTTAGCAAAGGACATTTGATAAGCCATTTGCCAAGATCTCCCCTAAAGAACTTAAGGTTTTTATAGATGATTTGGAGGTGGCTACCACAACCCATGATAAACAATCATCATTCTATGTAAGTGCTTTGAGTGTTGTCATGAGTGCTACATAGCATTAAATCCTTGAAACTGTGTATTCGAGGTCCCTTATGGCTTATTGCTTGGTCTTGTTGTGAGAGTGTTATTGGCATTAGCATTGATCATGAGAAAGTAACAGTCATTGTGGCCATGAACTAGCCACCCACCATCACAAGGGAGGTTTACAACTTTGTTTCATATGTGGGCTATTATCGTTGGTTCAATAATGCATTGGCCAACGTTCATTACCTTTCATGAGCGAGTCTCCTGGTGCACAACCATGTTTTCGAATGGACTAAACCATGTGTAGTAGAATTTGAGGATGTTAAGATGGAATTATCCATATCTTTATGGTTGCAACAAGGCATAGTATCAATTGTTGCCTATCCCAAATTTGCAAGGTGCAGCTTTATCATCCGATTGCTTTTGCAAGCCAAATTAAGGCATTTTAGAGCTCTGTTATAGTCATTTAGAAAAAGTGTATTTGGCTATGGTGTTCACCACCAAGAAGTTTAGACATTACATTCCTTCTATTTGACTATGAGATTCAAAGTAACCCACCAAAATTGTAGGAAAATATTGAATGTTTAGTATATTTTGGTGAGCTTAAGGAAGAGTGGGCTAATATTAGTCATTGGGAGGATCAAAGCAAGATTGATACAGCCTCAATCCCATCATGGTATGCATCAATTACACATTATCTATCCGCAGGAAACCCGATGGAAACTCTTTTTAAATCTGAGAATAGGAAGATTAAGCAACTAGCACTTCGCTTTTCCATTATAATAAGTGGTGTCTTGTATAGAAGGGGAGTGGATGAGGTGTATTGTTGTTGCATGGTGACAAATGAAGTGCCATTTATTCTAGAGGAATGTCATGACTCAGTGTGTGGGGGTCATTTTGCTGGATGGCTTCCTACCCAAAAAGCTTTATGTGCTAGTTATTGGTGGTGTCGACGGTTTCCTAGAATGCTTTTGCATGTATTAAGCGTTGTCATATTTGTCAGAGACACGATGCTAGGGAAAATTGTAGGAGGCCACTAAATCGCATATTTTGGTTACCTTGCCCTTTGAGAAGTAGGACATTGATTTCATTGGATATGTGTATCCTTTGTCCACTATATGAAAGCATTATATCATTGTGGCAATAGAATATTTTACAAAGTGGTTGGAAGCTTGCTCTATGATAAAGGATAATGCCAAAGAGACGGCTAGTTTCATTTTGGAGCAAATTGTTTGTTATTTTGGTCCACCTACAGAGCTCATGTCTATTTGTGGGATACATTTTTTGAATAAATTGATTGAGGCTTTGACGAAAGATATAAATATTAAATATAATAAGGCTATGCCTTACAACCTCCAAGTAAATTGGTAAGTAGAGAGTACCAATAGGTGGCTTGTGGGAATTTTATTTAAGATGGTATATATGAAGGTAAGCGCGATTGGGATAAAAAGTTGTATGTGGATATCTAGGCTATAATACGACATTTAAAAGAGCTAGAGGCCACATCCTTTTCAAATCAGTATATAAAGAAGAGTGTTTTTTACCTTTGGAGATTGAGCTACCTACAATAAGAATTGCTCTAAACCATTCATTGCATGAAGAGAAAGCATTGCAAGAAAGGTTCACTCCCCTTGCACATCTTGATCAAATTAGATTACAAGCCTTGTTACATCGAACTAGGGAAGAAGCTGATGAAAATGCTTCATGATCTTCATGCTAGGAAGTATACATTTTCCAAGGGTTAATTGGTCCTATATTATGATGCTCATTTTGTGATCTATTCTGTGGCAAGTTAGAACACAAGTGGGATAGCCCTTATAAGATTTTTTAGATAGGAAAGAATGGCTCTACAGTTCTTTTAGTGAATTTGCAAGGGGTAGAGTTCAAACCTAAAGTAAACTTCAATAAACTGAAGCCCTATTATGTATAGGGGTTGACATCGGACTTGGTGTCTTTCCAGGTCCTTCAAGATTTAATTTAAACTTATAGAGGGTACCAAGACTATTGGATGGGAAAAGTAATTCCTTATCTTGAGCATCCATACTTAGAATAGTGTTACCACCAAGGAAAAGTGATTTGGTGGAGTAAGGATGATCAAAATACTGAGTGGCAAGAACACTATATTAGGGAATTTGGAAATTTCCATGCACTTTGGGAATCCCCAATACCTTTATTATTTGACCACATGGTTAAATCTTATATAAGCTACCTTTCCAAATCTCACTTTCAAATATGGATCAAGATTTAGCCACATGGTTGGAAATTTCCCAGATTCTCTAATATGGTGTCCAAGATGAATCTTTTACATGGGACATTTGACTCTATTGCCACCATTGTCACCGGGTTCTTACTTGCATCCCTATTGAGTTTAGTGAGAGGAAGGAGGGATTGCATGTCTTAAACCCCCTCTCTTGGTTAGACTTTGATTATCATAAGTACGAATATAATGATTTTTATGATAGGTTACATTTATGAAGCCTTGGTTTATACATTATATTTTGATGGAGCTTAGTGGGGACCTAATAAAAGCATGTGAGTGTAGGGATTGTCATAAAAGACCCTTGTCATTGAGTAGGTTTGAAAATGGAAGAGTATCACTACTTTTACTAATATAGTGGAGTACAAGGCTTTGCTTATGGGGTTAAATTTAGCCAAATGTGGTGGTATTTTCCGATTATTGGTGAAATGTGATTTGCAGTTAATAATCAACCAATTGAATGTGACCTATAGTGTGAGAGATCCCATTCTAAGGATGTACCAATGTGTAGCCTTGGACATCCTTGAGATCTTTGAGGCAATGACTTACAAGTTGATTCTCTGTCAGTGGAATAGCTTACAGACTCCCTGGCTAATTATGCCTTTGTTGAAGATGTCTTTCTTGATTGTGGTCTCGAGGGCCTTTTACAATTGCCTATTGATATCACCCTAGGGCTACTATGGGGATTGCTTTTTGCTGACATGTCCTGTTTTGGCCACCAATGGCTAGTATGGGTTATGAGATGGGGAGGAGTTGGGTAGTAGTGATTGATCATCTTCCCATTCATTCATGGATACGTTGGATCATTCAAGGGCATATTCATTGGACTCCCCCTGCCATTTATGTAGGAGGATGAACTAACAATTTGATACATTTAGTGTAGGACCGAGTAGCCCATCCCTTTGATATAGTTTTGTGCTTCAATAGGGTTTATGTGGGGACAAGGGGTTTGCTTTTAGTAGTAGGTTACTGAAAGGTGTGCTGTATGGTTATATTTCGTTAGGCCAAGAGGGCCATGTGTTTGTTTGGTGCGGTTCCATTTAATGGTTCTTTGTTTTAGTGTTGCACTAGAAAGGTTTGAAGGAACATAAGGAGGGAGCCAATTGCTGCATGGATGCTTTTTGTGTCTAGTCCAAGTAGTATCTTTCATTTCTAAGTTTTTTTTCACTTATAAGTAAAATGTATTATGTGTATTTTGGTTGTTTCAGGGAGTAGTCATAGTGATCCTGTCCTTCTCATCTATTAGGGAGCTAGTTCTAGGAATCCCTATAAGTTGTGAGGTAGTTAGGGAAGCCTGATAAACAAAAGAGAAAAATAATAAATATATCTAGAATATTTATAATATGGAGGTGTGTAAAAAGGGGTTCCAACCCTTGTGATAATAAAAAATAAAGAAAGAAAACTTTCAAAGAGCTGATGCTTATCACCTTGCAAGAGCCTAGTAGGTTCTTGAGGACGAGTCAATGCCTTGTCTTCCTAGGGGTGACATTTTGTTGAGAAGAATATGAGAATAGTTGGAGAAAAAATAAAAGTGAGTGGGAATAAAACAAAAAATCATGTCACCTCACAAGAGCTTGATAGGTTCTTGGGTACCGAGATTGGACGTGAGATCGATACCCTGTTCTCCTTGGGCTACAACATGCTTAGATCCCTCCTTTTTACATATTTGTGTATCAAATAATGAAGAATAAAGAATGCAAAAAATGAGAAAAATATGAATTTATATGGACCAAGCTATAAGGAGCACTTGCCTAGTAGGAGCTCTTGGTCCTGTTGTCCTAGGTCAAGTAGGTAGGTTAGGCCACCACTTAGGATAACGCCTTTGATAGTTATTTTAGCCTGGCTATGTTAAAATAGTTGGTTAGCAACTAGCTTTTGACTTCTTTATCAGATTATACTTGGCCTATCCCTTATGGAAATCATGCATTGAATTAGGGGGTAGGGTGAGAGCTATGTTGTGTATTTTATTTGTAGCAGCTTGATGCTCTTTATAATTTATGCATGTGTGTAGATTAGTTCATGGGCTTGATGGGCTGAGTCGACCTATCGTGTGGTCACCAATGCGAGATGATTTCAAGTGAATTTAAAGTGCAAAAATGGTGGTTTTGGCGGACAATATATTGATCACTGATTGAGGAGCTAGAGTTTTCCAAGGTGCATTTCGACGTTGAGAATCCAACGCAAGTATTTGTTTAACCATCAAAGTCTGTTTGACCCCCCATTTAATGGTCAGAAGGTTTGGTGTTATAAAGTAGCTACATGATTCAAAAGCTAAAAATAGTATCTAGGAGGCCAAGGTAGTAGATTCTTCGATGCCAAGAATGCACCTATGTTTTTAGTTTTCAATTCTCAGTTCATTTGGGCCTCTAATTTTAAGCAGACCACTTATCAAAAGTGTAAATGCAAGGAAAATGGGCAAATTATTTGCTAATTAGTGATTAAGAAGGGGTATAACTCAAAATTTTCATGAGAGAGGGGGGTGCATTTTTAGGCACACCCCTTCAATCCCCATGAAATGGAGTTTGATAGTTGGTCGAATCCAGAGGAGTAGCTTGGGGCATGGCTTCCTACAAATTTTCACTCCATTTTGCCAAAACAATCAAGAGAAATGATGCACTAAATGAAATTATCAAAATCTAGTCTTTCTCTCTCCTTTTTCTCTCTTGCCATAATTGCTATTTATGTGGGCTGCGAGAATGAGGGGGAATGGGTGCCGTTTTGGTTGATAAGATGCAAGGAATGGAGTGAGGAAGCACAAAGGTGGGAGGGGCTATGTGATGGCATCAGTAGCTTTGGTTTTTGAAATAGGATGCATCATGTGTGTGAGATTTAGAGTAAGTGCCGATTTATTCCATATTATGTTGTATCTTTTGTGTTGATCATGGAACATAGTTAAAAATGCTTGAATTATATTTATTGATGTCTGAAATCATAAAAAACTTAGTCACTTTCAGTTATCTACATAAAAAAATTAAAATTGCAAAATCTGAGATGTAGGATTTAATGCAAAAAGGGAGATTTTGTTGGGTTTTATGAATTTAATGTTGTTCACATGAAATAATAATTGATATGATGAGGAATCGTAGTCCATACTAGTCACATAAATTAAAAAATTGAGAAAAATAAATAACTTATTAAAAAAATAAAAACATGAAAAATAGTCTTCTTGAAGGAAAAAATAGAGAAAAATTAGTTTTAATACACGAAAAATTATCAAAAATTAAGAGAGTGTATGTGGATGTATAATGAGGGTAGGGCATGATGATTTACCATAGAACACCTCTATTTATGTGTAAAAATTATGTATTTATTGCTTATTTATACAAAAAATGACGACAAAACCCTTTTACACCTATGCTTAAAAGCAAAACCCAAATGGTAGGAAAAAAGGGTTGAAAAGATATAAGATTTGAATGAGTTATGATTTCATTGCATATTATAGCATTTAGGATTCAATTTATTTAAGTTTGAAGAGAAATAGTAGCATGTGTTAGCTTGGTACTATCCCTTTGCAATGTAGCACAACATTAGAGAAATATTGCATTTGTATTTGAGCATGGTATCAAAAGGCAAACTCGTGGATGCATGGCATTTGTATACCTACTTGTGATCTACGCTAAGGGTGTGAGGTTCCTTTGCTACTCTAGGGTAGTGCGCTGATATTTGGGAAGACATTATGTGAGGTTGAAATATTTCTAGATCTTATATATATCACGAGAGGACTTTGTCATGTTTGTTCACTAAGTTTGAGATAACGCATCCTGGGGCTAATCCTCCCTGGGATGTAAGAGAGCCATAGAAGCCACATCAATCAGTTAGGGGTGCTCTATTTGTGTGTATAACGAGCTTAGTCACCTATATATACGGGATACTCCCTTTGCTTGGAGTCAAGATGGGCAATACATTATTGGACTATAGTTTCAAACTCATGTCTACAAAGGTGTTAGTTAGATAAATCATTTCGTAGCATCCAAAAGCTCCTAGCCATGAGGTCATGGGAGTTGTTTGGATAGTATAGGAGCTCGGCTAGATACTTAGATCTAGTGTCGGGTCCATTTTAGGTCCCAACAAGAATCATTGTTGCATCCATGGTTTTAGTGATCGACCCTTACTTCTCTACTATAGGGATGGTGGTATCGATTGGTTCAAAATATTGGACATGCAGTGGCTCTTGGTGATTTTGTAGTTGATGACTAAAAACCATTGATAACCTAATATGAGATTCTTGAAAGGTGGATTGGAATAGGTGTAGAATGGAGATTTAATTCACTATCATTGGATGTTGGAGATGGGTGATCAAAGAAGCACTTGCAAACTCCTACTCCACCTCACTCTCCCTAGTAGTAGAGCTTCCATTGCTACCTTCCTTGTCAAACAACTCCTCGCCCCCCCCCCAATAGCTTCTATTGCTACCTTCCTTGTCATCCCTCTCAAAATAGATTCCATTGATATACCTCTAGGTCTTTAGGAATAAAGAATGAGGAAACATAGAATGGTGTGAAGTTATATGTGTGTGTGTATACATGTGTGCATGCGTGTTTATGTATGTGTGTCAAAGAGAGTGAGTGAGTGTGTGTGTGAGTGAGAGACCAAATCATACAAAGTGTCTCCTTTGTAATGTTGGAGCTTTTCTTGGCTCTAGTTTATGGGAAGAAGTTACTGGTTATGTTGTGTGCATAAGCCTTTTTTTTTCTCCCCAATGTCCTTATCAAGACCAAATATGGGATTGAGGTCCATTCAATCTTGGGAAAATAGAAAAAATAAAAAGACAAAATTCAAGCCTTATCACATTGAGGGAAAAATTTTATACTATCAACATAGGGTGTGTGCACCCAATAGTTTGGACTTCAAGAAGAAGATTTGATGGGAGGCCCATACACTCCAATAGGTAGACATCGTAGCTATGCAAATACTATAAATACGGTAAGAAAGAGTTACTATTGGCTAAGACTAAAGATTGTTGTATTAAGGTATGTAACTCAATGTCTCAATTGTCAACAAGCAAAGGCTAAAAGGATCAAACTTCCTAGAGATTTGCATCCTCTTAACATTTGTCAATTGAAATGGGGGTTCATTAGTATGGATTTTGTGGTCGAACATTCAATTATGCAAGGAGGTTTTGACCCAAACCTAGTAGTCATGGATATGTTGACAATAGTTACTCACATCATTCTTTTGAAAACTACCTTCAAAGCATCCGATATTGTTAGGTTGCTTGTTAAGGATATTTTCATATTACACAGTTGCCAAAAAGGATTTTCCACTAACAAGGATTCACTATTCACCTCTAAATTCTGAATTTGTCTATTTCAAGCCATTTGTATGCAACTTTGTTTTAAATTGCTTATCATCCTCAAAATCATGGGAAAACTAAAAGGAGCAAGTTGGAAGACATTCCAAAAGCCTAATGCAGTAGGGAATCCAAGAGATGGATTGAATATTTACCCCTGGTAGAATTTACTTACAATGCTTTGTACAACAAAGCATTAGTATGGCCCCCTTTTAGGTATTTTATGGACAAGACTGCTTTTCCTCTCTCAACTTCTCAAATCCAACCTTAAGGGTCAAAACATCTAAGAAAATGTTGGAGGAAACGGAGGAGCAGACCAAAGCAATCCATCAAGACATCAAAGCAACATAGGACCAAGAAAAGGCCTACATTGATTCCAAGAGGACTCCTGGACATTCAAGGATGATGGAGACATGGTATTCTTAAGTGTTTGGCTAAAAAAGAGTTCCTTATCCCTTGGGAAATTCAAAAAACTCAATCCAAGATATTATGGCCCTATATGATTATCAAAAATCTTGGTAAGAATACCTACAAATTTAACTTTTACCTTGTCTCAAAGTTCATTATGTATTTCATATAAGCCTTCTGAAGCCTTATATTCCCAACCTTGATCATGTCCTAAATGATGGACAAATTTTAATGCCAACTCAGGGAATTTTAAAAGTTCACCCTAATAGAATTCTTGAGATTAGGAAAAAACCTCTTAGGAATCGTACTCTCGGTGAGTACCTTATCGAATGGAATGAATTCCTCGAAGAGGATTCTACACGGATCAAGGAGTCTATCCTCAAGAGGGACCAACTTGAGTTTCTCTTAAGATGAGGACATCCTGATTTCTTTAAGAGGAAAATGACCCTTCTCTAGAATGTGTCCCTCCTCCAATTGATCTATGACATTTTCAATTTTAATACATTCCATCTATTTTAAGGAAAGTTTCACATTTTTCTAAGAGCCCCTCGACAATATTATCACTCACTTAACAATAATTTACTCTTCCTTGATGAAAAAAATTAACCAAATCTAAAACATAGAGAACTTAAAAAACCTTGAACAAATTTAGACTCAAATAAAACAAAAAACCACACCCCAAATGAACAAGTACAATGAGAAAAAAATAGATGAACAAATAGATAAAGAGAAAAATTCTATCTTTTGTCTTTATTATTTTAAAATAACTACAAGTGTCATGGGATCCTTAGTTTGCATAAGCATATTTGACTAGAGAATTCCACAAACCCCTGATGAGAATTTACTAGAGAATTACTACAATGCATCCTTTTAAGCCTTGCAAATTAAAAAGAGGAGATCTAAATTATCAAAAAACAAATGCAATATCTACTTTGAGAGATCTTGTTTTAATCTAAAAAGGGTATAACATAGTTGTGGGGAAGAATATAGGTTTTTTCATGACCTAAATCAGCTACGCACACATAAACACACAAACACATACATGCACACACACATAGAAAGATAGAGAGCTTACATATTTGATCAAGTAAATACAACACATGCCTCCATAGTCATTCCATTGTCCATATATTCTCTTTTGACATAATCACATAAAAAATTGGTATCAATGTTTGCATTTTTGTGTTTAAAATAGCTTCATAGATATAATTTTATAAAGAAGCTAATTCTCACAGGAAAAATTAAACTGGAAATACAAAGAAATAGACTATTTACCAAGAAACCATAGCCAAGGTGGCTAGGCATGAAATGATATTACCATGAATGGCTCAGAATCAAGTGACGAGAGGCTGCAACATGGTATGCACCCCAAGCTATGGTGGCCAAGAGTATGCATCCTCTTAGATGGTGGGAGGTTGAGACCTCAAACATGAAATGTTGTAAAATGGAAAAAATATCCTTAGCTAGTTACAACTTAGCCTTTTATACTTAACCCTAGTAGGATAAATATTGGCTAAGGCATTAAGGTGCTTTTACTCTATTACAAGTCATGGTTCACTACCATTTCATTCATACACAAGGCATCTACAAAACCCAATGCTAACAAGGTATTTGGCAATCCTATCATGCCATACACTAGGTGCTTTCTTTATCCCATATAAGGCCTTACATGTTACAAAACAAGGTTGAACAAGAAGATAAGCTATGGGGGGAGAAAGAAGAACGAGCGAAGAGGAACAATGATGCCAAATAGAGTTGATTGATTTTAGTTGAACCAAGAACATTCTTTTATAGATTCTTCAGCTTGAGACCCTTGCTTCTCTTTGCTTATGGGATGCATTTCATTAATTTGTGTGTGCTCTCTTTGAATTTGATGATAGCCTGAATGAAGATCTATTTTGATAAAGACATTTTCATATTTAAGTTCATTCAAAAGATCATCAATTTAGGGAATAGGATACCTATTCTTGACCGTTGACTTGTTTAAATCCCAATAATCAATGCACATGAAAAATGGGCCATCCTTCTTCTTGACTAAGAGCATGAGAGAGGTAACTGGTGATTGACTTTGTTGAATTAAACCCATTTGTAGCAATTCTTTGACTTGTCACTTCACTTATTCCCTCTCAACCTTGGACAAGTGATAGGGAGGTTTGTTGATGGGCTTTGTGTGTTGGGCAACAAATCAATAGGATGGTCAACCTCTTGCTTCGGAGGTAAAGATGATGGTGGTTGAAATAAATCCTTGTATTCCTCCAATAGCTCTTCCAATCTTGGATTCCCTTTCTTTGTAGAAGAAGATGGCCGATTTGATGATTGCTCTTCATCTACTTTTGCAAGCAAAAGAGTGAAAATGCATGACTTGACATTAATTTCTTTTTGCAATTACTTCATAGAGATGAGTTCTATATGTTTGTGATCTATGCCTTTCAATTCTATGTGCTATCATTGGCAATTAAATTCCATTTGCATTTGCTCCAAATCTAGAGTAAATAATTTGCCAAGGGCTTTCAGCCAATTGCATCCAATAACAATGTCAATAGGCCCCATATCCAAAGTGATCAAATCCACTTATATTGTGCATGAGGGTGATAATTCAATTGAAGTGCATGGACACACTTCTTTACTAGATTCATATGCACCATTGGCAACTTGTATCCCCAAGGAGGATTTCATGTCAATGGGTAGCAACTTCAGCCCATTAAAAAATTTGGTGTGGACGATTCATGTGAAATACTACACAAGGAAGAATGAGAACCATGAGTACCACCCAGATAAAATGAAAACCCATCCATGGGATCATAGAATCCTTCATTTGTGGCATCCTTTTCTTTATGAAGTTTATTGACCATTGGGTAAGCATCAACATGTAGTAGATTTCCCTCATGTTCCTCTTCTTCTTCACCTTCAACATCTTGAGTGATCACCATATTGACTTTTGAATTCTTGGCTTTGTACTTTGTCTTATGGTCCTGCGACTACTTTAACCCACATTTGAAATATAATCCTTTGGCATGCATTTCTCTAAGCTTGTTATGAGGAAGGAAGTTGTTGTTAGAACTGTTTTGAGACAGTTTAGGAGCATTTTTAGCTCTTGAAAAATTGCCTCTTGTCTCAGCCACATTTTTGAAAAATTTTCCCTGTTTCTATGCCTAATTTCCACCTTGTTTAGAGGCATAAACAATAGGGAAAATTAGGACTTTGCTATTATAACTATTTTGATTGTTATAACCACCATTTTCTTGCTCAATTGTGTCTCTTGATTGATTGAAAACTTGCCCATTTTTTATTGTTTGATTAGAAAAATTATTGCCCACATGCCTTTGCTGGAAATTTTTGCATCTCTCATATACTTCAAGGAATATCTTTTAGCCAATTGTTGTTGAGATATCGAGCTCCACTCGTGATATGCTAGGGTGACCGTTGTGCATTTATGTCACCGACGTGTCAGTTACAAATGCGGTTGGTACACCGCCCATGAATAATAGCTACATGATAGCTATCCTTATCTACTCTAGTTCGTGGCTCAGTTAGTATGCCACCTTAGTTAGTTGTCTTTGGTTTGAAACCCATATATAGGGTTCTTCTATTTCTTTGTATGTGAGTTCTTTTGGCTTACACAACTAAGAAGAGGAAAACTGTTTTCAGTCTCCACCCTTGTGTGTATTCCCCCATTGTGCAAGCAAGAAAGCTACAAGTGAGACTCCTTCCTTCTCTCTCACAATCTTGACATGGTATCAGAGCCTTGTTCGTGGTAAGGAGCTCAAGAAAGCAAGCCAAGCTCGCGGTGTTCTGGTAAGAGGAGCAGTGTTGCTTTCATTTTCTGTGTTGGGAGCAGATCTCTGCAGGTAGCACAGCCGGAAATTGCAAGAGTGCATTGTCTCAGGTTGAGACACCCTTCGCGGTGAAGCAAGAGGGCAGTATATGCTGTGGGAGAGGGCTTTAGCCCATGGCGACCCTGTTTTTTTGATTTGAGGCCATTTCGGGGCCTGTTTTGGAGGCGGAAGTTTTCTGCACGCACTCAGGAAAAGACCCTATTTTATGCTGTGCGACCACTGTTCTACAGGCTGGTGAAAAGTTACTCTTGAAATTGCATCGTATGCTTGTGCGTAGAGACATTGGGAGTTTCAGAATCATCCTTGGTTCCTGTTTATGCAAAATTGTCACTAGGAAGTGACTGTGTGGTCAAATACCACTTTCGCCAGTTTTGCAGATTTGCCCTTGTGAGGGTGAAGCTGAGTTTTTTGCAGTGACAGAATTTTTTGCAGTGTTCTGTAATGGTGCCGGATTCTCTTTCACAGATTGTAACTGAAAAGCTTGATAAGAACAACTTCCAGGCATGGAAGTTTAGAATGACGAATTTCCTTATGGGAAAAGGATATTGGGAATTTGTTGCAGGAAATGAAGAAGAACCAGTTCTTCCTGATGTTCCCAATCAACAGCAAATGCAGGCATTCAAAGCATGGCATGAAAGAGCCAGGAAAGTTATGTACTGGCTGTCTATCAGTATTTCAGACTCTATGATTGTGCATATTCAGGATGTAAGTACGCCAAAGGAGGCATGGGATACTTTGTCAAAAATGTATAGCACAAATACGCAAGCCAGGAAAATGCAGCTCAAGCAAGAGTTGCATAATGTGCAAAGAGAAAATATGAGCATCAATGACTACCACATGAAGGTGAAGAAGATTACAGATGCACTTGCTTCCATTGGGTCACCAGTGGAAGATGATGATTTAGTTTCTGTGACCTTGAATGGTCTAGGAAAGGATTATGCACAGTTTCTGACATCCATTTCAGTTCGTGAAAGATTTCCTGATTTTGAGGAGTTGATTGCTCTTCTAATTTCTGAGGAGCAGAGAAATGGTGGTGCATCTTCTTCAGGAGGAACTTCAAAAGAAGCTGTCTTCTACTCAAATGTTGGAAGAGGCAGAGGCAGAGGTAGAGGAGGCCGATTTGGAGGCCATGGTAGAAATCAGAATATGCAGCAAACTCAAGAAAACCAGTCCTATGGAGGAGGACGTGGTAACTTTAGAGGCAGGGGGAGCCAAAGAGGTCATGGTGGATGGCAAAGAGACCAAAATGGAAACAGTAATGTTGAATGCTACTACTGTGGTAAAATGGGTCATATGGCTAAAGACTGCTATAAAAAGCAGAATGACATCATGAATGGAAAACTGCAACAAGGAAATTATGCATCTTCCAGTAGACAGGGTGATGACAGAAATGAACATTTGTTTATGGTACATCACATAAACAATTCTGTGACAAGTGCAGAAGAAAGCAATGATGTGTGATATGTTGACTCAGATGCATCAAACCACATGACAGGTCATGCAGAATGGATGGAGGATGCAAGGAAAATGGAAAAACTAGGATTTGTGGAGACTGGTGATGATACTGCACATCCTATTGTGCAGATTGGAAAAATTCCTTTGTCTATGCAGGATGGGAAAAGGAAATACCTGTCAGATGTATTTCATGTTCCGAATATCACCAAGAATCTGGTTTCTGTTGGTCAAATGGTTGAGCAGGGCTTGCAGGTTAGATTTAATCCTCATGGATGCTTTGTTGAGGATATGAAAAATAAAGGTCGCTTGATAGCAAAAGGAAAGAAGAAGGGCAGAATGTTTACGTTGGATGCAGACATGTCTGAATTGAGTGCAGCAATGTTTGCACATGGGACCGGTGTAGTTACAGATATTGATATCTGGCATAAACTCATTGGTCATATTAATGTACAACGACTTAAATCAATGCAGGCCCAAAATATTGTTGCAGGATTGCCAAAATTCAAGGTTGCAGAAATGCATAAGATATGTGAAGCCTGTCAGTTTGGAAAACAGGCAAGGAAACCATTTCCTAGACATGTTCAAGAGAGTAAGAAGCCATTGGAATTAATCCACTCTGATGTGTGGACTACTAAAGTTGCATCTCTTGGAGGCTGTCATTATTTTGTCAGTTTTATTGATGACTATAGCAGAAAAGTTTGGGTGTATTTTATGAAAAAGAAAAGTGAAGTGTTTGGGCATTTCAAAACTCTTAAAGCTATGGTTGAAAAAGAAACAGGCCTGCAAATAAAATGCCTAAGGTCAGATGGAGGGGGAGAGTACCTCTCAAATGAGTTTGCAAGGTTCCTGCAGGAGCATGGCATAAAGCAGCAATATTCATGCAGTCATACCCCACAACAAAATGGAGTTGCAGAAAGGAAAAACAAGCATATTGGAGAGGTATCTCGTGCCATGCTCAATGAAAAAGACCTGCTAGATTTTTATTGGGCTGAAGCAGTTGCTGCAGCAGTCTATATAATGAACAGGACTCCCACTACAGCAATACATGGGATGACTCCAGAGGAGAGGTATACTGGTAGGAAACCAGATATTTCTCATTTGAAAATTTTTGGTTGCATTGCGTATGTACATGTGCCAGATGAGTTGAGATCCAAGTTGGATCCAAAAGCTGAGAAGTGCATCTTTATTGGTTACTCTCTGCAGCAAAAAGGGTATAGATGCTATAACCCTTCTACTCATAAGTTTACAGTGAGCAGAGATGTTGTTTTTGATGAGATGAGTAGCTGGTATAAACCAGTAAATGTGATAGATGATGTAGATGCACAAAATGGTAATGTTGCACAGAATTCACAGCAGCAGTCACAAAATATTAGTGGACCTGGAGCGTCCTCTGGCAGAGATTCACATTCTTCGCCATGGATAGGCAGATTGAGATCAAGAGAATCTTCTCAAAGCAATGCAGATAGTGGTATGCAGGTATCACGAAAAGGAAAAGAGAAGGTGGATCAGCCCATGTTTGATGTGAATGTAGGTCACTCTTATGTGGATGGTGAATCCAGTGGCTCAGAACAGAGCATTGATGATGAGTTGGGTATTCCTTCTATTGTTACACCTGGAGTAAGGAAGACCAGGGACGTTTTGAGAGCACCTGGGAGTGAAACTACTTTGCGCAGGTCAACCAGAGTTAGGTATCCTGTGGATAGGCTGAAATATGATGGATTTACAGCCATTCACTATGCATATATGGTCAAAGTGATACAGGAACCAGAACCTACTTCTTTTGAGCAAGCCATGGGAAAAGAAAAATGGGAGAAAGCCATGGATGAAGAAATGGATGCCTTGGAAGCAAATGCTACATGGGAATTGGTACCTTTGCCTAAAGGTAAGATGCAATTTGCTGTAAGTGGGTTTATAAGGTGAAGCACAATGCAGATGGTTCTGTGAACAGATACAAGGCAGGATTAGTAGTCAAGGGGTATGCACAAACATATGGCATTGACTATGAAGAAACATTCAGTCTGGTTGCAAGGATGGCAACCGTAAGAGCAGTCATTGCTATGGCTGCATCAAAGGGATGGTCTTTATATTAGATGGATGTAAAGAATGCCTTCTTGCATGGTGAGTTGCAAGAAGAGGTCTATATGGAGCAGCCACTAGGTTATGTACATGCTGTTCATCCTGAGTTTGTTTGCAGGTTGAAGAAAGCCTTGTATGGCTTGAAGCCTTCACCTAGAGCATGGTCTGACAAGATATGACAGTATCTTGTCACTATTGGCTTTCAGATTTCCAAGGCAGATTTCTCACTTTATGTGAGAAAAACAGAGAAAGATACTGTGCTACTTGTCATTTATGTTGATGATTTGATTATGACAGGTGACAGTGATGAAGATATCCTTCATGTGAAAATGCTATTGAAGCAGAAGTTTGAGATGAAGGATTTGGGAGAGCTGCGTTATTTCTTGGGCATTGAGGTGATTAGATCACCAAGTGGGATACAGATCTTGCAGAGGCAATATGGATTGGACATGCTGTCCAAATATGGGATGACAGGCTGTAAGCCTATTTCAGTTCCTTTGGAGCAGAATGTGAAGCTGAGCACAAATGTAGGTGAGCTTCTGGAAGACCCTACTATGTACAGACGCATAGTAGGAAGTTTGATTTATATGACTATTACCAGGCCAGATTTGAGCTATGCTGTTGGATTGGTAAGTCAGTTTATGCAGGCTCCAAGGAAACCGCATTTGGATGCGGCTAGACGCATACTCAGGTATGTGAAGTCCACATTGCAGTATGGACTATTTTATGAGACCGGGGTTCAGATACAGTTGCATGGATACACTGATGCTGATTGGGCTGGTAGCATTTCTGATAGACGATCTACCAGTGGATATGTGTTCTCTTTTGGGAGTGCTGCAGTCACTTGGAGCAGCAAGAAATAGCCTACAGTTGCCTTGTCGAGTACAGAGGCTGAGTACAGGGGTGCAGTAATGGCTGCATGTGAGGTAGCTTGGTTACATAAGCTACTTTATGATATGCATCAGTCTACAGATGGGCCAGTTGTCATTTATTGTGACAACATGAGTAGTATACACTTGGCAAATAACCCAGTCTATCATGCTAGAACAAAGCACATTGAGGTGCATTATCACTATGTGCGGGAGAGGGTTTTACTAGGTCTTATTGATCTAGTTTATGTCAGCACAGAGGATCAGGTAGCTGACATATTCACGAAGGCATTGGACGCAGAGAAGCTGTGCAAGTTTAGAGACCTACTTGGTGTGCAGGAATTGGGATTGAGATCGAGGGGGAGTGTTGAGATATCGAGCTCCACTCGTGATATGCCAGGGTGACTGTTGTGCATTTATGTCACCGACGTGTCAGTTACAGATGCGGTTGGTACACCGCCCATGAATAATAGCTACATGATAGCTATCCTTATCTACTCTAGTTCGTGGCTTAGTTAGTATGCCACTTTAGTTAGTTATCTTTGGTTTGAAACCCATATATATGGTTCTTCTATTTCTTTGTATGTGAGTTCTTTTGGCTTACACAACTAAGAAGAGGAAAATTGTTTTCAGCCTCCACCCTTGTGTGTATTCCCCCATTGTGCAAGCAAGAAAGCTACAAGTGAGACTCCTTCCTTCTCTCCCACAATCTTGACAATTGTATGGCCTTATGCAAAGCTTTTTGTTGTTGAGCTCCTACCTCCTCTAATGATAGGGCAAAGTCAAGACCAAAAATGTATTTATTCAGCTTAGCAAAATCTAAAATGCCTCCAACGTACATGGACAGATTTAAGTAGGTGTTGAAGTAGTCTCTAACGGATATTCCTCTTTGAGCACATGCACACCATCTTCTTTGGAGACTTATTTTTTCCAAAGGGGAAACAAAAACATCAATCATTGCTTGCTTGAACTCCCTCCAAGTGAGAAATTTTTTCTCAATATTGTGCATGTAACGCCACCTAGTATAGGTGTAACCTTCAATATGAAGAGCTGTAAAATAAATCTTGGCTTCTTCACTTCTAGGATAAAGAGTGAAGTACAATTTAAGCTTATTAATCCATTCCTTCCACTCCAAAGGTGAATCATTATCCCCTTTGAAATTAGTGAAATTGATCTTTTCCTTATACTCCCTTTCATTGTAAGATGGCTACCCATAAGAATGTTGCTTCCATTAATCTTTGTTCCAAGAGTTTTGCCTAAAAGTAGGTGGCCCAAAACCATGAGATGAGGGTTGACCATTTGAAACATGCTCTTTATTTGAAAGATCATGGGCTAATCTTCTTTCCTCATTTCTTCCACCTTCATGACTTGATTGTTGACTACATTTCCATATTTCGCATTAGAGGGCCGATGATAAAAATACTTGTAGAAGGGGTTGCATTCACGATAATCATAATCTTAATATTGATTTTTGTCTTGTTTCCCTTCACGATAATCATATGGACTACTAAAGTGAGCCTTGTTGTATGAATGCCATGGATTTGTGAACGATGATGGTTACCCCTCACTCTAGATGGCTCTCCCCTTTCAAAAGTATGTATAGCTAGCTGAGAACTTTCTTTGTTTGGATGGGAAGGATTGCCAACAAGAGGGGTTTCATGTGGAACTTCAATAGTTTGAGATTCCCTTTGTGGCTTGCTTCCAATTTCCTTTGTGGCGGCTAAAATGAGTTCTTGGAATAAAGATTTGTTGCGTTGCTGCAGATCAGAGATACCCTTGTTTACTTGTGCCATCCCTTGCAACAAACCTTGATTCATATAAATATAATCTTCATTCAAAGTCTTAAAATCCCTAGAAAGGCCTTCCTTCATATGTCCCAACTCTTTTGACAGTAATAGGTAATCACTCATCACACTGCATGTACTTCATGTGTGTCACCCCTTTCTTGGTGTGTGATGTAAGCAATTTCAATGATTAAATATTCATCTAGTTGCTCAAATTTATTAGATTCATTTGAGTAATTTTGATTCTCTTAGAAGTTCTTGACACCATTATTCAAAGCTTCATTAATAATGGGGTCTTTCTTCTTATTCCTAGCCATTACAAGACATTGTTGTAGTAGTAGACAATTTGTCAATAAATCCCCTATTTCTCTCATCAGAATATAGTACAAATCCCAATTATTAATAGCTCTATGGAATCTTATTATATAGGGATATATAGATTTCAAAATATATCAACTTAGGTTGGATACTTTGGGTGGAACAATGACAAACAGTGTCCCCTTGTATGCTATCTGGGTGCTGTCTCAGTGTACCTACTGATAGTAAATTAGCAATAACTTGAGCTCTTGATATCAAATCCACAAATTTTTTTATTCAAATTGAAGCTTAGGATCCCATCGTCAAATGGAGTAATCAAGTTTCCAATATGGATTAGGACAGAAATTTCCAAAATTGAATCTTTAGTTCTAAACAAAAGTTTCTTGCACCATGCCCACAACTTGTAAGTACCCTGTTTGACCCTATGGGAGTACTGTGAGTGGAAGAAACTCTTGTAAAACTTTGTAGAAACCTAAAGAGGATTATGGGGCACCTATGGGGCTCAAGGATAACCTATAGATTGGTAGGTACCTGCTGTAAAGACCTAAAAAATTGTGACCACCTGTAGGTATCCAAAGAATAGGAGATGCCATGTACCTCTTCCAATTTTGTTCCAATCGAACCTTAACCACTTGTGGTACTCTCTGAATAGGGCTGATCATTGTTGTGCTATTGTCAAACTCTGACAATGGGGAATATACCTGCACCTAAATTTTAAAATTTCATGGGCTCCAAGACAAGAGGGGTGTGCAAAGTTCCTCCTCAAGTCCGGTTGTGCACCCCTCCTTCAAGGTCATAATCGGGAAGGGAGGGTCATCTCACTATTATCTTACCTTCTTTCTTGGTATCTACTTTTTTTCCACGGAAATCAACGTGGCAAGTACATTCTAATGGCTAATCAAACAAGGATGCTATACATTGATTGGAAAAGCCTTTAAATACTTCAATGAAATGCAAGTGGGTATTTGGGAGCTGACTAGATTGAAAGGGCTATGGATAGGGCATTACCTTTTGCAGTGACCCATTGCTTTTACAATATCTCCACTTACCATTTTCATCATTATTTTAGTCCTTTAGCATCAATGTTCAATCATCCAACAAAAATCCAAGTTAAATAGGCAATGAGTAGTATTTTTGCAATCAATTTGACATCAACATTTGAATGGGAAGGAAAGAGAATTCATCAAGAAAACCAGATCTATTATGTAATACATCATTATTTTAGTCCTTTAGCATCACTGTTCAATCATTCAACAAAAATCCAAGTTAAATACAAAGTGAGTAGTATTTTTGCAATCAATTTGGCATCAACATGTGAATGGCAAGGAAAGAGAATTCATCAAGTAAACTAGATGTATTATGTAATACAGTGGTTCAAGATGTTGGAATCCCTAGTCCAATTCTCCTCAGCACTTTGTTGTTGAGATGTCAAGCTCAATATGAGTTGACATTCATGTACGTGGACGACCATTTTTGCATTCATATCACTAACATGGTTGGTACCTAGATTAGCATATCATTGCAGTGATACTTTACAAATTGACATTAGTTAGTCTACTTACCTAAGTTATGGGATATCTATCTAGTCATATTTTTAGTTAGCATGCTCAAACTATGGACTATTATATATGTTGTACTCTCTCATTATTCTTTGTAGATTGTTATAATGGAGAAGAAGAAGAAGAGGAAGAAAGACTCGGATTCTAAATTTACTATCTTTTGTGCATTCTCTGTATTTTTTGTCTTCTAAGAGCTTAAACTCCCTCTTTCTCCTCCCATGTTTTCATGGTATCAAAGTGGTATTCAATCGCACAAGTAGAAGAGTTTAGAAGGAATCCTTACTATGCAAAACACTTGTGTAGATCTCTCTCATATGATCTTGAATTGATGAGCTATCTTTGCAAGCTTGGAGTGCTCGAGGGAGTGATTTAGACCTCTTTTCTAAGTCTATGTAGCTTGGCTTTGCATTTCAAGTACATTTCGACCTCTATTTGGGATTTAGAGACTATTTGCTTGCAAATCTCGTAAGGTTAATAAAGCTTGCATGCCTCAGGTGTTGTGTGTGGTAGACCAACATTTGGACACTGCTAGAAATTATGTGTTACTCAAGTTATGCTTATGTAGTGAGTTCATTACTACGGGTGGCAATTTACTTGAATTATCATGTTGTTGGATAAAAATAGGGTTGTGGGTTCTATTGCACAATGTTTTGAGGGATTTAATCAGACTGTTACGAGAAGCTTGATAAGCAAAACTTCCATCATTGAGATTAGATTGACAATTTTCTTATGGGTAAAGGTTGTTGGGACTACACAAAGGAGATAAAAATAGATTTTTGGACTCTATTGCACAATGTTTTGAGGGATTTAATTAGATTGTTACGAGAGGATTGATAATAGTAGCTTTCATGCTTGGAAGATTAGATTGAGTTTGCTACAGGTGGGAATTAGCCTGAATTAGCATGTTGTTGGATAAAAATAGATTTGTGGGTTTTATTGCACAATGTTTTGAGGGATTTAATCAGATGGTTATGAGAAACTTGATAAGCATAACTTCTATGCTTGGAAGATTAAATTGATAAAGGATGTTGGGACTACATTGAGAGCTAGCCAAGGCATTTAAGGAATGAAACGAGGATGCTCAAAAAGCTATATTACTTTCCATTAGCATTTCAAACAATATAATTAGGCATATACAAGATGCAAATAGTCCTATAGAAGCATGGAATAACCTGGTTTAACTCTTTGGTATAAATCGAAAGCTACAAAGTTGTAGTTGAAGTCTGAGTTAAATAATATCAAGCCTGATAATATGTATATTAATTACTATGTATTAAATATTACGAGCATTGTTGAAGTTCTTGGATCTATTAAAGTGCAAGTTAAGAATGATGATATAATGATGCATATTTGGATGGCTTGAGCAATGAGTACAAGCAGTTTCAAACCTCTATCAACACAAGAGATACCATCCCTAATTTTGTAGATCTAATATATATTTTGATATTAAAAGGAAAAAACTTAAATCTTGTTGTATCTTTGTCACAAATCAAGAACAATTCAGAATAAGTGCTCTACTCTAACACAAGTAGAGGTAGAGATAATGATGGTAGAGGCTACGCTGGTGGCTGTTATGGGGAAAATTGGTGGTAATCTTATGACTCACAAGAGTAATCACATACAAGTAGTAGAGGCTAGTCTTGAGGTAGGGGAAGATATATAGGATATGATAGACAAGATGCAAGTTATGATAATAGAGAATGTGATAATTATGGTCAGAAATGTTAGATTGCATATGACCATCCAGAAAAGAGAAGAGGTGAAAATAGAAAAAATGAGAGAAAATAGCATAATAATTATGCACTTGCTAGTAATGAAGTGATAACAAAAAGTTATTTACTATGTAGTACATGATGAATGTGATAAATATGGATGCATCAATAGTAATGATTGATGATGTATGGTATGTGTATTTACGTGCCTCTAACCATATGACCTCTCATAGAGAATGGTTTAGAGAAATGAAAAATCCTAAAATGCTTGGTTTTGTGGAAATAGGGGACAATACATCACATCCTATTTCTCATCCTAGGAGGTCTCCATTATCTATGTATGATGGAAAAGTTAAGTGTCCATTTGATGTGTTGGATGCGTCTAACATCACAAAGAACTTGGTTTTTGTTGGAAAAATGGAAAGTAGGGATTGCAAGTTCAATCAAAATGGCTATTTTGTAGAAGACTTCAAGAATAGATGTAAACTAGTTGCAAAATGTGTGGAAAATATATATTTGTCACTGATATATTTGCATAAGGTGCAAGATTTGTCGCTGATATTGGCATTTGACATAAAAATATTGGACATTAAATATGGAGCATTTGAAGAATATGCAGTCATGTGAAATTGTGATAAACTTTCTTGAGTTCAAAGTGGCTCATATGTAAAAATTCTTTGAAGCATACCAACTTGAAAAATAGACAAGGCATGCATTTTCTCATGATTGGCATTTACTTGATGTTGTACATTTAGATGGGGTCCTAAAAATACTACATTAATGGCTAAATGTAAGTATTATGTAACCTATATTGATAATCATACAAGGAAGGTATGGGTGTATTTCATGAAGGAGAAAAGTGAGGTCTTCTCTTTCAAGGTTTTACAAATCTAATTGAGAAAAAAATAATGTCTAGATTAAGTGATTGAGGTTAGATGGAGGAAAATATTATCTCTCCAATAATTCAACAATTCAATAATTTTTTGAGACATCATGTAACTCAAAGGCAATTCACATGTAGGTATATTCCATAGTAGAATGGTATTGTTGAAAGGAAGTGTAGCTACATTGCAGAAATTGCACAAACCTTGATGGATGAAAAGAATATCCTCATTATTATTGGGATGAGGCAATCTTTATAGTTGTGTATATTATGAACAGGAGTCCCACTACTAGAGTGTATGATGTGACACTAGAGAAGTTTACTAGCAAGAAACCAACCTTGTCACACATATTAAAGTATTTGGATACATTACATATGTACATGTTATTGATGAGCTAAGAAAGAAGTTGGCTTCAAAATTTGAAAAAGTATGCATGATTTTACTTCCTAGAGTAAAATGATTATATGTATTATTATCCAATTACACATAAGCTACATGTGAATAGAGATATGTTTGATGAGATGAGCAATTGGTATAATATTGAAAAATAGTTTGTTGTAGATGATGTAAAAAAATGCGATTACAGGTCCATAATCATAGATATTGTGTGGGGCAGAAGAGTTCTCTTCTAGTAGGTCTTACCTTGGTTGTGTAGTTATTAGGTTATAGTGATGCGAATTAGGCAAGCGATGTATTTGACAAGAAGTCTACTAGTGGCTATATATTTTCCTTTAAAATTGGAACTGTGACTTGGTAAAGAAAAACCCACTATTCATTATCGATTATAGAGGTAGAGTATAGTAATGCTACTATGTAGCATGTGAGGTAGATTGGATGTGGAAGCTACTTGACCATTTCGGAATATAGATATAAATGAGAGTTTTTATTTATTGTGATAACATGAGAAAAATACAATTGGCAAGAAACCCAATGCTTTATTCATGCATGAAACACATTGAGGCTCATTACCATTTCATTAAAGATCAAGTATTGGCAATGATATTGATGTCATATATGTGAGCACAAAGGAGCACATTGTAGATATTTTTACCAAGGCCTTAGAAGGAGAAAATATTCAATGATTTCAAAGCTTAGTTGGAATATAGGTCATGGAGTTGAGCTTGAGGGGAAGTGTTAAGATGTAAAGCTCAACATGGGCTAACAATCATGTACCTAGATAACCAATTTTGCATTCATATCACTAAAATTAGGTAGGGAAGGCAAGATCTATCAAGCTCCAAAAAATGAAAAAGTTTACAAATGTGCTGAAAAGATGTTTACAATGGCACACTCTTGCCTTTATACTCTAGTCCCAATTAAGTTAATTTTCCCCAAGCTAAAGGGTATAAAATTTATTTTATTACAATCCATCCCTACCCAAAAGTCTTGTCCTCAAAACTTGAAGATGCAAAAGATAAATGAATGTTAGAAATGAATAGAGAAGGCCTGATCTTAGAGTAGCCTTGTAGAAGCCTCATCAAGGTCAAATAGTGAATTTTTGTAATTTTGTCCTAAGTAGGGTAGCTATAGAAAATGGCTCATAACTATGGATAGACATGTCAAATTGGTGCATATGAGGTATATAAATGAAGTGTACTTTAGTAGGTATCTATCCATACCTTCAAATTACAATTTTGACATTAGTAGACCAATTATTTTGAATGTAAAAATTTGATACAATGAGCTATCCGCAATTAAATGAGATAGTATCCTCTTAGAGAAGCAATTGTTCCAAATACAAAGCATTCTACCAAGAAGATTCTTCCATAGGAAATCCCATCCATTTAATAAGATATTCCATAATAATACTATTTCTTAGAACCTTCTCCCACTTACTAACAATCCTCTCAAGTTCATAGATGATTAACCCATTCTCATCAAAGGGATGTAGTTCTTCAAGAACTTGAATATTAGGGCCAATACACTTTTTGAGCTAAGAGACATGGAAAACATTGTGAATATGGGTGGTTGAAGGAAAATCAAGTTGGTAGGAAATATCTCCAAATTTTTCTTTAATTTTGATATGGACCATAATATCGATGAGCAAGCTTATTATATCCAGCTTTAAGAGAAGAATAATGGGACTTAGGTACTTTCAAGAGGACCGATTCTCCCTCTTCAAAGTCCACATGCTTTCACTTATCATCAACATAAGATTTCATAGTCTCTTGTGTCTTTTGAGTATTTTTCTTACGTTACTTCATTAGGGTCTCCATCTTTTCTAGTTCTTCCTTAGAAAGGGGATTCACTTCACCATGAAACAATGTTGAAGGTACTTGAACCTCATAGCCATATAAAGCCTAAAATGGTGACATTCCTATACTCATGTGGTATGTGTTGTTGTAGTAAAACTTTGCAATATGAATCCAATGATCCCATGCATTTTTTGTGTCATGGGCAAAAATATCACAAGTAGACTTCCAACCACTTGTCGACTCTTTCACTTTGACCACCCATTTGTGGATGGTAAGCTATACTTTGGAATTAATTTTGTTCTCGTGGAAGTAAAAATGCTTTTCAAAAATTTCCCCATTACTTTTTTGTCTCTATCAAAAATAATCTTCATAGGTAAACCACGAAGTCTAAAAAACCCTTCCATGAACTGATCTGTGCCACTTGTTTGGTTGAGTACTAGACTTTGGTGGGTATAAAATGGGCTAATTTGGTAAGACGATCAACCACAACAAAAATACTATTTCAACCATTCTTAGTGATAGGTAATCCTATAATAAAGTCCATGCTGATGTCAATCCATTTACCATGTGGAATGGGTAATGGGCTGAAGTGGACCAATAGACAATAAATTGGAATCTTTATTCTATTGGAATGATAAACACTACATCACATACTCTTTGATGTTTTTCCAAAGACATTTCCAATAAAAGCATTTATGGATTTTATCAAAGGTTTTAAATAAACTACTATTCCCTACTAAAGGAGAAGAATGCATCTCCTATAAGATCCTTTGCTTAAAAGATGTCTAAGGAGTCAAATATACTCTGTCTTTGAACCAAATAAGTCCATTCTACCATTTGAAATTAGAAAATTCAGATTCATTATCTTGCTATAATTTATTCATGATGATATTGGCTATTTTCTCATCTAACAAATATTCTTCCTCTATGTCTTGGATCTGATCTTTGTAGAGAGTAGAAATTGTAAAAACGAAACATGCCCACATCCTAGATAATGTATCTACCACTATATTATCTTTGCCTACCATATAAGAGATCTCAAAGTCATAACACTCTAATGAAGCTAACCACCTTCTTTGCTTAGGAAATAGGTTAGGCTATGGAAGAAAACACAACGCACTTGGCAATCACTTTTGGCTTCAAAATGGCTATCATAAATATAATGAAGTCACTTCTTAATGGCTAACATTTCTTGCTCATAAATGTGGAGTTCCATTTCTTTGTTATCTAAATTTCT
The DNA here is from genome assembly GCF_053477565.2 of Lygodium microphyllum. Classification (NCBI taxonomy): domain Eukaryota; kingdom Viridiplantae; phylum Streptophyta; class Polypodiopsida; order Schizaeales; family Lygodiaceae; genus Lygodium; species Lygodium microphyllum. The sequence continues at coordinate 31,026,981 of NC_141164.1, forward strand.
ACTTGCATAGGCAATAACACCATGTTCTTGGCATAGAATAGTCCCTAGTACCATGACCACTAGCATTAGCATAGATGGTAAATTCTTTAAAAAAGTTGAGGCATACTAAAATAGGTATTGAAATAAGATGACTTTTTAGATAATCAAAGATCTTCATGGCTATAGCATCCCAAAAGAAAGCATATTTCTTCAATCTATCAGTGTGAGAGGAGCTACTATATGGGCTTTATGAATCTCCAAGAAAAAGAGGATAGTCTTAGAAATCCTCTCAATGTAGTAGAATTTTGTGGTATAGACCAATCTTTAATGAAATGTACCTTCTTTGGATCTATGATGATCCCTTTCTCACCCATAATATGATCCCAAAATTCTATCTCACTGTCATAATAATATACCCTTTCTTTCCTTTGCAAAAAGCTTATGTTGTCTCAATGTAACAAGGACCTCATAGACATGTTGTGAACGATCCTCTCTATTCTTATCGTATATGGGAATATCAGCAAATAATACCAAGTTAAATCTATACAAGAATGGCTGTAAAACCTTATTCATAAGATATTGGAAAGTAGCAAGTTCATTGGAAAGCCCAAACGACATAACCAAGAAGTGGTAGAGACCCCTTTTTATTCTAAAAGCCATATTGTACTCATCACCTTCCTTCATCCTGATTTGGTAGTAGCCTGAGGGTAAACACATTTTCACTCTTGAGCTCATCTAACAAATCATCAATTCGAGGGATTGGGTATGTGTTCTTTATAGTGCTCTTATTGAGATCCCTATAATCACTGCATATCCTATAGGATCCATCTTTCTTCTTAATAAGTAGTAAAAAAGAAGAAAGGATGACTGACTAGGCTGAATATACCCCATTTCTAGCAAGTTTTTAACCTGTTTATCCACTTATTTTCTTTTGTACTTTGACAACCTATAAGGGAGTTTGTTGATAGGTTTAGTACTAAGTTAGGTGCCAAATCAATAGGATGGTCCACTTCTCTCTTAGGTGGTAATGATGTAGGAGATTGAAATATGTCTTTAAACTCTTCCAAAAGTTTACAAAGACATAGATCATGCTCTTTAAGTGCTAAAAATTGCTGATTTTCATCCACCTTTGAGAGGAAAAGTGTGAAAATATAAGATATTGCATTGATTTCTCTCTTTGACTTCTTTTTGCTGATTACTTCCACTTGTTTTCTCTCTATACCATTAAGTTTTACTTGCTACCCTTTCCAAGTAAACTAAATAAATATTTGATTAAGATCCAATGGATTTTTTAATATTTTTAAGTAAATCATAGCTAATAATGATGTCTATTTGACCCATATCTAGGACAATCAAGTCTTTCATAATGGTATAAGATTGTGATAGCTCAATGGATGTTTATAGGCATATCTGCTTACTCAACTCTTGAGCACCATTAGCCACTTGTACCTTCAATGGGGCATCTATCTCTTGAGGTAATAACTTTAACTCAAATAATGATTTAGCATTGACAAATATATGTGTGCTACCCATATCAATAAGAATATAAGAAATCTTAGAATTGATTGTGCCTTTGAGATGAAGTGTGTTCTCTACTTTAGAACCCATTTAAGCATCTTGGGATATAGAATATAACATGGGTGAGAATGCACGTATTCTCTCCTTTTTAAAATCCATCCAAGCATCTTGGGATATAGAACATAGCATGGGTGAGCATGCAAGAGCTAAAGAATTATCCATTGGTAATCAACTTAGATCAAACGGACCACCTAGATTGAATGGAAACCTATTGTCCAACTATAAATTCTCTTGTACAAACTGATCATCATGATCATACACCTCATCACAAGTAAGGGCTACCTCATCTTGTATTTGACCTTTCTCATGGATTTCATCTTCATCTGAATCTTCTACAATCACCATATTAAACTTTTCACTCACTTTTGTTTATGATTAGGTGACAACTTTTCTCCACATTTGAAATATAGTTCTTTCAGCTTGTCATTAGAGAAGGGCTTACTACTAATGGTATTGGGTGATTGTTTAGCTCCACTTTCAACTCTCTTTAAATGCCCTTTTGGATCAATATTATACCTAAATTTTTTCCCTTGTTTGGAAGTATATGCTGTAGGGTATATGTAGGAATCTTACTGAAAGTATTTGTAGCCCTATTCTCATGTCTATAAGCCTCTCTTTGCTGGTTATTGTCCAATACTTGTTGGCTGATTTGAATGATAAGTGACTCCTATCTCGGACTCAAAAAAGCTTGACTCTCTTATATATTTCTAGCTATAGCATTCAACATACTATATGGTTGCATGTACATTCGTAGGCTTTGCTACCCCCACCTCTACTGAAAGATTTGGATGTAATCCAAAAATATAATTATTCAACTTTATTGAATTAAAAATGCCCTCAACGTACATGGAAAGGTTTAGAAGTGGCGGGAATACTCCCTAACCATAGAGCCTCACTGTTTAAGATCATAACACTTCCTTTCCAACCTTTCTTTTTCCATTGGAGATACAAAAACATGTGTCATGGCTAATTTAAAGTACTTCCATGTATGAAACTCTTCCCCAATTTTCATAATGTATCTCCACCTATATGTGCATATCCCTAAAAGTGTAAAGCTACATAAAAAATATTTGCCTCATCATGGTGTGAATAGAGGGTAAAATACATTTCTAACTTATTAATCCATTCTTCAAGCTCCATTGGTGACGGATTGTCCCCTTTGAATTGTGGTATGTTGATTTTTTCTTTGTACTATCTATCATAGGGGTAATGATGCTTGTTTGTTATTAGGTAAATCACTTGATTGTTGCCTTGGAGAGAGATTATATAATATTGGATATCCATGGTTATTGGTAAAGGATTACCGACCATTCTTCTTTTTGCAAAGAGAGTAATGACCAAAGAAGTTAGTTCCACGTGGTTGATGATTATGAGAGGGTTGAATAGGCGAAATCAATTTCTCAAGATCATAATCATGCTGAACTCTATTCTCTCTTCTTGAATATTCATGAAGTTATTGACCTTGTCTATTCCTTGAATTAGGCGAAATCATTTTCTCAAGATCATAATCATGCTAAACTCTATTCGCTCTTCTTGAATATTCATGAAGCTATTGACATTGTCTATTCCTTGCATTAGGCATTTGTGAGTTTTGTGGATAAAACTATTTATAGAAATAGTCACACTCGTAAATGCCTTCTTCTTTTGCAGCATGCTGAGCTTTTCCAGATTTTTTGTGATTCTTTGAAGAGTTAAAATTTGGTCTTCCCCTATTCCAAGAATTAGAAGAAGGCTAAAATGCTTCCTTAACTCTTGATGGAACACCCTGTTCATTGATTGAGTGTATAAACTAACGGGCTACCCTTAACTTCACATTGTCATTTGAAATTGATACCCCATTATCAATAAAAGGTGGAGTTCTTTACCACTTATTACCCAAGTATCTGAGAATGATGATCATCTAATCAAACTTAGTATCCAACAATTTATCATGCTTCACAAACTTCTCAAAGTGATTGATCATTTGTCCAAACTTATGTGTGTGTGTGTGTGTACCACATCAATAGGGTCTCTTGGCCATTGTGATTCTTCATGTATGTTACCATCATTCCTATCCTTTTGTCCATGTTTGTGGCTCTAATGGATGAGTTTATCTCTACTTGATACTCAGCTAAATCTTCATTTATGCTCTCCAACATTTTCTCTTTCTTCTTATTTCTGGCCATTGGAATGGATGCAATAAAAGAAGATTGTCTCTCAATAAATGGGCTATAACAAGAGTTGTATCCCTTTAATCCTTTTGTTTATGGGCTAAAAATGAAGCTTAATATGTGTAGGTAGGGCATAGTGTACCTTGCCTAGCTATCCAAGAGTTGTTTTAAGAGACCACCTGTTAGAAAAATGGGCATAACTTTTTCTCCATGACTCTGATTTCCAAATTTCATAGTTAGAATTGAATATTGCTTCATCCTCTACACGTGGAGTACAAAATTTCTATGTCAAAATTAAAATATTTAATTTTGAATTCATTTTTCTATGACTGTCCAAATGGTGGCAACAATCTGTTTGATCCTACATTGCCTTGTTTTGTCAAATTTGATCATGGGTACACATCATACACATATGCCCATTGAAATACAACATGTGTACCCTTCAAATATCATATAGACATATGTAAAAGATTAGTAAATGTGTAATGGCCTACAATTTCTTTTTGTCTACTTCCTTGTTTCACGTTGTTTTAATGCCCTATTTCCCAATGATCTTCAATCACCTTCCACTCTATCCTAAGTGGTCTTCCATAGTCCTCCAATTGCGGCGAGGAATAAAATGGTGGATGGGGCAACTAAATGGGCTTTGAAACTCTAGAAGGTATACAAAGTTCCTTTCATGCCAAATTGTGTTTTCCTATAGAGTCCTAAATAGCAAGTTAGGGTCACCTCTCTTTTGTTTTGCTATCTTGTCCAACTTCGACCTTTATCCTTGGTTGGTATATATACATGGGAGAGCTAGTATTCTAGAAAAAAAGAATGCTTTGCATTGTTGAGATAAAGCTTTGGACTTTCAATGAGATGTAGGAATTTGAAAGTTCAATGAAATGAAGAGGACTAAGAAAGTTCAATGACTCACTGATCTACTAAACTCACCTTTCACAATTTTCTTGAGTATCTCAACATATAGGAGCATAAGAAATGGAAATTCAGATATTAGGCAATGACATGAGCAAGAATTCTTTGAAATTTTAGATTGGAATGTAATATCATGCATGTTTCAATCATGAAATATTTCAATGATGGAAATCAAGCTAAAGGACTGAATTACCCATCATTTCATGATAAAGATTCAATCAGTAATTGTTAGATATGATCAATGCCCCACCCTCATTAGGTGCCACCAATGATCCATGGTGCTCAAAGTTGTAAGGCCCCCACTATGAGGAGAAGCCAAATGTGAGCCCGGACATTGGTTGAGTCCTGACTTGTATATCAGATGAGGTCTATGTGACCGGATTGCAAAAAGGTGACTGTTGTGGGTCTAATCGTTGGGTTAGACGGAGTGGTTAAGCTGGTAGCAACTCGAGGCACATTGCATCGAGTTGCGGGGTAAGGGAGTTAAAAAGGGCCCCTATTTTGGGGTTCGGGGGCCGCGGAAGCGGCATCCCGATGGAAAAGGGAATATTCCCTAGTATATTCCCTGGCCGACTAGTGGAGGCTCATATGGTAGGTCGGTCAGGCCGACCTAACAGCCTTCGCGGGCTATAAAAGCTAAACCCCTTCACAGCCGATCATTCATCTTTCACCCAGTCAGAGTTGTTGTTCCAGCTAGCCTTAAGCTCTTCACCTATCTTCTGTCTAGATCGCCATCTAAGCTTCACACAGTGGAAGTGCACAGGTGGACAGAGCCATCTTTGTATGAGTTGTTTGGAGCTAGAGAATTTACTGATTCTCCTCTTATCTGTTGTGTACTCTCTATCTCTTTCTCAGATTCTGTTTGCTGCGCCATGTAATATTTTAAAGTAATGAATAGCTATTAAGTTTTAGCATAAGTGGACTGAATTGATGAATCAAACAAAGAGGACATACCCAATTCAACCCCTCTTTTAGCAATTGGCTAAGCCCATTGGAATCGGAGAGATTAGACATGAGTAGATGATGCCGTGTTTAATCCTTGAGGCTGATGTAGCTTGTTGAAATAGATCAAATGCCTTCAAAATAGTTGATGTGATCTCTATATAAGCCTTCCATTGATTAAGAGTCCATTGAAGTCTTTAAAAAGATTTATGGATGCCAATCTTGAAACATAGTTGCTTGCATGGCTGAAGATTGATCAAATACCCTCAAATCTAAACCATTACCTTCAAGTAGAGCTAGAGATCAATCCACAACTTCAATAAATGCTTCAATTCTTGATTAGAAACAAGAATTGAAGTGATTTCAATATTCCATAACTACCCAAGCATTCAAGAAGAAGGAAATGCTATGAACCAAGGTCTATTGCTCCAATGTTAGATCAATCTTGATGGAATGGCCTTGCACTTGATGTTTTGAAGTAAAGCACTTCATAATCCCCATGATTAAACCACAAATTGATCTAAAATTTGAAAACTTTTGTGGTTGTCCTATGTTTTTCCAAAATTAGAGACCAAGAATCTTCTAAGTCTTGTCCAAATGCTTCAATCTTGCTTCCTCGTTACATGTTTAAGGTTAAGAATGGTATTTAGGAGGTATTTGATTAAAAGCCCCATTAAATTTACAAGAATTAAGTAAGATTTATCTTGTTGTCCCATGAAGTCCATGGCTAGGGTTTGAAATAAGCTTCAAGAGAAAAAAATGGCTCAATATATAAAGAATAGGATGAGTCAATGCTTCCAAGAGCTTAAAGAAGTGAAAACCCTATGGAAACTTGAAGAAATTGATGAAGATTCACTACTAGCCTAAATACTCAGAAAGGGGAGGAGAAAGAACCCATGGCTAACCTTGAATCTTGAAGAATCATTGAAATAATGACCTTAGCTTGTTGGAGAACCTTTAGGGAATGTCAGGGATCAATCTTGAAGCACCAAAGATGAGTTTCATGCTAGACATGATTGCTTGCTCGTTGCCCAAAATTTGTGGTGCATTTCTTGCTAATTTTACATTTGATTCCACATGGCTACTTTGAGCTATCTGATGGTCATAATGTTTCTCAAAATGCTCATGAGGATGTGAAGAATGATGTTGTGAACTTAGAGGAAGAAGGTCTTGGCATGGAAGAAAGATCTAAGCAAGATTTTGGCCATGAAACTCTCGATTAGCAAAAATAATCTAGTTTAAGCTTTTCTTAAACTCTATTAACCCCGATTAGTCCTAAAACCTTAAAAATGGGTCTCTTCTTGTCCACAAGCTATCAAAATATCCAAGTTCCCTCCATTTCTTCTTCAGATAAACTTAAAAGGTCCAAAAATGATGAAGACTAATTGTAGGAAATTTAGACTAGTCACATTTTAAACTGTATCGGGTCTTGTAAGTAATTCTTGAACTCCAGTTATCCTGGATCGTGCTGATAACCAGATCTAGGCTTGAAAACAACCTTTCCAAGAATCAAATTCAAGGCTCTGATACATTGAAATGAACTTATCTAGATTGAATTAAAATAATTAGAAAATCAAGAACCAATAATTGAATCAACTGGCCATAGCCATGCCATCATAGATGAAAATGTATTAAATCTACGACATAATGAAGCCATATCTATAAGAAATCAAAAGTGTAATGAGAATCATGGATGAGAGGCTACTGCAAGAAATTCACATTTTGAAATGGTGGGCATTGAGTATTCACCCTCAATGTTAGTGGGGAAGGTAAGAACCCTCAAGCTCCAAGAAATGGAGATGCTTACAAATGTGCTAAAAAGTTGTTTACAATGGCACACTCTTTCCTTTTAGACTCTAGTCCCAATTAAGCTCATTTTTCCCAAGCTGAATGTTACAAAAATTATTTTATTACATTTTTACAATAAATCCAAGTTATGTTAGGAGTTAAGCGAATGGACTATTGATAATAGTTTTAGATAAGTAAAGCAACCAATAGAAAACTGAATAAAAACCTTTTGTCACTATTTTTAAATGAATGAGATAATCAAATGATAGAATTGCAATTCAAGCATGAAGATGATTAAATTTTAGAACCCCCAATCTAGAGATTTATGGCCCAGTAATTGGATAAGAAGGATGAATCAAATTTGAAAGTGACCTCTATCATTATTTTTTGATGACGTGAACCATTGATTGCAAGAGAATATTGCACAATCAATGGTCTACATTGGTGTAAAATCCTATTCCAGTAGTCCCCAATTCTCAAAGATGCTTGGATCCCAAATATTTAACTTCAAAGAATGAAAGCGCTAAATCATGGCAACATTTGATAAAGAAATTTCACCCCGTAATACTCCCAATCAAGAGTCTTGCTCAATGCTTGTAAAAGAAACTATTGTAAAAGGTTTTTCAAGGCAAGATTTAAATCATTTGTTCAAAAGATCTTCAACATTCAAGACAAGCGGCTTGAAGGTACCCTGTTGTATAAAGATTGTAGACAAAGAAGTTGGCTCTAATTTGGAGGGAAAATGATCACAATCCATGACTAGTAGTCTTGCTTGATGTAATACTTCCACGCAATTAAAAATTAGTTGGTTAGTTCGAAAGTTAGTTAGTCAAATAATAAGTTAGTAAGGTTACTAACTAAAGGCTAACTAAAGTAAAAACTAACTAACATTAATATCTAATAATTTTTATTTAATTAAAAAACTGAGAGTCATAATCCAACATTTTTCCTAGATTGACAAGGACTATAGCCACCCTTCATGGAAGTTACAACGTGAATGAGAGTTATGAGCCATATTAATCACTAGTATTAATGTGTATAGTATGGATGGTCCAAAAATATTAGATTTTTGGGCAAAACTAGCATATTTAAGATATTACTTAATATTAATTATTGTAAATATCCTAAAAATATATGGAGATTTCTAGAACAAGATGTCATGTAAAAAGAGCAAGTGGTTTTTTCAGCTTGTTCTGGAGATTTAATACAAAAAAAGAAGCATTGGTGAAATCGTGTGCATTGCGATCGCAGTTTACAGGTAGTAAAAAACCCTTTAAACAGGGAGAAGAAGAAGGAGTGATCTGGAAGATTTCTAAGCAAATATCTTGGGGTCTTATCTCCATTTCGGAGCCAACAGAACTATCAGAATTGTGATTTGAGCATCAGATTGTTGATTTTTCCAAAATCCCCTCCATAAAGAGCTCCTCTTCTCAGTCAGAATCCTTCTTCTCTTGTTTAGCTATAAATATGAGACATGGGGGGCAGGTAGAGAAGCACAAGGAGACCCCAAGAGGCTACAAGAGAGAGGCAGAGAGAGGGAGGTAGAAGGATACCCCTCCAAGAGATTGCAAGAAGGAGGGAGAGAGAGAGAGAGAGAGAGAGAGAGAGAGAGAGAGAGAGAGAGAGAGAGAGAGAGAGAGAGAGAGAGAGAGAGAGAGAGAGAGAGAGAGAGAGAGAGAGAGAGAGAGAGAGAGAGAGAGAGAGAGAGAGAGAGAGAGAGAGAGAGAGAGAGGTTGCGAGGGAGAGAGTTAGCTCAATTCCCCCTATCTCGGTCTTCGACTAAGCCTCTTCTCTTACACTCTTCCATCTCAAATCCAATACTCCTTCTTTATCTCTCAAATCCACTTGTAGACAATGGCCCCCAAGCAAAAGATCTCTCCAAACGCTGAAACTCCCACCAGAACCAACGAGACCGTGAACCAAGGGATCGCAACTACGGGAAACACATCTCTTATGAATCAGGTGCACCTCGTTGTATTAGGGAAAAGAAATTGGGAGAAAAGAATGTTTACATTAATTATCGCAACTTAATTAAGCATGTTTCGAGATAATGAGTGTACTAGGAAAATTTTGTTCATCGCATTCATCTTAGGTGATAAATTAAAATTGCACTTAGAAGCCGTTAAATTGCATGGAAATTTCATGCTAATATATCTTAGGTGAAAGAATTTCAAATCCTAAAGAGTTGAAAGGATTCTTCTCAAGGCCCATCTTTCTTGAAGCTGAAAGGAATTCAAAGTCCTTAAGTAACTATATGAATTACACGACAAACCCTAGTTCAAATGAATACATAGGCTTTCATTGTAGGGAAGCCAATGTCCCAAATTGCAATCAACATTGCAAGGATACTCCTTCATTCAAAAGAATGAGGAAATTAAATTAGGTTATCTCTGGAAATACCAGATGATAATGGGGATAAAGCCAAGACTAGATGCTATCACATCAAATCGGTCGACAGAGAGAACAAAGAATTGTCTAGTATATATTGTGCACTTATGCTTGTGTTTGTACTTAGGGACACCAGTTTGGAAAAGGAGTCATCTAACAAAGGAATTGATAAGAAGAAAATCTTTCAAACTGGATTCAGGTTGAAATACCTAGGAAAGTCATGTTGAGCACCCCCAACTAGCTGCCAACCCTTTCCAAGGGGGTTTTTGATAGCCACATCGAGAATGTGGACCGAGCCCATCGTGAGAGGTCTCTCCATAGAAACATTTGTTCATAGAGGATGCTTGGGTGCCAGGGGAGGCTCTAGTTGTAAATCCACTGCCTTTGGGTCCTACTCAAATGGTCTACGTGACTCGGAAAGGAATGTCAAGGCACTGTTACTAGTCCAAGGACAAAAACTTGGAGGAAAATATGACGCATCCTTACGGATTGCGGGAATCATTCTACGGATGGGATTTGTATCTTAGTTGAAAATTTAATATAAAGTTCACTTTCAAGGAATTTTTCTGATCTGTTTTCATGTCAGTGCATAAAATTACATAAAGGAACATGTGACTAACGGGTTGATTAAGGAAGCTGCTTGTATGTGTTACCACTAATGTGCCCTTAAGTAAGTAGGAAACTAAAGCTATCAAGGGAAGGGGGTGGGTGGAACCCTCAATGGGTTTGTCCTACAGCAGGGTGGTCCTAGAGAACTAGGAGGCTTCTCAACATTCAAATTGCGATGACGTATTGGCCTCAGATAATGTAGGGTAGAACCCTGGCTCATATCGTTTTAGGGGACCGAAAGGGGACTTCACCTTATGGGTAGAGAGGTCGAGCGATGCATCCCTCTCTTTTCCCATTCTCTTTGAACCAAGTGTGATATGAGTCCACCTCAATTTAGATGCTTTGCGCAAAGTAGATCATCTGAAGACCCACGCTAGAAGGCTATAGAATGACTTGACCATTAGAAACCTAGGAAGATTCATGTTGATCTTAACAGGGTTTACTGATAGGTTTTGTTGTGGAGTAGACTCCGTAGTCGCTAACCGACAAGCCTTGTGACATTCCATGGGAGTGCCAAGTGGCATCTTTTAGATCAAACTCCTGATGGACTACTAAAACGTGTCATGACCTAGGCACGTTACACTTGAGTAAAGAGGAATGGGGATATAGTAAAAGGTATAATAAATCTTTAAGATTTTTGAAGTTTCAACCAAGAATCAATGCTTGCCTTGTTGAAAAGCTTTGGGAATGATGAACATAATGCTTATGGGAAGATAAAGCCATAAAGAATCCTTCAATGATGAACATGGATGCCACTATTGATCATTGTCAAGGTAATCATCCTCAAAAAGAAGAGAAAAGTGAGCAAATATGAAAGTATAGGCTATTTTCCTATTGGTTTTAGAGTAAAGCTTAAAGCATATGGACCATTGACATTGTCATTGCCTTCAATTCTTGTTGTGGACATCTCAAATGGTCAAAAGCTCTTGATAGAATGATTATATAGGTCAAACCTTTGAGCATATCTGAATTATATGTTGAGATATCGAGCTCCACTCATGATATGCTAGGGTGACTGTTATGCATTTAAGTCACTGACTTGTTAGTTGCAGATGCGGTTGGTACACCACCCATGAATAATAGCTAGATGACAGCCATCCTTATCTACTCTAGTTCGTGGCTCAGGTAGTATGCCACTTTAGTTAGTTGAGTTTGGTTTGAGACCCATATATAGGGTTCTTCTATTTCTCTGTACTAGAGTTCTTTTTGGCTTACACAACTAAGAAGAGGAAAACTGTTTTCAGCCTCCACCTTTGTGTGTATTCCCCCATTGTGTAAGTGAGAAAGCTACAAATGAGACTCTTGCCCTCTCTCCCACAATCCTGACATGGTATCAGAGCCTGGTTCGTGGTAAGGAGCTCAAGAAAGCAAACCAAGTTTGTGGTGTTCTTGTAAGAGGACCAGTGTTGCTTTCATTTTTCGAGTTTGGGAGCAAGTCTCTACAGGTAGCATAGCCGGAAAGTGCAAGAGTGCATTGTCTCAGATTGAGATGCCCTTCGCTATGTAGCAAGAGGGCAGTATATGTTGATTTGAGGCCATTTCAGGGCCTGTTTTGGAGGTGGAAGTTTTCCACATGCACTCAGGAAAAGGCCCTGTTTTTTGCTGTACGACCACTATTCTACAGGTCAATGAAAAGTTACCGTAGAAAATGCATTGTATGCTTGTGCGCAGAGACATTGGGAGTTACAGAATCATCCTTCTTTCCTGTTGATGCAAAATCGTCACTATGAAGTGACTGTGTGGTCAAATACCACTTTCATCAGTTTTGCAGATTTGCCCTTGTGAGGTTGAAAATGTGTTTTTTGCAGTGACAGAATTTTTTACAGTGTTCTGTAATGGCGTCTGATTCTCTTTCACAGATTGTCACTGAAAAGCTTGACAAGAACAACTTCCAAGCATGGAAGTTTAGAATGACGAATTTCCTTATGGGAAAAGGATATTGGGAATTCGTTGCAGGAAATGAAGAAGAACCAGTTCTTCCTGATGTTTCCAATCAACAGCAAATGCAGGCATTTAAAGGATGGCATGAGAGAGCCAGAAAAGTTATGTACTGGCTGTCTATCAGTATTTCAGACTCTATGATTGTGCATATTCAGGATGTAAGTATGCCAAAGGAGGCATGGGATACTTTGTCAAAAATGTATAGCACAAATATGCAAGCCAGGAAAATGCAGCTCAAACAAGAGTTGCACAATGTGCAAAGAGAAAGTATGAGCATCAATGACTACCACATGAAGGTGAAGAAGATTGCAGATGCACTTGCTTCCATTGGGTCGCCAGTGGAAGATGATGATTTAGTTTCTGTGACCTTGAATGGTCTAGGAAAGGATTATGCACAGTTCCGAACATCCATTTCCGTCCGTGAAAGATTTCCTGATTTTGAGGAGTTGATTGCTCTTCTAATTTCTGAGGAGCAGAGAAATAGTGGTGCATCTTCTTCAGGAGGAACTTCAAAAGAAGCTGTCTTCTACTCAAATGCTAGAAGAGGTAGATGCAAAGATAGAGGAGGTCGATTTGGAGGCCATGGTAGAAATCAGAATATGCAGCAAACTCAAGAAAACCAATCCTATGGAGGAGGACGTGGTAACTCTAGAGGCAAGGGGAGCCAAAGAGATCGTGGTGGATGGCAAAGAGGCCAAAATGCAAACAACAATGTTGAATGCTACTACTGTAGTAAAATCGTTCATATGGTTAAAGGCTGCTATAAAAAGCATAATGACATCATGAATGGAAAGTTGCAACAAGGAAATTATGCATCTTCTAGTAGACAATGTGATGACAGAAATGAGCATTTGTTTATGGTGCAGCACATGAACAATTCTTTGACAAGTGTAGAAGAAAGCAACAAAGTGTGGTATGCTGACTCAGGTGTGTCAAACCACATGACAGGTCATGCAGAATGGATGGAGGATGCAAGGAAAATGGAAAAACTAGGATTTGTGGAGACTGGTGATGATACTGCACATCCTATTGTGCAGATTGAAAAATTTCCTTTGTCTATGCAGGATGGGAAAAAGAAATACCTATCAGATGTATTTCATGTCCCGAATATCACCAAGAATCTGGTTTCTGTTGGTCAAATGGTTAAGCAGAGCTTGTAGGTCAGATTTAATCCTCATGGATGCTTTGTTGAGGATATGAAAAACAAAGGTCGCTTGATAGCAAAAGGACAGAAGAAGGGTAGAATGTTTACGTTGGATGCAGACATGCCTGAATTGAGTGCAGCAATGTTTGCACATGGGACCGGTGCAGTTGCAGATATTGATATCTGGCTTAAACTCATTGGTCATGTTAATGTACATCGAATTAAATCAATGCAGACCCAAAATATTGTTGCAGGATTGCCTAAATTCAAGGTTACAGAAATGCATAAGGTATGTGAAGCCTGTCAATTTGGAAAACAGGCAAGGAAACCATTTCCTAGACATGTTCAAGAGAGTAAGAAGCCATTGGAATTAATCCACTCTGATTTGTGGACTACTAAAGCTGCATCTCTTGGAGACTGTCATTATTTTGTCAGTTTTATTGATGACTATAGCAGAAAAGTTTGGGTATATTTTATGAAAAAGAAAAGTGAAGTGTTTGGGCATTTCAAAACTCTTAAAGCTATGGTTGAAAAAGAAACAGGCCTGCAAATAAAATGCCTAAGGTCAGATGGAGGGGGAGAGTACCTCTCAAATGAGTTTGCAAGGTTCCTGCAGGAGCATGGCATAAACCAGCAATATTCATGCAGTCATATCCCACAACAAAATGGAATTGCAGAAAGGAAAAACAGGAATATTGGAGAGGTATCTCGTGCCACGCTCAACGAAAAAGACTTGCCAGATTTTTACTGGGCTGAAGCAGTTGCTATAGCAGTCTACATAATGAACAGGACTCCCACTGTAGCAAGACATGGGATGACTCCAGAGAAGAGGTATACTGGTAGAAAACCAGATATTTCTCATTTGAAAATTTTTGGTTGCATTGCCTATGTTCATGTGCCAGATGAGTTGAGATCCAAGTTGGATCCAAAAGCTGAGAAGTGCATCTTTATTGGTTACTCTCTGCAGCAAAAAGGATATAGATGCTATAACCCTTCTACTCGTAAGTTTACAGTGAGCAGAGATGTTATTTTTGATGAGATGAGTAGCTAGTATAAACCAGTAAATGTGATTGATAATGTAGATGCACAAAATGGTAATGCTACACAGAATTCACAGTAGCAGTCACAAGATATTAGTGGTAGCAGTGGTTCACAATTCGCCATAGACAGGCAGATTGAGATCAGGAGAATCTTCTCAAAGCAATGCAGATAGTGGTATGCAGGTATCACGAAAAGGAAAAGAGAAGGTAGATCAGCCCATGTTCGATGTGAATGCAGGTCACTCTTATGTGGATGGTGAATCCAGTGGCTCAGAACAGAGCATTGATGATGAGTTGGGTATTCCTTCTATTGTTACACCTGGAGTAAGAAAGACCAGGGATGTTTTGAGAGCACCTAGAAGTGAGCCTACTTTGCGCAGGTCTACCAGAGCTAGGTATCCTGTGGATAGGCTGAAATATGATGGATTTACAGCCATTCACTATGCCTATATAGTCAAAGTGATACAGGAACTAGAACCCACTTCTTTTGAGCAAGCCATGGGAAAAGAAAAATGGGAGAAAGCCATGGATGAAGAAATGGATGCTTTGGACGCAAATGCTACATGGGAATTGGTACCTTTGCCTAAAGATAAGAATGCAGTTGGTTGTAAGTGGGTTTATAAGGTGAAGCACAATGCAGATGGTTTTGTGAACAGATATAAGGCAAGATTAGTAGTCAAGGGTTATGCACAAACATATGGCATTGATTATGAAGAAAAATTCAGTCCGGTTGCAAGGATGGCAATCGTAAGAGCAGTCATTGCTATGGCTGCATCATAGGGATGGTCTTTACATCAGATGGATGTAAAGAATGCCTTCTTGCATGGTGATTTGCAAGAAGAGGTCTATATGGAGCAGCCACCAGGTTATGTGTATGCTATTCATCCTGAGTTTGTTTGCAGGTTGAAAAAAGCCTTGTATGGCTTGAAGCAAGCACCTAAAGCATGGTCTGACAAGATAGGATAGTATCTTGTTACTATTGGCTTTCAGATTTCCAAGGCAGATTTCTCACTTTATGTGAGAAAAACATAGAAAGGTTTATGTTGCTAGTCGTTTATGTTGATTATTTGATTATCACAGGTGATAGTGATGAAGATATCCTTCATGTAAAAATGCTATTGAAGCAAAAGTTTGACATGAAGGATTTGGGAGAGCTGCGCTATTTCTTGGGCATTGAGGTGATCAGATCACCAAGTGGTATACAGCTCTTGCAAAGGCAGTATGGATTGGACATGTTGTCCAAATATGGGATGACAGGCTGTAAGCCTATTTTAGTTCCTTTGGAGCAGAATGTGAAGCTGAGCGTAGATGCATGTGAGCTTCTGGAAGACCCTACTATGTACAGACGCATAGTAGGAAGTTTGATTTATATGACTATTACCAGGCCAGATTTGAGCTATGCTATTGGATTGGTAAGTCAGTTTATGCAAGCTCCAAGGAAATCGCATTTGGATGCGGCTAGATGCATACTCAGGTATGTGAAGTCGACATTGCAGTATGGACTATTTTATGAGACTGGGGTTCAGATACAGTTGCATGGATACACTGATGCTTATTGGGCTGGTAGTATTTCTGATAGACGATCTACCAGTGGATATGTGTTCTCTTTTGGGAGTGTTGTAGTCACTTGGAGCAGCAAGAAACAGCCTATAGTTGCCTTGTCGAGCACAGAGCCGGAGTACAGGGGTGCAGCAATGGCTGCATGTGAGGTAGCTTGGTTGCATAAGCTACTTTATAATATGCATCAGCCTATAGATGGGCCAGTTGTCATTTATTGTGACAACATGAGTAGTATACACTTGGCAAATAACCCAGTCTATCATGCTAGAACAAAGCACATTGAGGTGTATTATCACTATGTGCGGGAGAGGGTTTTACTAGGTCTTATTGATCTAGTTTATGTCAGCACAAAGGATCAGGTAGTTGACATATTCACGAAGGCATTGGGCGCAGAGAAGCTACGCAAGTTCAAAGACCTGCTTGGTGTGCAGGAATTGGGATTGAGCTCGAGGGGGAGTGTTGAGATATCGAGCTCCACTCGTGATATGCCAGGGTGACCGTTGTGCATTTAAGTCACCGACTTGTTAGTTGCAGATGCGATTGGTACACCGCCCATGAATAATAGCTAGATGACAACTATCCTTATCTACTCTAGTTTGTGGCTCAGTTAGTATGCCACCTTAGTTAGTTGAGTTTGCTTTGAGACCCATATATAGGGTTCTTCTATTTCTCTGTACTAGAGTTCTTTTTGGCTTACACAACTAAGAAGAGGATAAGTGTTTTCAGCCTCCACCTTTGTGTGTATTCCCCCATTGTGTAAGTGAGAAAGCTACAAGTGAGACTCCTTTCCTCTCTCCCACAATCCTGACATTATATAGCTGCTATCCTAGGCAACCATATCCATATCTAAAGAAAAGCCTTCAAGGTCAAGTATTATTGTAAAGAATGGATGCAAAAGTCTCTAATAGTCATATATGAGCTCTCCTTAAGCTTGAGATCACAATGATCTTGTTGAAATCAATTAGGCCTTCACCCTACATTTGTGTCGTAGGCTATAATAAAATCTCCTTTTGGCTTGTGTAAAATATGGTCGCAAGTCATGTCATAATGGTTAGTCTTTTCTCCTTAGGATATAGGGGAGAAGAAACAAGAAACTAATAAGACCATTAAAGCTTTGAGAAAGAGAAATCAACAGGTTTCTCCATGGAAGAAGCTTCAAGAAGAGATCAAAGGGAACAGGAAAACACTTGCTTGAAAAGTAGAAGTGGTTTTAGTCATCTCTAACAATTTCTGTAGCCTTTCCTTTTGGCCAAAAACCTTCAAAATGGTACCAACTTTGATGATGACATATTAAAGTAGTAAGTAGACTACCATTTCACTCTAGATCTTGTCCATGTCCTTCAAAGTGACTATGATTTTTTGTGGTAGAGCCTGCCTATTCCCGATTTCAAAAAATAACCAAATAGAGACTAGATCCTCAATTACTATAACTAATCTTTCATGAACAAGACAACACAAAATCTTGAAAATGGAATCTCTATTGGATCAAAGACTTGCTATGATACCAATGTAAGAAATGAAGCTTCTTCATAGCATGATATACTCAAAATACAATAAGAGATATTGCCAAAACCATAGCTAAGGTGACCATAGCTTGGATTCTCATTGCTAGGATGAAGTATTAGAATGAGGGAAAATAGAGAAAGACAACAAGATACCCACCTCTTGCTATGGTGGAGCAAGGTACACACCCCTTTGATATGATAGAAGGTCCAAACTAGATATCCTCAAGTGGAAAATTGATTAATGAGCAAAAATATGTGCATATGTTACATTTTCACTTTTATAATCTTCCATAAACATGTGATTTATTACAATTCCTTAATACATATTATTTTATTCAACTTTTGTGTCCAATTTGTCATAATGAAAATGGTCAAATTTTCATAAATATTAGCATCTTAGGCCTCCAAAAAGTTTGTTAAACCACATCCTACTTCAAATTCTTCCAATTAGACCTAGAAGTAAAGACACTAACAACTCTCAGGATCACTACTCAATTTTAACCAAGAATCACCATACCTTAATATCTTACAATCCAACTACGGATTCATATTAGTAGTACTGGTGGCCGCTAACTATTGCTAATGTTCTTTGATGAAGTCTAGGCTAATGTGTTGGCCTATTCTAAATCTTTGAAGGATCAAGAGATTCATTTTAATATTGCACTACAAACCCTTTCCAATAATCAACTCAATGTAGAATAGTTGGGATATTTAATGGACTTCTATTCTTTCACAAAGTGCAACTCAATATGGTGTAAAACTCTCACCTTATCTTCTTGATGCTTCAATCTAACCAACCATGCACCCTTCTCTCTACCCAAGAAAGAAAGAATACATGACTAGCTTCAAGGCATAGTGAACTTACAAACTTATCTTGCATTGCAATGTGAAAAATTGAAGGCTCAAAGATGATTTCATGACCCAAGCAATATGATCCGAATCAATCGCTCCTTTGTATCCACTACCAAGTATGCCACGATGAGAAAATAAGATAGAGAAGGAGAATAAGAGAAAGAAGATGGAGAAAGGATTCACTATGCATGGTCCTTTACTCTTGCGATCTCCCAATCTTACACACAACCTCAAACTCAAACCTTTTCCCATGAATGGGAAGAAGAAGAATAAGAGCAAGAAAATGATATAGAGCTTCACTTTCCCCTAGTCCCTCACTCAACACACCTCACACGCATACACACACACACACTCTCTCTTTAATGAAGAAAAGATCATAGAATAGAAGAAGAGAATGTAAAGATTAAATAGCTTCAGTGAAAGACGTTCCACAACAGGGATGCATCAAAAGGGTAAATATAACTGAGTCATTCCACCCTTATATAGACCAAAATTAGGGTTAGGATTAGGTTTCTTCTATAGGATAGTACATTTTTTTTGTTTTATGTATGATTTTTGTTCAACTTTTCATTTTAAGGTTTGAACACCCATGTGAATATTATTGTAGTTACATATTCATGTGTGTAACCCATACAATAGTTGTGGGTGCAACAAACACAACTACAAGAGATAATATAATATGTATCGATGGAGTGAGCCCACATCTTAGAAAATAATACATCCATGATAATTCCATATCCTTGAAGTACAAACATAATACAAGTACCCAATAATACAATGAATTGCCCTTCCAAAAAGAATTTGGTTCGTTCTATTTTGATTTTTCTTTTACCTTCTTTGGCTTTAGGGAGGATTTTTAGCTAGAAGAGAGATATGAGAGGATGTATTTAAGAAGGGAGAGAAGAAATACTTTAAGAGGATGGAGGGAACAATCATAAGAATGAATGTGCCTAATTTAGGGGAGAAGAGGACTTTAAGAAATGATGAGAGGGGGTACTAAGAGTTCTGTCATGCTAGGGGATCAAGCATGGGTTAGGACAGATCCATGTATGTGTCCCCACATGCGTATTGATTTTGATCGGTATCAAGGGGGACCATGCACGCCATTGTCAAAAAAGGTGTATCACTCCACCTATATTCCATTTATATCACTCCACCTCTTAGCACTAGTATAAATGCCTACCATGAGCAAGTAATTTGTAGCATCATCTTGATCCAATTGGACAAGTTACTAAAAGTATATCAATCCAAGCTCCACTTCACCCTAGAGTTTGGTTCGAGTAGAGGAGAGCCCTTCAAGCCCTTAGAAACTCTTTAGAGAGAAGACAATGCATGGCTTAAGAAAATTTCTCTACTACAAGAGTTTGTCATGATTGTACAAGAAGAGCAATATTACAATTACAATGATCTAATATCACTCCAATCCTTTATTTCACTAGTCAATTTGAAACAATCTTGCCCTTAATGACCAAAGTCGTCGTGCAACCAAGAGACATGTGAAGGTGGTTGAATTTGGTTTTATACCTTGTCTATACACATCCTCAAAAAGTTCTATGTCCATGTTGCCCTCATGTCTTCCCCATACCCTTTTTGCATTCCACAAGAGACAAAGTCCTAGTAGATAGGTAGCTTTTCAAATACATTTTGGCATTCTAAAAGCATGCTACATTTTCAATAATTTATTGACCACAATTTTTTTCCAAATCCTTCTTAATTTGACTCAGGATATATTTCATAACTTGTATCCAATGTTCCACCAAGCCACATGCTTATAATACAAATAAAGTAATGATGGAGCCCCAAGAGGAACGCTAAGAAAATGAGAAAACTATTGCAAGAAAATCTATCTTGTCACATCAACAATCATGTTCTTCATACTTTAATTAACCACAAGAAGAAAATGAACACCAATCTTCACGCAGTATCATATAGTGAACTTCCACGGATTCATCATAATAAATCTCTAACATATTCTTCATAGAAACCATCCAAGAACCAAAAGAACACAAAGAATAATCAAGTTTGAATGAAATTCATCACATAGTATTCATATTTTGTCATCTTCATAGTCTTCATAGTCTTTCTCTCATGTACATACAATGTTTATTCATAAAAATTGGATATATCTCATACATTCTCTCTCTCACATATGTGCTCTCTCAATAGTACAATAGAATAACAAATAATAACCCTCAATAATCCTCTCTTGGTTGTGGATACCCCTCCCAAGAGTTATGCATGGTATGAAGGTTTACCAGAGCCCCTACAATGTCCCTTAAGGCTTATTAATGTCAATATCACTTTAGCCTTTAGTTCAAATCTTCATCAACTACAACTTTTCCTTCTTCAAGCTATTTCAAGCTTGTATTATTCCTCTTCAAAGATTGCAAAAAATCCCCAAGCTTAAAATCTATCCATAATAACACTTATAGAAGCAAATTACATACCACATATAGGAGCTCTACATAACATTATAGAAGGTCAACAGAGGCATAAAAACCATACAGCTAAAAAAAAAACCACTTCAAACCATCCAAAATGTTTTAACACACTCTCAATCATTCTTCAAAACACTCATTCACAATCTTAACCTTTCAAACAAAAAGAAAACATATCGAATTAGAGGCAAAATAAACCCTATCAAAACCAACAAACACATAACAGAACCTATCAACACATTATATCTCACCAAAAACTAGCATGAGCTTCTCAAAACTATTCAAACATCCCAACACACTCCAAAATACTTCCAAACTCAACAAAAATCAATCACTATATCACAAAATTAACTATTCAACTAACAAAAACAATAAAACTTAGCTTAAAAAACAAGTAAATTCAGCCCTCATCAGCATATCCCCACACTTAAATCAGGGAGCATCCTTGCGACATTGGAAAAAGAAAGAATACTAAGCCGAAAAAACTAGCTCGACGGTGCTATCTTGGATAGCAATTAATCAGCATCCACAAACCCACATGGACTCTATCAAACTCCAAAATAACCTAGATCTCTCAAAAAGATTGAAAAAAGGAAAACACCTTGAAGTATGAACCAATTCTTATCTTACAAAATATAACCAAACAAAATAATAAAGGATATAAGAGATTATTCCATTTCTCTACAAGTCTTCCAAACTTGAGCCATATCAATAAATCAGCATCTTCAAATATTTTCAACTTTCTCAACAGAGTATTAGCTTATACACAACACAAAAGACAACTTGGAACTCATGGACAAGAACACAATCTTAAGTAGACATAGACAAGAGTGAAAGTACAAAGTACAATAGCTTTGCATTCAAATGATTGTCAAGTACATTGCTTTATAGTTCTAGGATGGCACCACTTTTTCTCACTATGCCTATGGGATACGAGGCAGTTTGTTGTAGAAGTGTGGTTGCATATGTCTCAACACCCCTCCTCAATCACAACCATAAAAAACACAGAGTATATAGAGGTTGTCATGAATAGAACCTTGCTAAGTATAGACATGGAAAAAAATAACTATATAAAGCTAGAGGCTATCACAAGGCCTCACTAATTATATAGAGGATGTAGTGCATAGGTTACATGAGGGTTACAAGGCTAATGATTGGAGCATTAATGCAAGTACATACAAGGCTTTTAAAAAAATCTAAATAATAGGAATAGAAGGATTGATGAGGCTTGTCCTTCTGTTCTTAAGTGTCTTCTTCTTCATCTTTTTCTTCTTCATGGCCTTCATCTTTGACAATTGCAAGATAGTTGGCCTTTTGTCATCTTTTCTTGGCATAATTTTTTTTTTCAATGTATCCAGTTCTTTTACAAAAGTCACAAACAATGTCTTTCTTCTCTTTATACTTGTTGTTCACATAGAGCAGCTCTTCTTCTTTTGAAGTGCTTGCTTGTCCTTTACCTTTGAGCTTCTTCTCTTCTTCAAGGAGTGATGCTTTGATGTCTACCAGCTTTGAATTTGGGGATGGGACCTTTTGGGAAGGAAAATAAATATATATGCTCTTTTGACCAAAAAGTTATAAAAAGAAGCTTTTAAAAAAACAAGAGAAAAATAAAAGAAAGTTGGGAGTTAGGGACTATCTGGTTGTTCTAGTAGACCATAGAGGGTTAACAATTAAACTATATGAGTTCTATTTGGTATTGTAGTATTAGCTTGCCTTGTATGGGTTCTTTGGTAGGCATGGATCTTATTAGTGATGCCATTTTAGAAGAAATATTTATAGTAGGAAAGTAATGTGGCATTTCATTACCTTGAGAGATCATTATTGCTTAGTGGCTCTAGAACCCTTCCTAGTTGGTATGGTCCATATATTGGATGCAGCTACATTATGCAATCTAGTGGGGAGAGAGTAAGGTGAATGCTAGCTTGCATTAGTTTTTGTACAACTAAAATATTTGTCTTTCTTACCTTATAATAAGAAACTAGTAAATATTTTTCTATCTTTTGAGTGTCTACTAGTCTTCTATGTGTGGTCTTGCAGATCTTGTAGCTGTGCTTGTGTGGACACTTCACAATTAGCTGGAGGAGAAATGATGACACCTAGAAACATACCAAATATTGAAATTTTTTAAAACAAAATTGTATACATTTGACACATTGTTACCAAACCTTTATATTAATTTTATGCAGTTGCAATGTTCATAGTTGTAATCTTTGAAGGATGGTCTTCCAGTATGGCAAGGAGATGTTGGTGCAAGGAGGTTCTTCTATGGGACGAATGTTTAAATGCATGGATCTAGAACATGGCTATGGCAGATGGAACACAAAGACAATGTTCATGATGACATAGATTGAAGAGACCAATTGTTACTTAAGTGAATTAGGTTACAATATGGAAGCTTGGACTCATAAACACAATCTTGAGTATGATACTAACCATGATTGAAATGAGAAAGTACAGTTGTATTCCATTATTGAATGATAAGAAGGCACATCACTTTATAGGCTCATGATGGTTCCCTTTTTCTCCACTATGCTTATGGGATTTAGGCATCTTGTATTTCAGGCATCCTTTCTAGTAAATTGTTTGTGTCTTGCCATATTTCTCCATACAAAGAGGCTATCACATGGGTGTAATTGCATATTTCTCAACATCCCTCCTCAATCACAACTATGAAAAAGACACTAAGTGTACAGAGGATGTCATGAGTAGAACCTTGCTAAGTGTGGGTATGCCACAAACATGGTAAACACCAAAGACTGTCACAAAAACTGCTAAGTGTGGGTACCAAAAAACATGACTAACATCCAGGGGCTATTACAAGGCCTCACTAAGTATGTAGGGGCTATTATGCATAGGCTACATGAGGAGTTTTACAAGGTGTATGTCAGGAGCATCAATGGCAAGTACGTACAATAAAAATTCTAGTAGAAATTTGGGTCAAGGACCAACATTCCCTTGCACTCCGGGGGGTCGATCAACAATATGTACCTCTAGCACGTGAGTTCAAAATAATGGTACTTAATATCCCTAGAATCTACATATTTACAAATACAAAAGGGTGAAAATTAAGGCCTAAAATTTAACCTACAAAAGGGGTTTTTTAATTAATAATTTTCCAGAAGTTCCTATTGCAACTTGGGCATGTGGGTATCATGGTTTACTTGGAACAAGGGAGTTTTTGCATATTGTTAAAGTTTCAATTCCCAAAGATGGCATCCTATAACTTTTTAAGCATGTGAGAGTTTTAGTTTATTAGCATTGCTCATTAGGGTATATGCTTATACAATGGTGCGATGGCAAGGTAGTTCAAGCCCAAAAAAAATTACCCAAGGTTAATTGGAGTTAAGTGTCCCATTTTTTTGAGTTAAGATTTGTGGATTTGGTAGTTGAAAATATGATACTTTTTTCATAGCACCTTCCCATGATCCCTTTCTCCAATTCACACCAGGCAATTATGGCAAACATCAGGCTCTTTGTGTGAGTTTTGTAACTTTTGCATATTTGAAAAAGTTACAAAACATCACTGATCATTTCAAACTTTAAGAGCCAATAGATAGTTAACAGAGCCATAGTAGTGTGTAACGGCTGCAACAAAATCAGATATGACCTTCAACACCCCGTCAATTGATTGCGTGAGAAAGTGAAGTTGAAAATCATAATGTTCATTATCCTATTCTGAGAAGGGGAGGGGCCATCGAAAGGTACTCTTAGAGCCTCTTCCCACCCAATTTTAGTGGGGGTTTTGAGGCCCCACTACTATTCAAGAGTCCCACCATAGTGATACTGGGGGCCCTAAAAGATAGGGTCGCTAAAAAATTTCCAATAATGGAAAGAGTAGGTGCAAACACAATGGAGCTGTTCATGCAGGGGTTTTTTTTTGGGGGGGGGGGTTCCAACGGTTTTTAGATAAAATCGAAAACCACTCCAGGCCACATGGGGGGGGGGGGGGGGGAGGTTTCAAAATCAGGGGTTCCCCCTAGAAACACTCCCACACTGGTGACCCTCCCAAAAACCCTTTCCAAGTTTAGACTTGACGACGTGTAAACTATTCACGTCGAAGGAAGTTTTTTTGCTTTTTATTATTATAATATGTGCAGGGCACTACTCGTGTTGAAGGAAGTTATTATTATTATTATTATTATTATTGTTATTATTATATGTGCACCCTGCGTTGCTTGGATCAAATCGACAGGCTGACTGATTGATCCATTTTGAGAGAGAGAGAGAGAGAGAGAGAGAGAGAGAGAGAGAGAGAGAGAGAGAGAGAGAGAGAGAGAGAGAGAGAGAGAGAGAGAGAGAGAGAGAGAGAGAGAGAGAGAGAGAGAGAGAGAGAGAGAGAGAGAGAGAGAGAGGATTACTTGGTGGCACTTGCAAGGTACCTAGGTTTTGAAGGTACGCTGTTACCATTCTTGACCTATTAAGAAGGAGGAGAGATCAACAAGGAAGAGGATCAAAAACAAAGAGGATCAAGCTGATGCAGTTGGCGCAGATGAAGATTGGAGAGATGAGCTAATGCAATCAGCATAAGGATGATTACTCCATGAGGTGCCTCTTCCAACTCGATGCCTCTTTCTATCTTTTCCTGTGCATGCACGGCAAGCACTTTTGCAAGGTGTTTTCCTTCTTCCCCAACTCTCCTTTTTGTTCTCTATCCTCACCTCTCTCATATTGTCGTGCCTTCATATCCTTGATCCATACCCATGGAAGTAGAAGGTTTGCCTGATGGCTTGTAACCTATGTACAAACGTGCCTTCATTTCCTTGGCATCGTG
Organism: Lygodium microphyllum; assembly: GCF_053477565.2. Classification (NCBI taxonomy): domain Eukaryota; kingdom Viridiplantae; phylum Streptophyta; class Polypodiopsida; order Schizaeales; family Lygodiaceae; genus Lygodium; species Lygodium microphyllum. Next base: position 31,052,584 of record NC_141164.1, read on the forward strand.
TAGGAACAATGATAGAAGGCTGAAGTTTTTAATGGTTTTACATCATCTTTGTTAGGAGCTCACCAATGTCTTGTGACTCGCCATTCAAGTTGTAACTTCTGGGCCTTTGGGATTTTCCATATAAGAAGTGGTGCACAAGACATCCCTATGGTTGTAGCTGTAATCTGGCCATTCTAGGGGATGTAGTGTTTTTTCCCTTGATGATCTGGGACATGCAAGCTATCCTTGCATTGATTTGGCTTGTAAGCAGTTTTTTCATCCAGTCCTCAGAAAGGAAAGAATTACTCTGCTCATAAGCATTTTACTTATGTAATTGACTTTTAGTTCAGATGCCATCTGGCATCATATAACTTTTATGTACATACAGGTTCAACCTTGAAGTGGCCTGAACATCCCATGCTTTGTAAGGTATCCAATATGATATAAAATGTATAGGTTACTGATTGATTCAAATAACAAAAGTACTACCTATTTTACTAGTCATTTGCTCCTAATGTATTGGGCTTAAATAACATCACATTGTAACATGCCTCCATTTATCATTGGGCTTAAATATTTCGACAAACCGCTTCTCAAACTAAATAGTTAGTTTGTTGGCAATCTCATACAATCATGAAATGTTACTATAATTTTTCATTCATTCTCTAAGTTATTGTTGTAATGTGCATATGTATTTGTAGGTAGGTAGGTGTGAATTTATATATTCACATTTGTGTGATGTACACTGTTGTGTTATATGTAGTCAACATTGAATAATACATCACGATGAGAGTTGCCCTGAACTACCCTTGCCTTGACAGGTATAGTATCTTGTCCAAGAATCGACTAACAAAAGAATTTGGTAAGCCACTCTCTCTCTCTCTCTCTCTCTCTCTATGTCTCTCACATATTTATGGATATTTTGTTTCTATGAAAGTAGATTGTACAAGTTTATTTTGTGGTTTTTTTTTACATAGGAGTCTTGGCACCATGGCATCCTTTTTTAGGATTCAAGTGGTCGATGGTGAGAGACAGGAGGAAATAGGCCTTGTTAGAGTCAGAAGATACATAGGCCAAGCCACATTCTCTCATGTTCGAGAACATATTGAAGAGGATGAGCTTCTCTTGGAGCCTTTTGGGTTTCTTGGTGAAGAAGGGTATGCATTGACCAAGCGACAAGAGGGACGATGGACAATCAATGATCAGATCCTAGTTCGCATCAAACGAAGCTTATGAAATGTAGAGGAATCTCTCCCTCCCCCTCCAAATAAAAGACATTGCTCTCAATCGGTTGCTGATGCAGATTGTGAGGCTGAACCAAATATGACTACAAAGCTGAGTAGTAAACTATTGAGTCTAGATATTCTTGAAGTTGGGCAATGAGAATGTGAGAGAGTTAGATCAAAGCTCAAAGAAATGGCAATACCGAGGGATGATAGGTTTGAGCTGCATTCCAAAGAAATGGCAATACCGAGGGATGATAGGTTTGAGCTGCATTCCAAAGAAATGGCAATACCGAGGGATGATAAGTTTGAGCTGCATTCCGAAGACTTTGATGGGGCTCCTCGTGTGAGAATTTGGTGTCAGGAATGTAATGAGCTTTATGGTGAAGACTCGATAGAAGGAAATTCCCAAAAGAGTACCTCAGCTAGCAAAGGATGACAATACACAAATAGAAGAAGCAATAGAGATGTTGCATTCTTATATGGCATCAAATGAAGGTACTATATCTTTCTTTCATCTCCTATCTCTTTTTATGTTCAAAAGTTTTATTATCTTTTTGAATTCAACCCTTTCATGTTAAATTTTTTGTAGATTGGGATTTTGAGTTGACTGAAGCTATGCTAGATGACTTTAAAGACAAAAATCGCGTGAAGGTGAGATGCAAGATTGATGATGCATAGCTGCGATTATGTCCCTCAAGGTCAGATCTCTACACAATCCTCAACGAGCACACAAAATCAAATTCTCACATAAAGTCACTCATGAAGAGCAAGGAAGGTTCAAAGGCAATACTCACAGGCTTGCGAGGGCGTCCTCAAAAAGATACGGAGCACGATCCAAATAAAAGATCTCTCACAAACTTCTTAGTCTCAACGAAAATAGGAGATACAAGTATGAGTGCTTTCATCCCCTCTTCTAGTCATGATACAGAGACTAGCAATTGGCTAGTAATTTTGAACTTGCTTTGTTGGGGTCTTTGGATCCATGAAGTTAAAGTAAACAACAAGTATATTAAGATAAAGCCCTTCTTAGATGATCAATGCGATGGAAATAATTGGTTTGCTGAGCCACACACCAAGGTAACCTTACAAGATGGAGGCACAAACTTTCATGTGAATGGATACTTTCGTCACATTAACTGCCTATGCATTTCACAGGATGGGCGCCCATTTGAAGGATTCACATGCCACCACTGCAAAGGGATAGTTAAGTCGTCTGACTTTAGAATGACATTGTATAGAGATGAGAAGGTTAAGACCAAAAGATAATATAGGGGGACTGGTGCGGAAGAAGACTAGATTATCTCACAAAGAATGAGCTTAGAATGGCATCTATTTCTACTAAAAAGTGAGTAAGGAAACTCAGCATGCAGCTATGGTGGAAAAAATCTCATGTTGCCATTATTTCTGTGAGAGTCCAAACTTTAAGAGAAGTCAACATAGAGTCTCTTAATTGTAAGGATGTAAAAAGGTTCTGCAACAACATAATTGAAGCCCATAGGTTGGGCAAGTTTGGTGGTAAAGCTGCCTTGCGGGACTTTCTACAAGATGTTTCCACAAACATGATTAGGTCAAGTGCAGGATGAAGATATAGCAAAAGCACAAAGGTGATATTTGAAATTGCGAGGATGTGGGGGGGGGGGGTGGGGGTCTAAAGCTACATGATTTCCTAAGTTCCAACCTTAATGGACCCTCTTTATCAACAACAAAGAGAGGGCAAAGACATGCCACTCAATTTGTACCAGGCATACACTGGTACATTTTTTATGCGATTGCTAAAATCTACAAGAGGAGAAAGAGAAGCATGGCATCATGTCAAAGGTTCCTTTCATTTTAGTGGAAGACAAAAATGCCATAAAGAAGCGGGTCAGGTAACAATATCATGGTCTTTCCAATAAAAATGGATCCATACCTTGTTTGAATTAAGAAAGTATTGTAAAAGATTTTGTGCTTTTTTCACCGATGCTTGTAGGTGGAACCCAAAGGATGATACGCTTGTGGGGTTTGATGGATATAAATCAGACGATCACGAGTGCTTGACAGCATGCATGATCAAAGTGGGAGAAGGACAAGAAGAGTATGAGAATATTGTTGGTGCATTTCAAAATTGTGTTATTGGTGGGTATGCAAGAGTTTTCCTTGCAAACCCTTTGCATGATGCTCTCCCTTGGTTGGTCCTAGTTCTTCATTGTATTTGCAATCGGTTTGATGCAAGCTTTGTTGGCAAGCAATGGGCAATCATTTTAAGTTTGTGGGATGAGAAGCTAGGACCCACAGTTGGCCCAATCATTGGACATGCATCCGACGGTGATAGTCGGCGACGAAAGTTGAGGCTTACAGATTATGTAGACCAAGTTTGGCAGTAGATTTAAACTCAAGTGGGATGGATGGCCAGTCTCAGCAAAACTTTCAAAAACGAAGTACATAATGGGAAAATTTTCGTCAATATTCTTGACAAGCCCAAGCGTCAGTTGGCTATTGGTGATGTTTGGATCACCCTAAATCATGTTCTCATCATGTATGATGGTTTCTCTATTGACAAGCATATGCTAAGAGAGGGAGATATTAGGCGAGATGATCGTCAAAATTGGGCAGGAGCTCAAAGAATATGTAGCAGGCAAGTGCAATGGTGTTTGGGAGAACTAGGAAATAATGGAGTACGCAGAATAGAGAGGGGTATTTTCGGAACACAAGCGTATCTTGAAATTTCTGGAGACTACATTGACATCTTTTTTTCTCCACACTTGAGCTTGGTGGATCGAGTCTATCTTGCAGGAAAAGCCTCTTTCTTTTTTCAGATTTGGAGGTTGTGGATTATGCATCATACCACTTATACACTGAGTGTAAACTTCATAAGCAAGGAGGCATTTTTGGATGTGCAACTCTCATGCCATTTTGTTGTCTTGTTAATCAAGTATTTCAGAGACTACTTTTTGATTTTCAAATGTCCTTTACATCTTACAGGCTCAGATGCAATTGAAATCTTCTTTAGCAAGATTGGGAGCATGGTGGGTCAAGAACGCTTGTATGACATGATGTATATGTTGCATACTGCTGGGAGTTTGAATAGGCTTGCCTACTTGGAGTGTAAAGAGAATGGTCCTTTGTTTGCAAGAGCGCACAAGAAGCAATAGCATGTTTGGAGGGAGTTGAATCTCAAAGACAACGTGCCGGAAGCTAATCTAGAAGACTATGATTGCATATCAAGTGATGATAAAATTATTGATGCTTTGAAGAAGGGGCTGAAAAGTGCTCATGAAATGTGTGAACGATTACATGTAAAACCGAAGGGCAAGAATGAAATGAAATGGTGGCTTGAGCCTTGGTCAATTAGCTTTATAGATGCATATGCACAAGAATCTAACTCAGAAGAAGAAGATCAACCAGCTAGTCAGGAGTCAGTAAATAGTGAGGATAGTGACAATGATGCATGCTTAAGTGAGCATTAGGAGAAATATGGACTCTCTTTTTTGCCCCTTAAGGAGTGAATAAACAAATATAGGCCTAACCAATGAGAGAGCTGGGATTCCAGATTCATGTAACATGAATCTTCTAGCCATATCTTGGACCAAATCTTCCCTCAGCAATAAAATAAGGGAAAAGGGGAGTACAAAGCTGTCACTTCTTGGAAGTTTGTGCCTCGAATTTTCATTTTCTTATTTTTTATGTTTGACTTTTCTTTTCTCCCCTTTTCAGTTTCCCCCTCTTTTTTAGGCAAAACTCAAATTTGTCATATCTCTTTCCCCGCTTCTTCTTTCCTGACGAAATTTTACAGCCTCACTGTTTCTTGCCATGTCTGTAACCCTATAAAATTTCATTTGCTTTGCACAAGCACAGAGAGAGATTCATGTGTTTTATGAGAGCAAAGCTTGTTTTACCAAAGCCCTAAGATTCTCTTCACAAAACTCTACAGGTATATTTTTCTCTTCCATAGATGTTCTATGGTAAAGTTTTATCTCGTTTGGAGAAAACCTGTGCAAGTTATGTGCATTCTCTGACATGTAATTTCTTTTGTTTTGATGCTCTAGGAGTCTCTTACAGTCAATAATAGTGATATTTTGAATACTCAACTTCTTCTTCAACATCTTAGGGTTTCTCTGTAAACAAAGTTACAGGTATATTGTCTTGTTTTTTTGTTGCTCCACTGTTAAATTTTATCTCGTTTAGACAAAATGTATACAAGTTACATGCATACTGAGCTTTCCTTTGTTTTTTTACTCCAAGAATCTCCGAGGGTGAAGAACAATGATTTATTAAGAACTCAACTTCTACAACATCTTTGGGATTTTGAACACTCAACTTCTTCTTCAACATCTTAGGGTTTCTTTGTAAACAAAGTTACAGGTATATTGTCTTGTTTTTTTGTTGCTCCACTGTTAAATTTTATCTCGTTTAGACAAAATGTATACAAGTTACATGCATACTGAGCTTTCCTTTGTTTTTTTACTCCAAGAATCTCCGAGGGTGAAGAACAATGATTTATTAAGAACTCAACTTCTACAACATCTTTGGGATTTTTTGCAGAGAAAGCCACAGGTATATTGCCATTTTTTACTACTGTTCCATGGTTAAATTTCAACGCATTTGGACAAAGCCTATATAAGTTATATGTATGTGTTGACCCAATATTTCTTTTGTTTTTGTACTACAGGAATCTGTCAGTGAAGGAACAATGGTCTTGCTATAAGTCAACTTCTTATTCAACATATCTAGGGATCTTTGTGAAAGAAATTACAGGTACAATGTTTCTTTTTTAAATTGATCCATTTAAATTTAATTTCATTTGGAGATAACATTTGCAAATTATACACATGTTGATAGGTAACTTTTGTATTTGGTTGTTACAGATGTCTTCACGGAGGAAAAATATCAGTAGCATACTTGCAGTGGAGGTCTTCAACAGGAAAGATAATGGCGGTAATTGGATTTGTGATAAGTATTATAAGTTGGATTGGATTTTGATGCACCCAAGTACTCGAGGGAGTTTCAAGGTCAAGCGCAAGGATGTTGCAAACCCTAGCAAACATTGGAAAGGTAGAATTCTAGAGTTCAGAAAAGTGTTTAATGGCACAAGTGCAGTAACAGAAGTGTTGATTCAACATGTTTATACGCATAAACAAATCTCTGTACACGACGAGAACAACATTGCAAATTATAAACAAAACAATAAGTTGTTAAATTTTATCATTGATTATTCTTTTGTATCAGAGTTGTTTTTAAAAGTCTTTGCAGTATTCTAATTTAGTCTTGTTTGATTGACAGCTCTATATCCATCGACTTTGCATGAATGGCAGAATGTGGAATGTTTAAGCGGCAAGATACATGTTTGGCATGAAGAGATAGGTTCTTTGATCTATGATAATACCTCTACAAGTCAACTTGCCACTCAAAATATCTTTTTTTATAATTCATTGTATGTGGTAGAAAGCCAGAGATTGCAGCATGTCCCATTGCCGCCACTGTCTAGTGGTGAATGGTTCATTGGTAGCTTGGAGTTGTCAGGAGCTTGCAAGTCGAAGATAAAATCTGACATCAATAGTGCTATGAAACCCACCACAGGCTCCAAAGATGTGCATCTTAATTGGTTTATTCCATTCTCATTGTTTGCACATTTGTTTGGTTCATGTGATGTTTTGAAGAAAACAAAGATTACTTATCAATGCACGTGTCCATCCGAGGAATGGATGAGTCAGCTATTGGGTGAGTCTTGGGAAGTCAAAAGAACACATTTTGATGAGACGATTGAGTGCAGGGTCAACCAATCTGATATTACATTCAGGTAAAACTTTTTTACTACTTTGCATACCTTGATTTAATTGACATAGGTCTCGCTTAGATGAATTGTTATGTTAGTCGCATTGATCACTTACCATTATTTTTGTTTTTATTACAGGTATTTCATTGCTAGACAAACTCTGTGTGTTCACTTTCGATATAGAAGATGGCGACTTTTGCGAGGGGAGTGGATCAGCTTGGATCAAGATATCCGAGATGACACACATACAGCGCTCGTAGATGTGGTAATCTTGTGGAGTGGTCATAATCCTTTCGTAGTCAGTGCAGAGAGTCATTGGCCCATTTATTTTCTGAGACAAGAAATCCAATTAATGTCTAGTGAGCCCCTCTACAACTTCTATTTCAAGTTAGATAATAGAAAAGTCAGGACTCGTAGTGAGCAATCCATGACATGTAAACAATGTGCTTCTCCACATATCCTTGAGATAGTGGAATCCTTGTAAAAAAACTTTATAAAGAGCGAATACATACATTTTTTGAACTTCTGAGTACTTTAAATTTTAGTTTACTGTGATCCAAGCGTGCGATAATACATACTGTAATTACTCAATCGTGCAGTTAAAAATCATAATTAAATTGCAGGTTAGAGGTCTATAATCTAGAGAATATTGTCTTTGCACAATGATATATTGTAGCACATCTCTGCTGCTCGTTTATTACATTTTAATATTAAATTGGATCCAAAGGGAATTTCAAGGCCTTTTAGATTTATTTTCTTTAAAAAATTATATATTTTCTCTCGTTAGACTTGAATATACTCAGCGACCCAAACATATTCGAGGATATAATAATGTAGAACGAAGCGTTTGTCTGTATGAGTAATTTTAACAGTGACTTTAAAGTATTGAAATAAAGAAACTAAGGTAAGAGTTTTAATTTGAAACTTTAGAATTAATAACTTTATAAAGAACCTTTATTTAAAACCCTAGACACATAAAAGCTATAACTCCAAACTCATTTTCGCTTTCATTCTCCACTTCCCTACACTTGTGCTCTCATTCCTTCTCTCTTTGTGTGCCATGGCTACCACTCCCGCCTTCGCCGCATGGACCAGTTCCACATGCTACGCGCACATAGGGGACTAGATATACCCTAGGTTTTGTGTGACCTTGAGTCTAGAGAGCTCGTTTTCCGCTGTAGACCCTGACTCTAGTATACTAGCATCGTTTTGTGATGCAGTGAACCCTCTCACTTGCTCTATTCCCGACTCCACTCTCAGGTGGGTTCCCATGGATTTTTTGTATAGTTTGTGTGCCGGATCTAGCCATGCAAAGGTGATAAGTCGAGCCCTGGTGCATGTGGGGCAACATCTCCGCGCTAGAGCAGTGCCCACCTCGTCACAGGACCACGTCACGATGGATCTCATTGAGAGGGATGCCGCCTTTGCCATATATGTTATGTGCACTGAGGTGCAAGAGGACAGTGACGAGGACATCGACGCACCCTCTCGGCCACTATTAGAGTACTTTGAGAGGGAGCCTGAGGAGATCACTCTCGATCTGAGTGTTGAGGCAGAACAGAGCTTGGCCATTGTGCGCCCACCTCCTTGCCCTGATGAGATGCCCACGAGCGAAGAGCCACCCCTCTCTTCTCTCCATGCTATCACCATCGAGGGGGTGGAATATCTACTCATGCAGGATGTGCTAGAGTTGTTGGAGCTTAGGGAAGAAGAACTATACTGTATCATGGTGCGTGATGCACCTAGTGATTTCATAGATTTTGATTTACAGGATGCCCCACCACATGTTGATGAGGTGGCTCGTTATGATGGCACAAGCATCGATGACATCTCTGCCATTGTGAGCATCCAGGAGTAGATTGAGGATGCGGTGCCACAGTATCAGATCTCTGATGAGGAGTTCGAGCGGTTGCAGGAAAGCCTTTTTGGTCCTCGACCCGACTATGCAGTGCCTACCCAGGAGAGAGACGAGGGCAGCCCAGTGGCAGGAGCAGACCTGGGTGCTCCATTACAGTGGCAGATAGATGATGCAGAGAAGGTAATGTTCTCGGTTTCATATGAAACTTAACCAGTAGGGCCTCTAGGGCATCGGGAGCACACACATGTGTTTTTGTCGGGATCGGGCCCCCAGATGTGCCCCTGGCCGGAGGCTCGCGTCTGGGGGCCTGAATCTGCAGATTCAGGCCCCCAGACGCGAGCCTCCGGCCAGGGGCACATCTGGGGGCCCGATCCCGACAAAAACACATGTGTGTGCTCCCAATGCAGATTCAGGCCCCCAGACGCGAGCCTCCGGCCAGGGGCACATCTGGGGGCCGATCCCGACAAAAACACATGTGTGTGCTCCCGATGCCCTAGAGGCCCTACTAGTTAAGTTTCATATGAATATGATTTATATATCTTCAGCACACTCCATGCATAGTGAGTCTGATACTGAACTTGTGTATTGCAGGAGATTGTCTATATAGATGAGTTTTCATCTAGGCAGGGTGGCCGATCTGGTAGCCAAGGAAGGGTGCAAGACTCGGCATTGAAGGAGTATGTTGGGCAGCTTGTCAACGACATTATTGTATTTCATAAGACATGCTCCCCTGCTTTTGCAGAGAACTTCTTGAAGTTGAGGGCACTAACAAAGGCTGGGCCCTTCAAGACCATCCCGACCAACTCCAGCCTGGAGAAAGTAGTGTTGCTTCGACGTTCGAAGCTTCTCTACTTATTCACGAGTACTAGGATTGGCCCACTTTTCTCCATGGTGGCCCGTGGCATGGTTGCCGGTGTTGAAGACCCCACTATCATTAGACAGGAACTATTGGGGCAAAATGTATTGTTGCCTATGATCAAGAATAGCTCTGACCATGGGGAGCCTAGCTCCAAGAAGCCTAGGAGAGAATAGATGTACTTATTGCCTACTGATATCGCATCATTGATGTATTGCACTTTGTAATCTTCTCTTCAAGTAATGAAAACTGATGTTTGTTGGATTCGCGTGCAATGTAGTTTGTGATACGTGTCATTTACTGTTTTTTTTAACTTGAATGTTACATTTATTTATCGAATTTATACGTAACACGATTCGTACCCTAAATTTAATACACAGTGCTTTATCGAATTCGTGCGCAACATGTATTTGTTCGAACGCATGTAACGATAACTCAACGACGTAAATAAAATAAATATCAAGTGACTAAACAAAAATAAGACGCGCCAAAAACTTTGTATTTGTATTAATAACAATTTTACATGGGGTCCATTACAACCAAGGCTTTACAAAATGTCTTCAGAAGCTACATTCCATGTGCTTTTGAGTTTGTACACCTCTATCCTTGCTGACCTCCGCGAGGACTATCTTTCCATCACCGAAAGAACCTGACTATCCGCAGATCCCTCTCGGTGACAGTGACCCTCCTTGCATGCACCGCTGCATAGACTGAGTCTCCAAATAAGTCGATGAGGTAGGCTTCAGCAGCTTCTTGTAGTGTGAGGAGGGCTTGGGCAGTCCAGCAATCCGGTTGTTTCACGCGTGATGTGTTTGGAAACTGGTTCCTGTTGTTCATGATCAGTATGCCCTCCATGATCTCCCGCACCAACTTCTGGAATGGAGCCTTCGGTATCAGGAGGTGAGTGGTCTTCTGGTAGTGGCGGATCTCACGAAGAGCCACTGTGCCTGGCTTCCATCGACACTTGCGATGCTGGCGTGGTGGTGGTGGTGGTGGAGCTGGAGGACGTGGCTGCCGTATGGAATTTCCAGGGGGTATCTCCGGGCTGCTTGCTTGGTGCGTACCATGTCTTCTAGGAGAGAGAACTCAGAACTCAGAACTCAAAAGTGAAATGTGTAAAATGAGGTGAAACTTTAAACTTATAGCCAAACTTTTCAAAAACCCTAAAATTTCAATTAATGAATCCACGCTTAGGAAAAATATCACCAGTGCTCCGATTCACATGAAATTTTACCTGTAGGCTCCTCAAGGACACATCAACCATCCAATTTTTTTTTGGCCCCAACAGAAGCCTCTGGCTCACCTGTCCGGAGGCTCGCGTCTGGGGCCCTGAATCCCCAGATTCAGGGCCCCAGACGCGAGCCTCTGGACAGGTGACCCAGAGGCTTCTGATGGGGCCAAATTTTTAATATAAATGAGTTTTTCTAATGCCCAGCATGAGGGTGAAGTTTCACCAGATTCGGATTTATAAATTTGACGGTTCAATCTTTTTTTGAAAATGCGTTAACTGCATTATACTGCACTGATAATATATTGTCAACCTCGCAACTGTAGATTAAATGTATTGATAATGAGTGTGTGCAACTGCAGATTAAATGTATTGTCAACCTCGCAATGCGAAACATTGGAAACTTAAAAATTGACAAAAAATAAATCATGGGTAAAATTGAATATCGCATCAGATATACTGTTGCCAAACCACTAAATATAGTAAGGATATAGTGCATCGGCCCATGTACAACTGATCACCGACGTGTACGTGGTTGCACATTGAATTTATCCTCAACAAAACTACTTACAAATTTGGAAACTTGAAAATTCACACAATGCGAAACATGGTCAAAATAGAATATCACATATTGGATTTAGCATTGCGAAACTATGAAATACACGGTAGATAGTGCATCGCACCAAGTACAACTAGAGCTAGGGAAAATTTAGCTCCATTTTGCAGGCCACTACTATCAAATACTTGAAGGTCTATTGGAAAGATAACCCAAAACTAAGATCCTTACAATCTACAACCAAACCTAAGCTAAAAACATAGATCCAATTACAAGGTAGCTTCTCAAAGCATATTGTTGACATTAAGATTAAATGCATCCTTGTTATTGCGGATCCTGCGAACAAGAACCAGATCTATGGGCTTAATAGTGATACGTCGGGCATGAATGGCTAAAAGTTGACCATCACTCATTAGATCAATCAAGTAGCTTTCAAGTGCTTCTTGGAGAGCAAGCAAGGCTTGGCTTGACCATCGCCCCACATTCCTTGCCTGGTTCCTCGAAAAGAACTTGTGATGATGCCCTGACTGTAGATCTTGCAGTATTTCTCGCACCAACCTGGAGAATGGTGCCTTAGGAATAATCAAGTCGGCACTCTTCTAGAATTTTCTTATCTCGCGTAGCGTAGCTGTGCCTGGTCTCCATCTTCGCTTTTTATGTGTTGGAGGGTGTGTATTACGAGCTGGAGCAGTAGTGGGAGGTGGAGCAGCTGGAGCATGTGGACCACCATTTCTGGACAATGGCGAACCATCATTGTCGACCATACTAGGGCCACCATTGTTGGCCACAGTAGCGCCACCATTATTGGCTGCAGTAGGGCCACCGTTATTGGTCACCAGGGGATCTTTGTCACTCACAGTACGCTCACTAGATTCGGAAGAGTGTTGAGCTCTTGCTCTCGCAGGCGCCTTTTTGATAGGAAGCTTGGAACGTGCCATGGCTGTGATGATGAAGGATAGAAAGGTGGAGGGTAGAGTGGAGAGCAATGGGAAAAAATGAAAGGAGAGACGACTTAAATACGAAACTTTCAAACTTACTGTGGTGTAAATGAATTTTAAATTTATCATTTCATTTCATTTCTCCACCCCATCCCTACCTCTCTCTATCTCCTGACACCCCCCTCATGCCCCCCTCTCTCTCTAGGCCAATGAATGTTCCAATGTTTAGAATTTTCATATCTTTGTCTTAGGATTTCAAAATGGACTTTTCATAATTAAAAAACAAAGTTCGAAATTGACTTTGAAAAATATAGTGACAAACCTTTGAAATTTTAAAGAAAATTTATAAGACATCTCATGTTAGAGATATGAGTATTGATGTGTCATATCCTTGGGACTTGTGCTCTCTTGTGGACTCTAAATGCATCAAAATTATTATCTTTATCTAGGTCTCCATTTTTTGCCATCTCTCTCTTGGGTTGCCAACCATTCTGCGTGCCGTTGTCTAGCTGTGCTGTTTTCATATCTTGCTTTTCTCACTTCATATATTGCCCTACTTATAGATTCTGCTTGAGATGTTTTGGACTTCTTTTCTTTTTCCTCGTATCGTATCTCTAGTCTCCTATACCACCATTGGAATAATTGCCTCATAGAATTGGAATCATTGATGCCACCTCCATGATCAGTTGCCTTTTGAAAAGCATAGCGAGCTTGCCAGTGAGATCTTTCCATGCCTTGAGTTGACCATATTGCCAAACTTCCTTGATCTGCAAAGTATGGACCATGTGCTTCAAGTATATGCTGCACAAGAAAAGAGATTAGAAACACAAAGTAATTCGAAATGATGATTTTTTTTTTGCAATGGTGATAATACTGACCATGTAGTGTGTTATGCTATTTGTAGTCCATGCCTCCACCATGGACTTATGAAATTTAGCAGCTGTCTCTTTAAATGCATTGGCATCACCATCCATAAACCCCAACTTCTGTAAGAGAGCTGCTAATCTATCTAGGTGTATCCACACTTCTGCCTTCGCAATCCTCGTTCGTCCCCCATTGCTCCAATCTGAAACAGCAAGGTGCAACTTTTTCCATGCTTCGTACTTCTCTGGTTGTTTTACTAGTATATTGCCTTCCTCATCTCGAGGTGGAGATAAAAACTTCCTAGCCTTGGGTCCGCCAAAGCATGGTTTACAAGGAACATTTCCACTCTTCCCCGATTTTTTCTCGTCCTTTTTTATTTCTACTTGGCCTCCATGCAATCCAACTTCAGAGAGGACTTGTTCTACCTTCTTGCATGTAGCATCAGATTCTGACATGGGCTGCATCTTGTATGCAAAGCATATATATTCATATACTAGCTTCTCAATTATTCTAACCAAACAATGCAATGTGCAAAAGTGAACCCTTGTTAGTGGTATTTCCAAAATAGGGCGCTAGTTTGGATCCACTGGAATTAGCATTCCATTTCTCATGACTTTCTGATCACGTGTCGGAGCACCCTGTTGTCCTACCTTGGCAAGCCATTCTTTCTTTCCATCTTTCCCTTTCTTCCTAGTTTGCATGCAGTATATGCACGGAAATTTTGCATTTGCTGCATTTGATAAACCAAACATACACTTCAATGTTTTTAAATCACCTGCAAGATGCCATTCAACTTGATAGTCCCCAAACCCCTCAACATGTAAAACTGCTCCATTATTTTGCTGTTGAATAACACTGGGTATATTAGTGAGGTTAAAAAAAACTTTAAGTACTTCATGGTCCTCCTTTGGTACTTCAAATGCTCCAAGCCACCATATTTCATTCTCCGATTGTACACTGAAGTATGAAGGATGTTTTTCATCGATGTTGGGATCCAATGCTCGATTCATAAGTGTTATACTCACACGCTCAAATTTTTGCCCCTTGATAATCTCACTCTCATCAAGTTTGAGGACAAACTTAAGCTTGCCTCTACATTCTTCCATAGACATATTGTAAAACTTGACCATAGCAATCTGAACCCTACATATATCCAATACAAAGTTGTTGGATGCATTCAATACAAAGGCAACTTCTTTGGAACCATACTTCAATATGTGTGTGTGTTCCAGATGCGTAGGCTCACCAATTAGTTCTAAAACTTTCTCATTTAGTTGTTTTCGAGCCTTCTTCAAGTGAAATGGTTTTGGCAGAGGCATTACTCGCTTAGTATTGAAGACTTGCTTAAAACCTGTATCCAATTGTTGATAGAGCATACTATATGACTCAGAACTCATTCCCACCTTGTCACATAATCCCTGAGCATCTGTAGCAGTAAACAAGTTGCTCACATCCCTAAGACGTTCACTAGCAACACCATCCACAATGTCCCTGAATTTACGATTTTCCAATGCATTTTTGACCATATTCTTGCTAAGGACTTTGGCAATAGTATCATTCTCTGCATGAGGAAACATATTTCTGATTGTAGTAGATTGAGCATATATCCGTCTATGATATTGTCCACTTCCTTTGGCTAATTGGCCAATTGGTTTAACGGATTGGATGCACCGACGTGCCTCTTTGGTTTTTAAAGTGGGCCCAATCTCCAAAGTTTTTGTGAGCTTCCTCTCTATGTTTTGATTCTCCTTCTCCAAGTCATTGACTTTAGACTGTAACTCCATATTCTGCACGTGTGTAGCATGCATAGCATCTTCAATGACAGACATTGCTTGTTGTAGGTTCTGGTTCTCTCTATCCTTCTCAGCCAATAATCTATCCTTTTCCATCAAAGACTGCATATTCCCTTGTAATCTTGTCTGCATATTTGTCAAGGTTTGATGAGCCCCTGCTATTCCTTGTGTGACAAGTCTGCATGTGTATCCATACAATCCTTCATTGCCTTCACAAGCAAACTTTACAAATGATGTAAGCCCTTCAAATTGTGGTGGCCTTCGAGTGAGTGGATCGGGTGGATAAATGCACCCATCAACCCAAAGGTCCACATTTTTTTTCCCTGCATTTCTTTCTTGTTGCATCCTGCATCTTATTGCATCATCTCTTTCCACAGTTCTTTTGAACATTGGTGCATATTCATCCTCCAATTGAAAGTGAATATCTCTCTTTCTCTTGGTACATCCTGCACCTGCATTCTGCAAAAAAAAAAGTATGCAAATGTTAACTTGGATTAACATTCAAATAGCAGAACTACACCCCTTTGATTCACTATATCTGTGTTTTTTTTAAAACCCAATTGGTTCTTGTCTCTTTCTCTTGCTTTCAGTCTTGATAGACCCTAATCAACCCCTAATCAGCCTGTAATCTTGGCTTTTAATCTACCTCTAATTAGCATCAAATCTTATCTTCTGTTCTATCCAAAATATTCTCTCTCTCTCTCTCTCTTCTCTCTCTCTCTCTCTCTCTCTCTCTCTCTCAACAAAAATTCATCAAGGAAACCCTAAACACATTCATACTGAAGCTTGGCTAGTGGAAAACAATAACATCATCTTATCTTCTACCCTAATTTACTATCTGTCACTCTATCACTTATTTTCTTTGTTCATCTCACACAGTCCTCTCTGTCCCCCCCTTCTCCCCTCCTCTCTCTCTCTCTCTCTCCCCCTCTCTCTCTCGCTCTATGAATTGATGCTTAAGGACTGAACAACAACTGTGAAGAATAATAACATCACAAATATTTAAAAAATAAAGATACCTCCATTATCACTGGATTGCTTGTAGTATAGACTGTTGAAGACGGAGATTTCTTACTGCATATTTCTGAAGAGGAAGATGGCTTGTAGCAGGGTAGAGTGTGTTGTAGATAGAGATTCTTTGATTTCAACAAATGGTATCAAAACTACTCCTCAATGCTGCTTCAGAAGAACTCGTATGCAAGAAACCATATTCTGGAGGGAAAGAGAAGAATGCACAAAATTTGGGACAAAACTAGAGCTTTCTGAGGGAATGAAAAAATGCCCAGAAATAGGTATATACTTGTCCAAAAAAGACGAAAATTTACAAGGAAACTCTTGAGTCAAAAAGGTGTCTCTGGGTAAAAAATAATCTTAAAATATGATGTGTACGTCATTTTATATCGTTTTTTAACTTCCGCCCTTTTAAGAAGCGAGAATGAGAATGATTGAAAAGTCATGAGGGCACTAAAGAGGGCATTAAAGAGTCATGAGGGCATTAAAGAATGATTGGCTGCGTTTTTAGAAAAAATAGAATTGTATTTTTTTAGTTATGAGGATTTTGAGAAAAAGTGACCTTATCCTGCAGTTTGGGAATAAAATAATAGGTGAAATCTATTGAAAACACAAAAATGAGATTTTCTTGATTGTAGAAGATCTCTTTTTATAATATTATTTTGGAATCTCTTTTTAGAGAGAGAGAGGTGAGAGAAACCCCTTAAGGGGCAAAAAAGAGAGTCCATATTTCTCCTAATGATTAGACATGTAGTGGATTCTCTGCTAGACGAACAAGAAGCTGTGAACCCAGTTGTTTCTACTAAGGGTAAATCTTTCTTCAAGTCTACATTAGTGAATCAGCTCAATGGAAATCCCACACTCTCAAGAGATAGACTTACTAGGGTTCACCAAGGAGTATACTATAACAAGGAAGAGAAGCCTTTTGCTATGTCAAATGAGAATTTATTTGGGATAGGATTAGATTGTGCTATATACTTTCAAGAGGACACAACAAGGAAGAGCACAAGAAAATGCAAACTAAGCTCTTTGCAAAGTAAGAAAAGGACACACGTTGTATGGCATCTTGGAAGAGTGCAAAAGATGAGGAGAAAGGTCGGAGGGGGTTATGTGGAGTATAGGAGAGGGTTCAACCTTTCAGATAGGCCTTTAGGAGTGGAAGTCCAATTTGGATGGTGCCAAAAGACAAAAGGCTCACGATGCTTTATATATGACCCTACGGATCTTGCTATTATAGACATTGATAGTATCATTGCCTTGGCAAATCTGACCTACGATTGCAATACAAACAAGTACAAACTAGATGAGAATGATTGGAATGTTTTCAATGACTTTGTGAAGGGGCATTAAAAACATTTGGTAGGTTTTTCTTCTTTGTACTTTTATTAATCTTTTATTATACTTTATTTCTTATTTTTTCTCATACAAGAAGCACAACTTTGTGGTTTTGCTTGGAATAGAGTTGGCATGATGGAGTTCTTTGTTTTATCACTTTTGTAGGACCTTGAATCAAACAAGTTTTTGGATACACATTTTTGAGATGGGATTTAGACTTGATGTGATAGTGCAAATCTCACACGATTACTATACCTTCGCATGCGGCAAATAAAGCATCGAGTACCATACCTCTGGGGTTATTATAGCAAAGATTTGCACCAAGGTGGAGAAAGGGGATTTAAATTAGTACTTAAGGTATGTTTTAGTGTGCATTATCGTAAGCTTTTGAACGCAAGCGAGAAAATGGGTTCTAACTCTATTCTTTGTCATGTGTTGCAACAAGGTTTTCCAGGAATATCTGGCCATGTTGTAAAGTCTTGTGTTGTTTTGGCAGATTTTGGACTCATTCTTGCGTTACTTGACGAAAGAACCATTTTCCATGATGGATTTCTTTTGCTATTAAATGCATGTTACCTCCCAATTTTAATATCAAGAACATCATTAGGTAATTTCTCCAATCGTTTGTACATGTGTATGTTGTCAATGTCAGTGGCTCATAGAAATAGATGCAATGTAGCAAAATTCTAAACTGCATTATACTTATTTTCAGATGGGATTTAGACTTGATGTGATAGTGCATGCTCTCACATGATTACTATATCTTAGCATGCTGCAAATAAAGCATCGAGTATTATACCTCCAGATTTATTACAACAAGGTTTTGCACCAAGGTGGAGAAAGTGGGTTTAAATTAGTACTTTTGGTATGTTTTAGTGTGCTTTATCGTAAGGTTTTGAATGCAAGTGAGAAAATGGGTTCTAACTCTATTCTTTGTCATGTATTGCAACAATGTTTTACAAGAATATCTGGCCATGTTGTATATTCTTGTCTTGTTCTAGCAGATTTTTTGACTCATTCTTTTGTTATCAGGAACATCGCTAGGTAAGTACAATAGTCATCTTGTACATGTGCATGTTGTCAATGTCAATGGCTCAGAGAAATAGATGGGATATTGTTGTCAATGTCAGTGGTTCATAGAAATAGAAATGATGGAGTCCTTTGTTTTGTTGCTTTTGTAGCACCTTGAATCAAACAAGTTTTCAGATACACATTTTTGAGATGGGGAGGGGCCCTTCTAGAGTTGGTACAATTTCAGCAGGCCATAACTCTATCAACATGGTGGAAGGTAGTACAATGGAGATTCTTATATTTTATTTTTATAGCTAAAGTGTGCTTGGTCTTAGGTGCTTTGGCAATGCCCATACTTCCCATGGGTTTCTCTTAACAGACTGTGGTGCTTGGGAAATTGTCATTACTGAGATTTATTAGCTTTATTGAGATAGGCTATTAGAGTAACTTGGGTTCTTGTGTATCCAGGAACCTTGTAATGATCTTTGCAAGAAGGTTCTAGAGATGTGAGGAAAGGTATTTGGCATGGATATCTGAATACAGTATTATGGTTTATCTAGACCTGAGAGGTAATAAAGTACATGACAGCTGGTATGCTCTTGAGAGAGGTACTTGAGATAGCTGGCATGTTCTTGAGACAGTAATAAAGTACATGACAATAATAAAGTACATGGATTTCTCTTAACAGAGTCTAACAGATTTCTCTTAACAGAGTCTACAAAGGCCAATGAACTATTCGAAAAGGCCTCCAAATGCTTTTAGCAACCTTTAGATGAGGTATTGCTACCAGCCTAATTGTCATTGTTGAGATTTATTAGCTTTATTGAGATAGACTGTCACAATAACTTGGGTTCTTGTGTATCCAGTAACCTTGTAATGATCTTTACAAGAAGGCTCTAGAGATGTCAGGACAAGTATTTGGCATGGATATCTGAATATAGTATTAGAGACAGTAATAAAGTACATGATAGCTGGTATGCTCTTGAGAGAGGTACTTGTTGATGGAAATCTTTCAGCTTATTCTCTGATCATGCTTGATGGGACACATGAAAGGACGATATATAATGATGTGTTGTTTGGGCTGTTAAAAGGGTTGGTTAGGACTTGCATCTAATTGTTTTGGTGTGATGCATGCTCTCAAGGGACTAGGAAGGAAAAGAATAGTCTCAATTTGTTGTCATGTAATAGTTTCTACTGTCAATACTATATATTCAAGGGTCTAGCTTCACCTTTTTGTTTCCATGATAAACACTTAACCTTTATGTTTCCTTGATAAATAGGATGCAAGTTCGGAAGGGACTTCTCAAATGCAAGGCGTTGAATCTTTCACCAAATGAAATGTAGAAACTTTTACCAATAGTTGACACAAGCTCATCAAATTCAAGTTTTCATGAATTTGAACTTGAAGTCTTACTTATGGACTCTGTTAAGATGTAGAGGAGTGATGGAATATTGTTTGTTGGAAAGAGTTTTGTATGTGTAGAATGATCTCTGATGATGAATGTTGTAGGTGCCTTTGATAGTGTACTAGAATTGCTAGTATGCAGTGGTTGAAGCCTCCCTCCTGAAGCCATAATGATGATGATTCTAGAGGCATGGAAAAATGACCCAAAAATGGAGCCTTATTGGAAGGCTTTGTATGAGTACTTCTCTGCATTGATGGAGCCGTGGGATGGGCCAGCTCTTACAGCTTATATGGAACAGCTGAGTTTATCTAGTTGTATGCTATGTTGAAGGTTTTGAGATGTCTCTAATGTTGAAGGTCTCTGGAGCCACCGGCAAGCTATGGCAGTGATCTATCTGCATTACATTACAAATCAAAGTTTGGAAGATTGGGGAGCATGTCAAAGGTCTCTAGAGCCACCGGCAAGCTATGGCAATGATCTCTCTGTATTGCATTACAAATCAGAACACGGACTCTAAAAGCTTGGATGTAAGTTAGTGCTGTGAGTAATGGTCTTGCAGATTTGACAAACTCATTGAGCTGAGTGGCAAGCTTGGCTTGTTGGATATAGGTGCCATCGGTTATTGATTTCTAAAGAGTGGCTTAGACCTGGGGCTTCTTATCTGCCAGGATCACCAAGATTCAATGATGGTTCAATGTGCAACATTGGGAAGTGCCACAATTGTAGACCTATAGAGCACTCTTTAAAGATCTACAGTGTTAACAATCAACAACATCTTTAGAAGAAGCAGCAAATAGAAGGCTTCTGGGATTGATTCTCATTGGAAGTGAGCTCATGAGGCAGATCTTCAGCATCATCTGGTGCTAGCAAGTGCTACTTTGTAGTCGGTCAATGGTACTTCCACCTTCATCCACGCATTGGCCTTTGAAAATCCAGGCCCAAAAGATTCCCACTAGACCTCTCATTTCACTTCCTTCTAATTGTTCCGTTAGTTGCAAGCTATCATTTGTAGGTTCGGTACATGGAATATCGGTTGTGCCTTGTTGAGCTGGTGTAGCTCCACTTGCAACTGTCAAATTCAGGTCTATTGCACTTTACAGAGAGAAAAGGGAGTCCATGCCTTGCTGGCATGCCACCCCTCTAGTGGCAAGGACTTGGATCCGGCTAATGCTGACTGTTGGTAACCTCCCTCATTTGCTGAGATTAGGTTATGGCCAATAACTCCTGCACCAACCTTAACAACCATCGTCTACTATCTCAGCTTTGGCCAGGGGACCAATGCCAGCACACAGATTGCAACTTGCAGTAGATAGAAGTTGATGAGACCGCTTATTGATTTCCATGCTCCCAGAGGCATGCATCAAAAGTTTCTTGAAGCCCGTATCTCTATGCGCTTCAGTTTTGCATTTGCAGGTGCATAAAAGATGACCATGGTGGTATCCTTTAGGATGCACGTTTTGGAAGGACTCCATTTAATATTAAAAAATCCCCTCCTTTTAATAATCAGATAGGGCAATCTGAGATGGACTAGCTGATATATAGAGCTTGACATTCCTTGTAACTCTCTAGAAACTAATGCAGAACAGGTAAGGCACTAGGAGGAAGAATAGGTGCAATTCAAAATCCCCAAGGCAGTAAAACATGGCTTCACAACTATTGAACCACCAAATGAGTCAACTGATTCCCTGTGAAGATCTTGCTGATGAATAGCTGATCCATTGTGAGCAAAACCATATCAAACATGGCCAAGGGACTGTGATGCAGTGGCTTCTACTTGTAATGGTCATCTGAAGCTTCTTCATCAAGCCTTGAAAGTTCAGAGTAGTAGCAGTAGGAACATCTAAGAATTGAAGGGAATATCCTGAAGCAGCAGCTAAAAGCTTACAGAAGTTGTTCTTGTTGAGATATCGAGCTCCACTCGTGATATGCCAGGGTGACCGTTGTGCATTTATGTCACCGACATGTCAGTTTTGCAGATGCGGTTGGTACACCGCCCATGAATAATAGCTACATGATAGCTATCCTTATCTACTCTAGTTCGTGGCTCAGTTAGTATGCCACCTTAGTTAGTTGAGTTTGGTTTGAGACCCATATATAGGGTTCTTCTATTTCCTTGTACTTGAGTTCTTTTTGGCTTACACAACTAAGAAGAGGAAAACCGTTTTCAGCCTCCACCCTTGTGTGTATCCCCCCATTGTGCAAGCAAGAAAGCTACAAGTGAGACTCCTTCCTTCTCTCCCACAATCTTGACATGGTATCAGAGCCTTGTTCGTGGTAAGGAGCTCAAGAAAGCAAGCCAAGCTCGCGGTGTTCCGGTAAGAGGAGCAGTGTTGCTTTCATTTTCTGTTTTGGGAGCAGATCTCTACAGGTAGCACAGCCGGAAATTGCAAGAGTGCATTGTCTCATGTTGAGCCGCCCTTCGCGGTGAAGCAAGAGGGCAGCATATGTTGCGGGAGAGGACTTTAGCCCCTGGCAAGCCTGTTTTTTTTATTTGAGGCCATTTCGGGGCCTGTTTTGGAGGCGGAAGTTTTCTACACGCACTCAGGAAAAGGCCCAGTTTTATGCTGTGCGACCACTATTCTACAGGTCGGTGAAAAGTTACTGTAAAAATTGCATCGTATGCTTATGTGCAGAGACATTTGGAGTTACAGAATCATCCTTGGTTCCTGTTTATGCAAAATCGTCACTAGGAAGTGACTGTGTGGTCAAATACCACTTTTGCCAGTTTTGCAGATTTGCCCTTGTGAGGGTGAAGCTGTGTTTTTTGCAGTGGCAGGATTTTTTGCAGTATTCTGTAATGGCGTCTGATTCTCTTTCACAGATTGTCACTGAAAAGCTTGACAAGAACAACTTCCAAGCATGGAAGTTTAGAATGACGAATTTCCTTATGGGAAAAGGATATTGGGAATTTGTTGCAGAAAATGAAGAAGAACCAATTCTTCCTGATGTTCCCAATCAACAGCAAATGCAGGCATTCAAAGCATGGCATGAGAGAGCCAGGAAAGTTATGTACTGGCTGTCTATCAGTATTTCAGACTCTATGATTGTGCATATTCAGGATGCAAGTATGCCAAAGGAGGCATGGGATACTTTGTCAAAATGTATAGCACAAATACTCAAGCCAGGAAAATGCAGCTCAAGCAAGAGTTGCACAATGTGCAAAGAGAAAATATGAGCATTAATGACTACCATATGAAGGTGAAGAAGATTGCAGATGCACTTGCTTCCATTGGGTCGCCAGTGGAAGATGATGATTTAGTTTCTGTGACCTTGAATGGTCTAGGAAAGGATTATGCACAGTTTCGGACATCCATTTCAGTTCGTGAAAGATTTCTTGATTTTGAGGAGTTGATTGCTCTTCTAATTTCTGAGGAGCAGAGAAATGGTGGTGCATCTTCTTCAGGAGGAACTTCGAAAGAAGCTGACTTCTACTCAAATGCTGGAAGAGGTAGAGGCAGAGGTAGAGGAGGCCGATTTGGAGGCCGTGGTAGAAATCAGAATATGTAGCAAACTCAAGAAAACCAGTCCTATGGAGGAGGACGTGGTAACTCTAGAGGCAGGGGGAGCCAAAGAGGTCGTGGTGGATGGTAAAGAGGGCAAAATGCAAACAGCAATGTTGAATGCTAGTACTGTGGTAAAATGGGTCATATGGCTAAAGATTGCTATAAAAAGCAGAATGACATCATGAATGGAAAACTGCAACAAGGAAATTATGCATCTTCTAGTAGACAGGGTGATGACAGAAATGAGCATTTGTTTATGGTGCAGCACATGAACAATTCTGTGACAAGTGCAGAAGAATGCAACGATGTATGTTATGTTGACTCAGGTGCATCAAACCACATGACAAGTGATGCAGAATGGATGGAGGATGCAAGGAAAATGAAAAAACTAGGATTTGTGGAGACTGGTGATGATACTACATATCCTATTGTGCAGATTGGAAAAATTCCTTTGTCTATGCAGGATGGGAAAAAGAAATACATGTCTGATGTATTTCATGTCCCGAATATCACCAAGAATCTGGTTTCTGTTGGTCAAATGGTTGAGCAGGGCTTGTAGGTCAGATTTAATCCTCATGGATGCTTTGTTGAGGATATGAAAAATAAAGGTCACTTGATAGCAAAAGGAAAGAAGAAGGGCAGAATGATTACGTTGGATGTAGACATGTCTGAATTGAGTGCAGCAATGTTTGCACATACCGGTGTAGTTGCAGATATTGATATCTGGCATAAATGCATTGGTCATGTTAATGTACAGCGACTTAAATCAATGCAGGCCCAAAATATTATTGCAGGATTGCCTAAATTCAAGGTTGCAGAAATGAATAAGGTCTGTGAAGCCTGTCAATTTGGAAAACAGGCAAGGAAACCATTTCCTAGACATGTTCAAGAGAGTGAGAAGCCATTGGAATTAATCCACTCTGATGTATGGACTACTAAAGCTGCATCTCTTGGAGGTTGTCATTATTTTGTCACTTTTATTGATGACTGTAGCAGAAAAGTTTGGGTGTATTTCATGAAAAAGAAAAGTGAAGTTTTTGGGCATTTCAAAACTCTTAAAGCTATGGTTGAAAAAGAAACAGGTCTGCAAATAAAATGCCTAAGGTCAGATGGAGGGGGAGAGTACCTCTCAAATGAGTTTGCAAGGTTCTTGCAGGAGTATGGCATAAAGCAGCAATATTCATGCAGTCATACCCCACAACAAAATGGAATTGTAGAACGGAAAAACATGCATATTGGAGAGGTATCTCGGGCCATGCTCAATGAAAAAGACTTGCCAGATTTTTATTGGGCTGAGGCAGTTGCTACAACAGTCTACATAATGAACAGGACTCCCACTGCAGCAATACATGGGATGACTCCAGAGGAGAGGTATACTGGTAGGAAACCAGATATTTCTCATTTGAAAATTTTTGGTTGCATTGCCTATGTACATGTGCCAGATGAGTTGAGATCCAAGTTGGATCCAAAAGCTGAGAAGTGCATCTTTATTGGTTACTCTCTGCAGCAAAAAGGGTATAGATGCTATAACTCTTCTACTCGTAAGTTTACAGTGAGCAGAGATGTTGTTTTTGATGAGATGAGTAGCTGGTATAAACCAGTAAATGTGATTGATGATGTAGATGCACAAAATGGTAATGCTGCACAGAATTCACAGCAGCAGTCACAAAATATTAGTGGACCTGGAGCGTCCTCTAGCAGTGGTTCACATTCTTCGCCATGGACAGGCAGATTGAGATCAGGAGAATCTTCTCAAAGCAATGCAGATAGTGGTATGCAGGTATCACGAAAAGGAAAAGAGAAGGTTGATCAGCCCATGTTTGATGTGAATGCAGGTCACTCTTATGTGGATGGTGAATCCAGTGGCTCAGAACAGAGCATTGATGATGAGTTGGGTATTCCTTCTATTGTTACACCTGGAGTAAGGAAGACCAGGGATGTTTTGAGAGCACCTGGGAGTGAACCTACTTTGCGCAGGTATACAAGAGCTAGGTTTCCTGTGGATAGGCTGAAATATGATGGATTTACAGCCATTCACTATGCATATATGGTCAAAGTGATAGAGGAACCAAAATCCACTTCTTTTGAGCAAGCCATGGGAAAAGAAAAATGGGAGAAAGCCATGGATGAAGAAATGGATACCTTCGAAGAAAATGCTACATGGGAATTGGTACCTTTGCCTAAAGGTAAGAATGCAATTGGCTGTAAGTGGGTTTATAAGGTGAAACACAATGCAGATGGTTCTGTGAACAGATACAAGGCAAGATTAGTAGTCAAGGGGTATGCACAAACATATGGCATTGACTATGAAGAAACATTCAGTCCAGTTGCAAGGATGGCAACCATAAGAGTAGTCATTGCTATGGCTGCATCAAAGGGATGGTCTTTACATCAGATGGATGTAAAGAATGCTTTCTTGCATGGTGATTTGCAAGAAGAGGTCTATATGGAGCAGCCACCAGGTTATGTGCATGCTGTTCATCCTGAGTTTGTTTGCAGGTTGAAGAAAGCCTTGTATGGCTTGAAGCAAGCACCTAGAGCATGGTCTGACAAGATAGGACAATATCTTGTCACTATTGGCTTTCAGATTTCCAAGGCAGATTTCTCACTTTATGTGAGAAAAATAGAGAAATGTATTATGCTACTTGTCATTTATGTTGTTGATTTGATTATGACAGGTGACAGTGATGAAGATATCCTTCATGTGAAAATGCTATTGAAGCAGAAGTTTGAGATGAAGGATTTGGGAGAGCTGCGTTATTTCTTGGTCATTGAGGTGATTAGATCACCAAGTGGGATACAGCTCTTGCAGAGGCAGTATGGATTGGACATGCTGTCCAAATATGGGATGACAGGCTGTAAGCCTATTTCAGTTCCTTTGGAGAAGAATGTGAAGCTAAGCGCAGATGCAGGTGAGCTTCTGGAAGACCCTACTATGTACAGACGCATAGTAGGAAGCTTGATTTATATGACTATTACCAGGCCAGATTTGAGCTATGTTGTTGGATTGGTAAGTCAGTTTATGCAGGCTCCAAGGAAACCACATTTGGATGTAGCTAGACGCATACTCAGGTATGTGAAGTCCACATTGCAGTATGGACTATTTTATGAGACTGGGTTTCAGATACAATTGCATGGATACACTGATGCTGATTGGGCTGGTAGCATTTCTGATAGACGATCTACCAGTGGATATGTGTTCTCTTTTGGGAGTGCTGCAGTCACTTGGAGCAGCAAGAAACAGCCTACAGTTGCCTTGTCGAGTACAGAGGCTGAATACAGGGGTGCAGCAATGGCTGCATGTGAGGTAGCTTGGTTGCATAAGCTACTTTATGATATGCATCAGTCTACAGATGGGCCAGTTGTCATTTATTGTGACAACATGAGTAGTATGCACTTGGAAAATAACCCAATGTATCATGCTAGAACAAAGCACATTGAGGTGCATTATCACTATGTACGGGAGAGGGTTTTACTAGGTCTTATTGATCTAGTTTATGTCAGCACAGAGGATCAGGTAGCTGACATATTCACGAAGGCATTGGGCGCAGAGAAGCTGCGCAAGTTCAGAGACCTGCTTGGTGTGCAGGAATTGGCATTGAGCTCGAGGGGGAGTGTTGAGATATCGAGCTCCACTCGTGATATGCCAGGGTGACCGTTGTGCATTTATGTCACCGACGTGTCAGTTGCAGATGTGGTTGGTACACCGCCCATGAATAATAGCTACATGATAGCTATCCTTATCTAGTCTAGTTTGTGGCTCAGTTAGTATGCCACCTTAGTTAGTTGAGTTTGGTTTGAGACCCATATATAGGGTTCTTCTATTTCCTTGTACTTGAGTTCTTTTTGGCTTACACAACTAAGAAGAGGAAAATTGTTTTCAGCCTCCACCCTTGTGTGTATCCCCCCATTGTGCAAGCAAGAAAGCTACAAGTGAGACTCCTTCCTTCTCTCCCACAATCTTGACAGTTCTTGCGTGAAAGAGTTGTGGAGAACTATGATAATATTTAGAAAGGTGGGAATGATGTTCCTAGCACCAATTATGCAGAGAGCAGGAAATGTGTTCTGTGACATCATTCTCAGGTTCCATATCACAATATTACAGGGCACGGGTATATGTTATGCATACATCCAACGTTGCCACATAACTGATTTCATTACTAGTGGTGCACACCAGTAAGATTTCAACTAAATCTTATTGAGGGATGTCATCACTGATGCAAGAATTAGACACAAGGGCTACATCCTTTTCAGCTATAGAATTGATTCCAACTTCAAATATCTACCATAGAAGCCATGGAAAAAGACCAGGTGATGTTATCATTTCAATGGCTGGAAGGAGGAGAGTTGGAAGCTTTTTGTCCTTGGAGACATAAGGCATAGCTAGTTCATCTATTCCAATAAGATATAAGGAAGATTTGAAAGGACACATTGCACATGTAGTGAAGAACTTTCATCTGACAAACTTGATCATTAGAGATTTTACTCATTGCTATTGTGGCATCTTTGGATTTTTCAAATTTGATGATTGTACTTACAAGAAAGACTTCAACCTTCTGACGTTGTGAAGTTGGCAAGACGGTCATCTATGCTCTTTGACAGGAGGGGTTTTATAAATGTAGCAGAAGCATTTATGTCCGAGAGAGAGAGAGATGTCATGATCATGCTAAACAATCTCCATACCAAAAAATTAATGCAACAACCCAAATTAGTCCTCCAAAAAGTACTCCTAATTGATGCATGGACTCAAACATTACAGCCATAGATTGCTAAATCATTACAGCAATTAAACCCCTATTGTACAGTGGACCTTTTTGCTGTATGATAGTTAGACTACTATAGAGCAAAAATTAGGAGTATTATGAGCTTATTTGTAGAGATTATGCTTGGATTATCAATGTTCTTACTCATCTGAAGCATTTCTCAACTTCTTATGGGTGGAAGACATTGTTCATGAGGTAAAACAGGGCCAAAACAGAGTAAAAACAGGGTGCAGTCCACTGTGGACATATCTGGAAATCCTTTTACAGAGAGGGGTATTTCTACTCCTAAATTGAAACTAGCACTCTCTTTGAAGCTAGACATCATAGGCTTCAAATAGAGCTATTATTTGCTCCATTTGGACTTGTATTCATCAAGTTATGGTCAAAACTGTGTCTATGGATATTTGGGATAGCATGCATGCAGAGAACAGTCTGGCAAGTGTGGCAAGTGATATTAGGGAGATGAAGATGGGTATTGACTAGTATTTCACGATAAAAATTGTATTTTTTATTTATTACATAAGGATCTCTTAAATTCTTGTATTAAAAAAATAAACTTACAAAAAGGGATTTATAAATTATGGTAAAAAACACAGAAGGGTCAAACAAATATCACAAAAAAGGTCACATAGGGATATATAAAACATGCCATGAACACACGTGATATATAGGATTTGTATAGAGTGATCTCCCTGAGCCCTTGCATTAAGGGAGTTTTGAGGTCTCAAAAATGCCTTTTAAGAGATAGAAAGAGAGTGATCTAGACCAATATGATGGACCTAAAAACGGGCCGGCACTGGCTCATGCACTAGCCGGACCTCGTCACTATGCGCAAGACAACCCCTCAGCCTCGCGGCCAGGAGCGTCTATCGAAATCTCTGCCTTCCTACACATTGCGTTTGTAATACGTTGTAGTCCAACCGATCCTAACCCAATATTGCTCCTCAGAGGGAGTCCCTTCCACATAGCCAAAAGGCTCGAATCACATACACATGGGGTTCCTCCTACGGCTGAATGCCGTCAACCGTCTGCGACTCTCCTACACCTTGGGGATTGGCCCCTCGATGCGTCGCTCCACATTTAGACATTTCGCACACAAGTCACTCAAGGTACCAAATAAACGTGTCCAGGAATGTACCATTGTCCTTACTTCTCTTCCCCGTTATGATCCCACGACTAGCCTACAGCATAGGAACCTCACGCTCTCAACGGTGGGTCACAGGCCTACTGAAAACAATTGCTATGCATATCCAGGAGCTAACTCTGATACTTTTAATTTCCTCTAAATGATCATGCAAAGAGGTGGATGCCTAGTGCTCAAACATTTTAAAAACCAGCAGCGTGCAAGTGCAAAACATCTCTTTCATGCTTTTCTTTCTAACCGCTTTGTGCTTCGCTGCAACACCTAGCACCGAAGTGATCTTCGTGCTACTAGGTGTTAATTCTTATCATTATTATTCCGTCCTAGATGCGATGCATATAAAATCAGCAAATTATTCCTCATGCTCAGCGGCATTTAACCATTTTCTCCACAACTCTACCCTCCCCCGTTGATAGTGCATCATTGCATTCATTTCTTTTAGGGTTTCCTTGTCATTTTATGTGGAGAAAGGAAGGAAACACGCACTAAAACATATAAACAAGGCTGAACTGAAGCATAACTTCATGCCCCAGCCTTGCCATACATCAACAAACATAAATCCTATTTTTCTATATTTTTCGTAGCCCCAAATGTATTTTTCCCCTATTTTTCATGGTGTTTTTATCATTTTCCCGCCATTTTCTTCATTTTCTTGTATTTTTTAAATTGCTGAAAATGAAAACCAGTTTGTGGGCTGTGGCCCTTAGTTCATTTGTAACAAAATTGAAAGATTAGTTGATGTGTATCGACGGTTTTCTCCATTTATATGCCCAAAACCCTTGTTTTTCCCCATTTTTCATGCGTTTTCGGGTTTCTTGACATTATTTCGAGCCATGCAATGCATGTTTTTCATAATTTCTGGTTATAAACAGTAAGAACTCAGAAGAATCAGCAGCATAATCAAATCTTAGTCCATATGAACGGCATTCCATCAATCAAAAGCATAAAACACTAAATTTTCTTTGTAATTTTTTTTAGTTTACCGCTTAAACGCGTGTTTCGGGTTTTGTGTCCATGGCTGTAGATTTGAAAAAACAGCAGCACTCCATGTCCAGCAACATCACAAATCACCATTCTCAGTCCGTGTAGCAATCCGGTCCATGCCGGACAAGCCTCCATCATTCTTTCTTCATTGCTCCTTCTCACACATGAACTGCCTCTTAGAAGAGAGAGAGGGAGGAGAGAGAAAGACTAGAATTAGAAATTTCAAACCAGGCCACCATTCGACGGGCGAAGGGCGGCGAAATGATTGGCATCCAGGAGGGAATGAGGGGCAGTGATTAGTTGTTGGGGTTGTTTGCAGGCTGGAGATGGCATGATCAACATTGGAGCGCATTTTTCGGCGCCTGTCTGCGTGCTCCTCTCCCCACGATTTCATGCATCTCTCAACTCCAAAGTTTCATGTGACATTAAATTTTTGGGCCCCAAAGGTCACTTGCCCATTTTGGCCAAATCTTGTCCACCTCTTCGCATCTTGACCGGTTTCTTGGCCATTTCCCTGTCCGGACTCGGAATCGAGCTCTGAAAAATCCTGGGCGTCCGGCTTAGCATCCCGCATTGGCCAGTAGCTTGTGTCAACCCGCACGACTGTCTGAAAAATTATGAAAAATCACCAAGTGTCGCTCGGGCGCCTTTAAAGCACTTTGGCGCTTAAAATCGTCCTAGATCGAGCCGCCGCCTTTGACAGTGAATATTTTTCCCTTGATCTTCATAATTTTTAGCTATTTTTAAGCACTTCCCGTCACCTAAATTCCGCTCTCATTGGCGACCATGGGATAGGGCGACTCAGCCCGTCGAATCCACGAACATATCTGCACATAAACAACCAAAGAAGCATCAAACTGATACAAAACAATTATCATCAGAAAACTCAGCACAATGCTCCCCCTACCCCTGGACAAAACCAAGGCATGACATCCACAAGGAGTAGGCCTAGCATCATTTAATAGAAGATCCGAAGCGAATCACTAACCAGCTGCTCCAACATAGCCAAACTAAAAAGAACTGTCAAAGAGGGTGCCCTAAGCGGTAGTCTGAACTACTGACCAACTAAAGACACCGCAACTAGGAGCTCCTACAAGGCGAGGACTCCTATAGCCTGAGCAAAGGATATTTTCTTTCAGTATATCTCTTCTTTGAGGGTTTTTATTGGATGAACATACTTGGGCATGTAAAAAGGAGGGAGCTGAGCGTAGTGACCCAAGGAGAACAGGGCATCGGTCTCAGGACCTGTCTCGGCACCCAAGAACCTACCAAGCCCTCGCAAGGCGACACTTAATCCTTTTCTCACGCTCACTTTTATTTTCGCTCCAACCTTCCTTGTTTTGATATTATTTTTCCAACAAGAAGCCACCCCTAGGAAGACAAGGTATCGGCCCCGGGTCTGACTCGTCCCCAGGAACCTACCAGGCCTTCGCAAGGCAATGAGCAACTGCTTATATATTTTCATTTCTTTTCTTTTCATTGATAGGGGTTAGAACCCCTTTTTACACACCTTCGCATTTATATTCATCTTTTAGGATATTCAGGATTTCTTGACATCATTATTATTATCTTCTAGCAGGCTTCTCTAACTGCCTCACTACTAACAAGAACTCCTAGAACGGCTGCCTAGCAGGTTAGCAGGACAGGGCCACTAGGACTTCCTTCTAAAACAGGTCTTTCAATGTCTAACAATGTCTTTACAGGAGGCAATGACTACTCCGACCTCCCTCAAACATACGTAGCCTAAACCTGGGACTTCATGCCTTGGTTGCCGGTTCCCAACAAAAATGTGCCCCCTCAACAAGTACAAATACACATATAACAGGAAAGAAAGGTACTCGTAAAGGAGAAATATCACCTGGAGTGGCCACAAGAAGCTTCCATCGCAGCAAAGGCTCCTCCAGGCGCCACAAAATTCCACAACCCGCGAAACCTGTCCAGCACAACACTAAACAAAAACCCAATTAAACGCACCCGCACTAGACAGGGAAATGGCCCTCTTGGCCTAATGAATTCAGACATGACTTTGCTACAAAACTGAATCGGCCCTCTTGGCCTAATGAAATAAAACAATACTATGCATAACATCCTCCTGGAAACAACCATGATAGACATCAAAGCATACTATTCCCAGGGGAACAGGGCTTGTAGCCCTAAACTAGGTGCAGTAGATTATGACCTATCCCTCCTGCGTATATCGCAAGAGGTGTTCGCATCACATGTCGTCGAATCAGTCTATGGGTCCGAGATAATAAAGGTAGATGAGTCTCGCTTACCCTCTGCATCACCCAAATCAACCATCGTCTGCCAAAGAGGGCATGTTCAGAAAGCATACCCCACAAACGACCAGGTCCTGTCTCACCATCAATAGATATATCGGGACAAGGGCCACAATTAAAGAAGAGGTCCTCTTCATACGCAAGATTAGCCAATGAATCGGCAAATTGATTCCAATTCCGTGGAATCAGCTGAAAAGACACTCTATCGAATTCGTCTAGCAGGGCTATAGCAGTGTGATGGTACATACAAAGGATCGGGTTCCGCACCATGTACATCCCATTGAGTTGATTTAAAACCAACTGAGAGTCCCCTTTCAACAACAACTGGCGGATACCACCCTTTTTTGCAATATTCAAACCCATGATCAGGGCTTTGTATTCGGCCATATTATTAGTAAAATTCGCCCCGAGATAAGCAGCTAACTTCATGACAATGCGTCGTCGGGGGTCTCGGATGACAACTCCTACACTTCCTTTTTTGCATGCACCCCTGGACGCCCCATCAAAGTACAAGGTGTACGTCCATAAAGGGTTTACATATTCTGCCATCCTGAACTCTACTCGTAATTATGGTAATCGAAATTCAGCATATTCAACGGGTGGACTGTAGGCTCCATCCCTCCATCACCATTGAATTCAACAGGGAGGCTCGTCAAAAGTTGTAGGTAGTGATGGTAGAAGACCTTGATTTCCCAAATAAAAGTCCCGCCTTCTTGCTCAATCACCTTGTATCCTTTGCTCCACCAAATGAGCTTTCCCTGATGATACCTCTGTTCCAAATATGGGTGTTCTAAATAAGGGATCAGACGACCCATCAACCTCTATCACAATTTCCTTGCAGATGTTTGATCGATCTTTCCTAGACCTGCAAGGCAGTCATAGCATTAGTGCAATCAGAAATAATAAGGCTTAATCTTATTAAGATTAACCTTATTTTTAAATTCTATCCCCTCAAGGTCAGCTAACAAAACTGTGGATTTATTCTTTCCTATTCTAACGATCCTATAGGGCCCATCCCATTTGGGCTCTAGCTTGCCTGGAAATAATTCACATCGTGCATCATAATACAGAACAAGCTGTCCTTTCTTGAAGGTGTATTTCTTGGCTTTGAGGTCGTGTAGCTTCTTCATTCGGCGCTTCGCCACTTCTTGATGCAATAAGCTCTGCAACTTAAGCTCATCTAAATGTGCCAGTGTCGTCAAGCGCTCAAAAAGAGCGTCTTCATCGCTCAAAGAATGATTGATGGCAAACCGAATGGTCGGCAGCTCAATTACTAAAGGCAAGACACACTCCTCCCCATATACTAACTTAAACGGGGTATGGCCAGTGGCTCGTTTGAAAGTTGTATTATAGGCCCACACTGCCACGTATAACTTTTTATCCCAATCGCGTTTCTTTTCCGACACAATTTTGGACATGATGCCCACAAGCTGGTTGTTGGTACTTTCGACTTGCCCATTGGCTTGCGGATTATATGGGGTTGTCTTGTTATGCTTGATGTTCCACAACTCTGTCAAACCTTTGACCACCTTATTCAGGAAATGAGTTCCGCGGTCCGACACTAATTCTTTCGGTGGACCAAACCGGCATATTATCTGCTCTAAAAGGAAACTAGCAGTTTCTTTAGCATCATCTTTCCTTGTTGCACGTGCTTCTGACCACTTTGTGAAGTAGTCAGTTGCTACAATGATGTACCGCTTTTGCGTAGTCGATGACGGAGTAATAGGACCCACAAAGTCTATTCCCCACTTCTCAAATGAAAGTATCGCCATAATAGGGGTGAGTGGTCGTTTCCTATTCTCTCGACTATCATGTCGTTGGCAAATATCGCATCGCTTAACATACGCAAACGCATCCTGGAAGATGACAGGCCACCAATAACCTGCTCTTAAAGCCTTTTGTGCTGTAAGCCGTCCAGCAAAATGGCCACCGCAAGCAGAATCATGGCACTCTTCCAAAATGAATGGCACCTCATCAGGCGTCACACATCGGCGATAGATATCATCAACCCCTTGCCGATATAATGTACCTGCGATCAAGGCAAACTTTAACGCTTGCTGCTTAATTTTCCTTTTCTCAGCCTTAGATAATTCGGATCCCGCCTCTCCTGTTGATAAATAATGCGTTATTGCAGCATACCAGGAGGGAATAGATGCCGTATCTATTTTAAATATCATCTCCATGTCACTACCTTCAGCCACAGATTCTTTCGGCTCCCCAAAGTCCACTAGACATTCCACGATGCTTTGCAACCTTGGTGGCTTACTCTTGATTTCATAATCAAATTCCTGCAAAGTGATCAACCACTTCGCTAAACGATCAGGCGGCTGTAACTTATTCATCAATAGTCGAAGTCCCTCCGCCTTCGTATAAAGTATAACTTTCTCATAAAGAATGTAATGCCTGAACTTCTTGGTCCCAAAGACCATCGCTAGACACAGCTTCTCCATGTAGGTGTAATTGATTTTGGATACCCCCAGCTTCCGACTAGCAAAAGCAATCGGGTGGTACCACTTCTCTTCCCAAATTTGGGCCAAACAACAGCTGATACTATACATGGTGGCTACTGAGAATATATAGAACACCTCACCTCTTTTAGGTGCTTTCAAAACGGGCGCTCTTGCTAGCTCTTGTTTCACGTCCTCGAATGCTACCTTGCAAGGATCACCCCATACAAACGAACAGCTAAAGGACAATAAATTTGTAAGCGGCAACGTTCTTTCTGCTAAGGCATTAATGAATCTACGGTAGTAACCAACCGAAGACAGAAAGCTATGAACTTCTTTCGGAGTGCGTGGTGGACCCATGGCAACTATAACTTTGACCTTCTCGGGGTCTGTCGCAATTCCTACCGAACTGACCACATGGCCCAGCAATAGCCCATAAGGTACTCCAAAAGCACACTTCCGTGGGTTTAGAGCGATGCAAAATTGTCTACAGCGCTCAAAGCATTTTCTCAAAATGATCAACTGCCTTTCTCTCACGGTGGCAGCCCCTAAGTCATCAATAAACACCCTCAACTCATCAGGGGATATGTCACCGAATGTCTTATCGGCTGTTCGTTGCCACGAACCAGGCGCATTGCATAAACCAAAAGCCATCACGTGGTATGCAAAAGTACCAAATACAGTGATAAAAGTTGTTTTCAACTTGTCCTCTTCTGCAATTGCCATTTGGTTATATCCTGCAAAGCAATCCATAAACGAATATATCTCCCTGCCCGCTAATTGATCCAAAATCTGGTCAATAAATGGCAATGGGTAGTAGTCCTTAACTGTCTGCTTATTCAGCTCCCTAAAGTCTACACATAAACAGATCTGATTATTCTTCTTCTTTCTAATCACAACTGGCGAACACCATTCCGTGTGTTGCACAAGAAAAATCAAACCCGCTTTTCGAAGCTTCTCTAACTCCTCAAACAGCCCGTCCCTCAATTCGAAAGGCATACACCTTACTTTCTATCGTACAGGACGACTGCTCTCTTTCAACGGAATTGTATGAACAGCAAGACTAGGAGGAATGCCTCTCAACTCATCATAACTCCAGGCAAAAATATCACGGAATTCCTGGATCAAGGCCACATAGTCCTCCCTTTCTGCTGTGCTGAGCATAGAGCCTAATTTGATTGGCCGCGAATCACCAAGCGTACCAAGGTCTAGCTCGATAACATCTGCATCTCTTATACGCTCTTGGCCCTCTATCGGCTCGTTCAAAGTGATCTGATAGATGTCCTCCGTGGTGGATCCCTCTTTGGACTCATCACTTGATGATGTCTCACTAGCAGATAAATCTTCTAATGTCTCCAATTCTGTAGAAGATAGAGGAGCTCTCTCACTCTGCGGGGACTCAGGATAAGCATCAACCACCACACGCTAGGCACCTCTGCCGAATATCAATCGACCGGCGGGTATATCCACTTGGCAATCCGCTTGCAAGATCCAAGGTCGTCTAAGTAATACTTGGTAACTTGGCCGCCCTGCAAAACGAATCACCCTAAAATCCAACATGCATTCTACATTTGCAACAGTGACATGGACCTTAGTAATGCAGCCTTCCGGCTGTCTCAAACTGTCATCTGCCATTCTGAGAATTGTGGAGGTATCTTTCTGGATTGCAAGACCCAACCTTTCCATCAGTTCAGAACTCATAATGTTGACCGATGATCCCGTGTCGACAATGGCATAATCTACTAATATCCCATCGACATAGGCTGCAACCCTTGGGCAATGCTTCTCAGCATGCTCGAACCAGTCATCACCAACTCGCGCAATACCCAAAGGTTCTACGATATACCCGGTACGTAGGATCTTTCTAAATTCCTTACATACTCCTGGGGAAAGCTTAATAAGCTGCAAAAGGTTCACATCCGGCTTGACTTCGCAAAGAGAGCCCGCCAAATCGAATTCATGATAGTTCGATAGAGCTCGCTTTTCACGCCAAATCATCCGCTCTTTAGGTCGCTGAACTGGCTTTATTGCCTCTTTCTTAACTTTCACCTTCTTCTTTGGTGCTTCCTTATCGGCTTTACTCTCTACGGGCTTCAAAGGTCCCCCTTCTAGGGCAGGATCCAAAACTTGCGTTCCTTTGTCGCCTTGTTTAGGGTTTCCGTCGACAGGCTTATCCATGTCGGCTTCTCTACTCTTTTTACCTCTTGTAAGGACAGCTCGTAGATTAGAGGTTTCAGCATCATTAACGCGTACAGCCTCAATCAAACTAACCCCACTACCACTTGGTAGCTCCTCCACTGTAGTCTTTGGTCGTTGAAGTATTTGTTTAGGCCCATTTTCTGGCTGGGAATCATTTCCTTGGGCACGATGATTAACAGGCCCTGGTTGCCGACTACCACGCTGGAGAGAACTGATCTTACTCCAGCAAGTAGCTGCTAGATGGCCAGATTTTCCACAAATGTCGCACTTAACATTTGGGCAATTTCGTGGATAGTGCTGCCCACCACACCATTTGCAACTAAACCTCGACGGCGCACCCTCCTCTGGGTATCTACTTCCTATCAAATTTTGTTGTTTTTTAAGGAAGTTGACATCAACGGCTATTTGTCGATACTGCTCCGTAATCATGTCGGTATAATGCTTCATCATGTCCTTAACCTCGCCAAGAACATTGGAAGAACTCGACTCATAGCCTTGGTCATTTCCATGTCGTTCCATCGGCCTAACAATTCGATTAGGCACTGGTTGTTGAGCTGCAGGCATGGTGTTAGAATTGACCGCCTGGCCTCCACCATTTGGAGCCATTTGACTGCCCGTCGGCATCGACATGCTAGGGGGAGCTGGTAATAAAGGGACATTCTGTATCATGTTCCCTCTCCCATTAGGGTTAGCCATCGCTATCCCTTGGCCACTATTGCCATTGGCTATTGCCATATTGTTTCCCAATACTAAACCCATATTCGAATTGCCTCGAGAAGCATAGGCTGCTTGTAGTCGGGATTCCACCTCTTGTGCTCGTGTAATGGCAGTATCTATATCCCCCAAGGGGACACTACTCAACTGCAATTGGATATTAAAGTCCAAACCATGTAGGAAATATTGCAATTGGGCAGCTGCGGGGATAGGAATAGAGGTGTCCAACTTACGGAAGACCTCTTTTATCTTCTTCGCATAAGCACGAATATCCTCATGTGGATCTTGGCGGGTCACGTTGAGTACACGCAACCAGTATTGCCCACCCCTTTCAGGGGCAAACTCCCTTCGAAAAGCTCCATAAAATGCATCAATGTTCAATATAGTTCCGGCTTCTAAACCATGATACCATATAGCAGCTCTTCCTTTGAGAGTCATATTGAAGAACATCATTAAATGCCCTTTTTCTTGAATGCGACAGTTAAACATCAGCTTTTGAAACTCCCTAATGTGGAGTTCCGCATCTTCCTCAACTAACCCATTAAAAATGGGTAGCGGGTAACCTAGAGCCGGCCAATCCGTCGTTCCTGCTGGAATTGCAATAGGCTGCGCCATGACGCGGATTGGATTTGCACTAGGAATAAAGACCGGTGGGGTTACACCTCCCGTACTTGACGTGGACTGGCTTATAGAAGGAAGGGGAGCACTAGAGCTTCCACCTTCTCCTAACTTACTGCTTGGGGTCCTAAGACCACTAGATCCACTCCCTCGTAAGGGTTCAGCACCGCTACGCTTAGGGGAATATCTCCTAAAAATTTCAGCACGTCGCCTAGCTCTTTCGTCTCTTTCTTGCTTTTGGATTTCTGCTAGACGATGCTTATCAATAAATAACGGATCAATCTCAGTATCCTTTGGCATAAACTACTAGTTGGTCCTTAAACAACCAGGATTCGAGAGCCGCCACTTTTAAGCAGCTCCCGGCAGACGCACCACTGATGGACCTAAAAACGGGCCGGCACTGGCTCATGCACTAGCCGGACCTCGTCACTATGCGCAAGACAACCCCTCGGCCTTGCGGCCAGGAGCGTCTATCGAAATCTCTGCCTTCCTACACATTACGTTTGTAATACGTTGTAGTCCAACCGATCCTAACCCAATATTGCTCCTCAGAGGGAGTCCCTTCCACATAGCCAAAAGGCTCGAATCACATACACATGGGGTTCCTCCTACGGCTGAATGCCGTCAACCGTCTGCGACTCTCCTACACCTTGGGGATTGGCCCCTCGATGCGTCGCTCCGCATTTAGACATTTCGCACACAAGTCACTCAAGGTACCAAATAAACGTGTCCAGGAATGTACCATTGTCCTTACTTCTCTTCCCCGTTATGATCCCACGACTAGCCTACAGCATAGGAACCTCACGCTCTCAACGGTGGGTCACAGGCCTACTGAAAACAATTGCTATGCATATCCAGGAGCTAACTTTGATACTTTTAATTTCCTCTAAATGATCATGCAAAGAGGTGGATGCCTAGTGCTCAAAAATTTTAAAAACCAGCAGCGTGCAAGTGCAAAACATCTCTTTCATGCTTTTCTTTCTAACCGCTTTGTGCTTCGCTGCAACACCTAGCACCGAAGTGATCTTCGTGCTACTAGGTGTTAATTCTTATCATTATTATTCCGTCCTAGATGCGATGCATATAAAATCAGCAAATTATTCCTCATGCTCAGCGGCATTTAACCATTTTTTCCACAACTCTACCCTCCCCCGTTGATAGTGCATCATTGCATTCATTTCTTTTAGGGTTTCCTTGTCATTTTATGTGGAGAAAGGAAGGAAACACGCACTAAAACATATAAACAAGGCTGAACTGAAGCATAACTTCATGCCCCAGCCTTGCCATACATCAACAAACATAAATCCTATTTTTCTATATTTTTCGTAGCCCCAAATGTATTTTTTCCCTATTTTTCATGGTGTTTTTATCATTTTCCCGCCATTTTCTTCATTTTCTTGTATTTTTTAAATTGCTGAAAATGAAAACCAGTTTGTGGGCTGTGGCCCTTAGTTCATTTGTAACAAAATTGAAAGATTAGTTGATGTGTATTGACGGTTTTCCCCATTTATATGCCCAAAACCCTTGTTTTTCCCCATTTTTCATGCGTTTTCGGGTTTCTTGACATTATTTCGAGCCATGCAATGCATGTTTTTCATAATTTCTGGTTATAAACAGTAAGAACTCAGAAGAATCAGCAGCATAATCAAATCTTAGTCCATATGAACGGCATTCCATCAATCAAAAGCATAAAACACTAAATTTTCTTTGTAATTTTTTTTAGTTTACCGCTTAAACGCGTGTTTCGGGTTTTGTGTCCATGGCTGTAGATTTGAAAAAACAGCAGCACTCCATGTCCAGCAACATCACAAATCACCATTCTCAGTCCGTGTAGCAATCCGGTCCATGCCGGACAAGCCTCCATCATTCTTTCTTCATTGCTCCTTCTCACACATGAATTGCCTCTTAGAAGAGAGAGAGGGAGGAGAGAGAAAGACTAGAATTAGAAATTTCAAACCAGGCCACCATTCGACGGGCGAAGGGCGGCGAAATGATTGGCATCCAGGAGGGAATGAGGGGCAATGATTAGTTGCAGGGGTTGTTTGCAGGCTGGAGATGGCATGATCAACATTGGAGCGCATTTTTCGGCGCCTGTCTGCGTGCTCCTCTCCCCACGATTTCATGCATCTCTCAACTCCAAAGTTTCATGTGACATTAAATTTTTGGGCCCCAAAGGTCACTTGCCCATTTTGGCCAAATCTTGTCCACCTCTTCGCATCTTGACCGGTTTCTTGGCCATTTCCCTGTCTGGACTCAGAATCGAGCTCTGAAAAATCCTGGGCATCCGGCTTAGCATCCCGCATTGGCCAGTAGCTTGTGTCAACCCGCACGACTATCTGAAAAATTATGAAAAATCACCAAGTGTCGCTCGGGCGCCTTTAAAGCACTTTGGCGCTTAAAATCGTCCTAGATCGAGCCGCCGCCTTTGACAGTGAATATTTTTCCCTTGATCTTCATAATTTTTAGCTATTTTTAAGCACTTCCCGTCACCTAAATTCCGCTCTCACAATAGGAGCAAAGCCTTCATAACGGAACTTCTATTTTAAAAAATGTAAAAAAATACTTTACAAAAAGATACATATATAATAATATTACAAATTATTATTATATATTTTTAGACTCTTATATTCGTGATTATGATATTCTTTGCATTAATGATATAAAATCTCGGCCACTTTTATTTAATGATATGTCTGAATTAATGATAATGACAGGTTTACTCTAAATTCAAATTAGCAAAATGCTTGGCACATATTTTTTTCCCTCCTTTCTTTTGTCCCTCTCATGTTTTTCCCTCCTTTGTGGTAGCCTAGTCTTTTCTCTCTCTCTCGCTCTCGCTCTCTCTCTCTCTTTCTCTCTCTCTCTCTCTCTCTCTCTCTCTCTCTCTCTCTCTCTCTCTCTCTCTTTCTCTCTCTCTCTCTCTCTACTATGGATATAGAAATTCGACCTTCAACAAGGCATCCAAGCTCCCAAATCACATCCATATCAGTGTTTAATTCATTCCAAAAAGATGGAAGATGGATTCCTATAATCATTAGCAAAGGCAGTTGGATCACCATGCAATAGGCAAAACGTGGGAAAAGGCAAAGATATGAGAGCTCATTCATCTCTACTTGGAAGGTAGAATCTAAGATTTCAAGCTTAGAGTAAATAAGAATAGCATAAAAGAGGTTCTGGTGCAACATGTGTTTATGCATAGAGAGCTATATTTGGAACCTGGAAGTTCAAATCTTCAAATGCATAAACCAAATTGTAAGGATTTGATTCTTAAAGTCTTTCTTTTCTTGAACTAGGTTTAAGGTTTTCCATTATAACATTTGTTCATTTGTCTTGTAGATGTCTATCCCTCTAATCTTGAGGAATGGCAACTGGTCGAGTCTATTGTTGATGTCATTGATGTGATGCATGGCTTGATTGGAGAAGAGATGTACAAAGGTAGAAAGAAGACAGAGCTTGCAGAGAATGGGATATTCTTCTATGACCATTCTTATATTGTCCCCATTCAATGTAGCCAATGGGGATCAATATCTCCCCTTCCTTTGCCAGATTTTTCAAGCTTTGAGTGGCCTTTGCCAAGTCCAGCTACTAGTGAGGGCTATAGATGTAAAATATTTTCTGAGATACAAAGAGAATTAAAACCTAGTATCTCAAGTAGGCTAAGAAATGTTACTTTGTTTATGCCTATTGATATATTTGTTGACTTATTTTCTAATGCTGAGATAATAAAATCAAAGGCTATGCTTTCAGTGAACAGACTAACATATGATCATGTTATACAATTTGTTGATGAGGGATGGGACACTAAGATAGAAGGGGAAATTATATGTAAGATAGATCAAGACTCTATAGCTTGTAAATATATGATTGTTGCTCAAAATTTCATCCTTAGCTTTTATTATAGTAGATGGAATTATGTTGGCGGTAGTCTGGTTTCTTTTGTTAGATATGATCAATGCCCCACCCTCATTAGGTGCCACCAATGATCCATGGTGCTCAAAGTTGTAAGGCCCCCATTATGAGAAGAAGCCAAATGTGAGCCCAGACATTGGTTAAGACCTGACTTGTATATCAGATGAGGTCTATG
The DNA here is from genome assembly GCF_053477565.2 of Lygodium microphyllum. Taxonomy (NCBI): domain Eukaryota; kingdom Viridiplantae; phylum Streptophyta; class Polypodiopsida; order Schizaeales; family Lygodiaceae; genus Lygodium; species Lygodium microphyllum. The sequence goes on from NC_141164.1 coordinate 31,095,129, forward strand.
TGACCGAATGGCAAAAAGGTGACCATTGTGGGTCTAATCTTTGGGTCAGACGGAGTGGCTAAGTTGGTAGCAACTCGAGGCGCATTGCATGGAGTTATGGGCCAAGGGAGTTAAAAGGGGCCCCTATTTTGGGGCCCGGGGGCCGCGGAAGTGGCCCCTGACTGGGGGGTCCCAAGGGGGCCAGCGGCCCCCCTGGAAGGGATCCAAGGGCAGCGCCCCCAACATGATGGTAAAGGGAATATTCCTTGGAATATTCCCTGGCCGACTAGTGGAGGCTCATATGGTAGGTCGGTCAGGCCGACCTAACGGCCTTCACAGGCTATAAAAGCTAAACCCCTTCACAGCCATCCATTATTCATCTTTCACCTAGTTAGAGTTGTTCCAGCTAGCCTTAAGCTCTTCACCTATCTTCTGTCTAGATCGCCATCTAAGCTTCACACAGTGGAAGCGCACGGATGGAGAGAGCCATCTTTGTATCAGTTGTTTGGAGCTAAAGAATTTACCGATTCTCCTCTTATCTGTTGTGTACTCTCTATCTCTTTCTGAGATTTTGTTCGGTGCGTCGTGTAATTTTTTACATGGTATCAGAGCCCAGGGGCCTCTAGAGATCGGAGAGTGTGCAAGAGGCAAAGGATTCAACAGTAAAGAGAAACTATGTCAACTTTCGGAAGCAGTTTTGGCACATCAGGAAGCGGTGCAGGAGGTGGTGCTGTTGTACCGACTATTCAAACACTGAGGATTCGTCCACCAACCTTCAGCAAAGGCAAGCTAGATGGTACAAACTACACCTTGTGGAAGTTCAAAATTACAACTATCCTTGATTCTTATGAGCTTCTGGAGACTGTGCTGGGGATTGACGTAGAACCACAGCCTACCCTCGACCCATCAAATTCTAGTGTGATGATTCCTCCGAATGCAAATCTTCTACGAGCTTGGAAATGAAGGAATGCAGATGCATTGTGTGCCTTAGTTACAAGCTGTTTTGGCAGTGTTCTGACTTTGATTCAGCATACAACCAAAGTGTAAGAGGCTTGGAATGTGCCAATGAGTTAGTATGAAACACAAAACCAAACAAGGATTCAAAACTTGGAGAATCATCTAGCAGCGGAGAAGTTTGTTAAAGGAGAGACGGTTGAATCATTCATCACTCGGATTAAGAATCTGCACAACCAGATGGCTGGCGCTGGGATACAAAAGACTAGCAAAGAGCTAGCTCGAAGATGTCTTCAGATTTTTCCACAAAGGTTTGATGGACTAGTAACTTTCCTTAATACTCAAGTTGTTGAGATATCGAGCTCCACTCGTGATATGCCAGGGTGACTGTTGTGCATTTATGTCACTGACTTGTCAGTTGCAGATACGGTTGGTACACCACCCATGAATAATTGCTAGATGACACCTATCCTTATCTACTCTAGTTCTGGCTCAGTTAGTATGCCACCTTAGTTATTTGAGTTTGGTTTGAGACCCATATATAGGGTTGTTCTATTTCTTTGTATGAGAGTTTTTTTTGGCTTACATAACTAAGAAGAGGAAAACTGTTTTCAGCCTCCACCCTTGTGTGTATTCCCCCATTGTGCAAGCAAGAAAGCTACAAGTGAGACTCCTTCCTTCTCTCCCACAATCTTGACATGGTATCAGAGCCTTGTTCGTGGTAAGGAGCTCAAGAAAGCAAGCCAAGTTCGCAGTGTTTTGGTAAGAGGACCAGTGTTGATTTCATTCTTCTGTTTTGGGAGCAAGTCTCTGCAGGTAGCACAACCGGAAAGTGCAAGAGTGCATTGTCTTAGATTGAGATGCCCTTCGCGGTGTAGCAGGAGGGCAATATATGCTGCGGGAGAGGGCTTTAGCCCTTTGGTGACCTTGTTTTTTTGATTTGAGGCCATTTCGGGGCCTATTTTGGAGGCGAAAGTTTTGTGCACGCACTCGGAAAAAGGCCCTATTTTATGCTGTGCGACCACTATTCTACAGGTCGGTGAAAAGTTACTGTAGAAATTGCATCATATGCCTGTGCGCAGAGACATTGGGAGTTACAGAATCATCCTTGTTGCCTGTTGATGCAAAATCGTCACTAGAAAGTGACTCTGTGGTCAAATACCACTTTCGTCAGTTTTGTTGATTTGCCCTTGTGAGGCTGAAGCTGTGTTCTTTGGAGTGACAGAATTTTTTGTAGTGTTCTGTAATGGCGTCTGATTCTCTTTCACAGATTGTCACTGAAAAGCTTGACAAGAACAACTTCCAAGCATGGAAGTTTAGAATGACGAATTTCCTTATGGGAAAAGGATATTGGGAATTTGTTGCAGGAAATGAAGAAGAACCAGTTCGTCCTGATGTTCCCAATCAACAGCAAATGCAGGCATTTAAAGCATGGCATGAGAGAGCCAGGAAAGTTATGTATTGGCTGTCTATCAGCATTTCAGACTCTATGATTGTGCATATTCAGGATGCAAGTATGCCAAAGGAGGCATGGGATACTTTGTCAAAAATGTATAGTACAAATATGCAAGCCAGGAAAATGCAGCTCAAGCAAGAGTTGCACAATGTGCAAAGAAAAAGTATGAGCATCAATGACTACCACATGAAGGTGAAGAAGATTGCAGATGCACTTGCTTCCATTGGGTCACCAGTGGAAGATGATGATTTAGTTTCTGTGACCTTGAATGGTCTAGGAAAGGATTGTGCACAGTTTCGAACATCCATTTCCATCCGTGAAAGATTTCCTGATTTTGAGGAGTTGATTGCTCTTCTAATTTCTGAGGAGCAGAGAAATGGTGGTGCATCTTCTTCAGGAGGAACTTCGAAAGAAGCTGTCTTCTACTCAAATGCTGGAAGAGGTAGAGGCAGAGGTAGAGGAGGCCGATTTGGAGGCTGTGGTAGAAATCAGAATATGCAGCAAACTCAAGAAAACCAGTCCTATGGAGGAGGACGTGGTAACTCTAGAGGCAGGGGGAGCCAAAGAGGTCGTGGTGGATGGCAAAGAGGGCAAAATGCAAACAGCAATGTTGAATGCTAGTACTGTGGTAAAATGGGTCATATGGCTAAAGATTACTATAAAAAGCAGAATGACATCATGAATGGAAAACTGCAACAAGGAAATTATGCATCTTCTAGTAGACAGGGTGATGACAGAAATGAGCATTTGTTTATGGTGCAGCACATGACCAATTCTGTGACAAGTGCAGAAGAAAGTAACGATGTGTGGTATGTTTACTCAGGTGCATCAAACCACATGACAGGTAATGCAGAATGGATGTAGGATGCAAGGAAAATGGAAAAACCAGGATTTGTGGAGTCTGGTGATGATACTGCACATCCTTTTGTGCAGATTGGAAAATTTCCTTTGTCTATGCAGGATGGGAAAAAGAAATACCTGTCGAATGTATTTCATGTTCCAAATATCACCAAGAACCTGGTTTCTGTTGGTCAAATGGTTGAGCAGGGCTTGCAAGTCAGATTTAATTCCCATGGATGCTTTGTTGAGGATATGAAAAATAAAGGTCACTTGATAGCAAAAGGAAAGAAGAAAGGCAAAATGTTTACATTGGATGTAGACATGCCTGAATTGAGTGCAGCAATGTTTGCACATGGGATCGGTGTAGTTGCAGATATTGATATCTGGCATAAACACATTGGTCATGTTAATGTACAGGGACTTAAATCAATGCAGGCCCAAATTGTTGCAGGATTGCCAAAATTCAAGGTTACAGAAATGCATAAGGTATGTGAAGCCTGTCAGTTTGGAAAACAGGCAAGGAAATCATTTCCTAGACATGTTCAAGAGAGTAAGAAGCCATTGGAATTAATCAACTCTGATGTGTGGACTGCTAAAGCTGCATCTCTTGGAGGCTGTCATTATTTTGTCACTTTTATTGATGACTATAGCAGAAAAATTTGGGTGTATTTTATGAAAAAGAAAAGTGAAGTTTTTGGGCATTTCAAAACTCTTAAAGCTGTGGTTGAAAAAGAAACAGGCCTGCAAATAAAATGCCTAAGGTCAGATGGAGGGGGAGAGTACCTCTCAAATGAGTTTGCAAGGTTCTTGCAGGAGCATGGCATAAAGCAGCAATATTCATGCAGTCATACCCCACAGCAAAATGGAATTGTAGAAAGAAAAAACAGGCATATTGGAGAGGTATCTCGTGCCATGCTCAATGAAAAAGACCTGCTGGGCTGAGGCAGTTGCTACAGCAGTCTACATAATGAACAGGACTCCCACTGCAGCAATACATGGGATGACTCTAGAGGAGAGGTATACTGGTAGGAAACCAGATATTTCTCATTTGAAGATTTTTGGTTGCATTGTCTATGTTCATGTGCCAGATGAGTTGAGATCCAAGTTGGATCAAAAAGCTAAGAAGTGCATCTTTATTGGTTACTCTTTGCAGCAGAAAGGGTATAGATGCTATAACCCTTCTACTCGTAAGTTTACAGTGAGTAGAGATGCTTTTGATGAGATGAGTAGCTGGTATAAACCAAAAAATGTGATTGATAATGTAGATGCACAAAATGGTAATGCTGTACAGAATTCACAACAGCAGTCACAAGATATTAGTGGACCTGGAGCGTCCTCTAGCAGTGGTTTACATTCTTCGCCATGGACAAGCAGATTGAGATCAGGAGAATCTTCTCAAAGCAATGCAGATAGTGGTATGCAGGTATCACAAAAAGGAAAAGAGAAGGTAGATCAGCCCATGTTTGATATGAATTCAGGTCACTCTTATGTGGATGGTGAATCCAGTGGCTCAGAACAGAGCATTGATGATGAGTTGGGTATTCCTTCTATTGTTACACCTGGAGTAAGGAAGACCAGGGATGTTTTGAGAGCACCTGGAAGTGAGCCTACTTTGCGTAGGTGTACCAGAGCTAGATATCCTGTCGAAAGGCTGAAATATGATGGATTTACAGCCATTCACTATGCATATATGGTCAAAGTGATACAGGAACGAGAGCCCACTTCTTTTGACCAAGCCATGGGAAAAGAAAAATGGGAGAAAGCCATGGATGAAGAAATGGATGCCTTGGAAGCAAATGCTACATGGGAATTGGTACCTTTGCCTAAAGATAAGCATGCAATTGGTTATAAGTGGGTTTATAAGGTGAAACATAATGCAGATGGTTCTGTGAATAGATATAAGGCAAGGTTAGTAGTCAAGGGGTATGCACAAACATATGGCATTGATTATGAAGAAACAATTAGTGTGGTTGCAAGGATGGCAACCGTAAGAGCAGTCATTGCTATGGCTGCATCAAAGGGATGGTCTTTACATCAGATGGATGTAAAGAATGCCTTCTTGCACGGTGATTTGCAAGAAGAGGTCTATATGGAGCAGCCACCAGGTTATGTGCATGATGTTCATCCTGAGTTTGTTTGCAGGTTGAACAAAGCCTTGTATGGCTTGAAGCAAGCACCTAGAGCATGGTCTGACAAGATAGGACAGTATCTTGTCACTATTGGCTTTCAGATTTCCAAGGCAGATTTCTCACTTTATGTGAGAAAAACAGAGAAACGTATTATGCTACTTGTCATTTATGTTGATGATTTGATTATGACAGGTGACAGTGATGAAGATATCCTTCATGTGAAAATGCTATTGAAGCAGAAGTTTGAGATGAAAGATTTGGGAGAGCTGCGTTATTTCTTGGGCATTGAGGTGATTAGATCACCAAGTGGGATACGGCTCTTGCAGAGGCAGTATGGATTGGACATGCTGTCCAAATATGGGATGACAGGCTGTAAGCCTATTTCAGTTCCTTTGGAGCAGAATGTGAAGCTGAGCACAGATGCAGGTGAGCTTTTGGAAGACCCTACTATGTACAAACGCAAAGTAGGAAGTTTGATTTATATGACTATTACCAGGCCAGATTTGAGCTAAGTTGTTGGATTGGTAAGTCAGTTTATGCAGGCTCCAAGGAAACCACATTTGGATGCGGCTAGACGCATACTCAGGTATGTGAAGTCCACATTGTAATATGGACTATTTTATGAGACTGGGGTTCAGATATAGTTGCATGGATACACTGATGCTGATTGGGCTGGTAGTATTTTTGATAGATGATCTACCAATGGATATGTGTTCTCTTTTGGGAGTGCTGCAGTCACTTGGAGCAGCAAGAAACAACCTACAGTTGCCTTGTCGAGTACAGAGGTTGAGTACAGGGGTGCAGCAATGGCTGCATGTGAGGTAGCTTGGTTGCATAAGCTACTTTATGATATGCATCAGCCTATAGATGGGCCAGTTGTCATTTATTGTGACAACATGAGTAGTATACACTTGGCAAATAACCTAGTCTATCATGCTAGATTAAAGCACATTGAGGTGCATTATCACTATGTGCGGGAGAGGGTTTTACTAGGTGTTATTGATCTAGTTTATGTCAGCACAGAGGATCAGGTAGCTGACATATTTACGAAGGCATTGGGCGCAGAGAAGCTACGTAAGTTTAGAGACCTGCTTGGTGTGCAGGAATTGGGATTGAGCTCGAGGGGGAGTGTTGAGATATCGAGCTCCACTCGTGATATGCCAGGGTGACTGTTGTGCATTTATGTCACCGACTTGTCAGTTGTTGCAGATGTGGTTGGTACACCACCCATGAATAATAGCTAGATGACAACGATCCTTATCTACTCTAGTTTGTGGCTCAGTTAGTATGCCACCTTAGTTATTTGAGTTTGGTTTGAGACCCATATATAGGGTTCTTCTATTTCTTTGTATGATAGTTCTTTTTGGCTTACACAACTAAGAAGAGGAAAACCGTTTTCAGCCTCCACCCTTGTGTGTATTCCCCCATTGTGCAAGCAAGAAAGCTACAAGTGAGACTCCTTCCTTCTCTCCCACAATCTTGACACAAGTGACACCTCAAGCTTTGACTTTTGAGGAGTTTTGTGCATTATTGATGGAGGAGGAGTTGAGGCTGAAATCTCAAGAAGAAAGCAACAATGGAAATGTTGCATTCTCTGCCAATGCAAAAGGAAAAGGTGGTTCCTCCACCAAAAATGATGGTGACAAAAAGAATAAGGGCGGAAAGAAGAAGTTTCAAGGAGAGTGCTTCCACTGCAAGAAGAAAGGACATGCAATCACAGATTGTCGTGTCAAGAAGGTAGATGAAAAGAATGGTACCCTTAAAAGTAAAGGGAAAGAGACAGCCAATATAGCTAAAGCAGAGTTGGAATTATTCATGGCGACCATTGAGGAAGTTTGCTCCTCGGCGCAAGAAGAATCTACCACTGACTCATGGGTGTTGGATAGTGGGGCCTCCCGTCACATGACCAATAAGAAAGTTCTATACAGTTCTATGCAGCCTCTACAAGAATCCATCACTGTGACGGTTGGAAATGATGCTAAATGCCTTGCTGCGGGCACATGTACTATTTCTTTTGTTGCTGCAAATGGTGAAGTCAAAAAGCTTTCAAATGTGTTGTATGTTCTCGAAATCAGGAGAAATCTATTATCAGTTGTTGCCATAACTGATCTTGGTCATGAAGTGAGGTTCAAGAAGACAGGTGCGGAAATTCTTGATAGTGATGGCACAATTGTTGGCAAAGGAGAAAGAAGGAATAACTTGTATGAGCTAAGTGCTCTTATAGCCATCGCTAGAGTGGGCACAAGTAAGCTTTGGCATGAAAGGTTTGGACACATCGGATTTGCAGTGTTGAAGGAGATGCAAAAGCAAGGTATGGTTGCTCACCTACCTACAATAACTGAATTGAAGGAACCATGTGAAGCTTGTATGATGGGCAAGCAACAGAGAAAGGCATTTCCACAAGAAAGCAAGAATAGAGCACAGGCTCCTCTAGAGTTGGTGCATGCTGACTTGTGTGGTAAGATGCCTACATAGGCCTTGGGGGGATCTTCTTATTTTATGTTGATTGTTGACGACTACAGTAGGAATATGTGGGTGTACTTCCTTCATGATAAGGCTCAAGCTTTTGATAAGTTTAAAGAATGGCTAAAAATTGTTGAGAATGAAACATGGAAAAGTGTGAAGAAATTTAGAACAGATGGTGGTGGTGAGTTCAACTCAAAGGAGTTTGAAGACTTTTGCAAGAGCAAAGGGGTCAAGCGTCAATTGACGATGCCTTACACACCTCAGCAAAACGGTGTTGTGGAATGCAAGAATCGCACCATTGTGGAGATGGCAAGATGCATGCTAAAGGGCAAAGGTTTGCCTAACCATTTTTGGGCTAAAGCTGTTAATACTGCAGTCTACATTCTAAATCGGAACTACACAAAGGCTCTCAAGGGAAAAACACCTCATGAGGATTACACTGGTAAGAAACCATCTATCTCACATTTCAGAATTTTTGGATGTGAATGTTATGCACATGTTCCAGATGAGAAGAGAAACAAGTTAAAACCAAAAAAGTAGAAAATGTATCTTCTTGGGTTATAGTGATGAGCAAAAGGCTTACAAATTATATGACCAAGAGACAAAGAAGATCATGGCGAGCCGTGATGTGGTGTTCAAGGAGGAGCCGCATACAATGGAGGAGGAGAAGGCAAGTTCTTCCACTTTATCATCAAGCGAAGAAGTAGTCCACTATGAACCTGTCCCGAGAGCTGTCCCTATCCTTAAGGAAGAGGAAGCATCATCTTCAGATGATGAGAAAAAAGTTCATCAACCTAACATCACCCCACCGGAAAAGCCATTGCCGCGTTGGGTGAAGCAGCTCTATGACCACAATAATCCTATGCCTGCATCTGTTGAGGAGAAGGCAGACAGACCAAGGAGGTCTTAGAGAATAGAGGAGCAAAGGAGGGCTTCTGCTCACATAGTCAATATGGCCTTGATGGTTGAGATTATGAGAGAAGTAAAGGAGCCAACTGACTTAGAAGAAGCACTTGCAGATCCATCATGGAAGGTTGCTATGCAAGCAGAGTATGATAGCATAATGAAGAATGACACTTGGGAGCTAGTGGATCGACCAGCAAAGCGGAAGGTTATTGACATCAAGTGGATCTAGAAGGTAAAGTACAAGGCTGATGGTACCTTAAAAAAGTACAAAGCTAGACTGGTTGCCCAAGGATTTTCACAAGTTGAAGGGTTTGATTTTCAAGATTCATTTGCCCCAACTGCCAAAATGACCACTATTCGTGCGGTACTTGTAGTGGATGCCCACAAGAAGTGGCCAGTGTACCAAATGGATGTTAAGTCAGCGTTCTTAAATGGTGACCTCAAGGAGGAGGTGTACGTGGCTCAGCCACCAGGGTTTGAGGCCCCCCATTTTGAGAACACAGTGTGTAAGCTGAAGAAGGCATTGTATGGGCTGAAACAAGCCCCCAGAGCATGGCACCAGTGGATAGATAAGTTCTTTTTAAACCTAAACTTCAAAAGATGTGCTTCAGATGCTAGCTTGTATGTTTACAGGGATGGTAAAAAGTCTGTAGTGATTGTCCTATATGTGGACGACCTTCTTATTACAGGTGACTATGAAGATATGATCAACCAAACTCGAAAGGCTTTGAGTTCTGAGTTTGAAATGACATACTTGGGCTTGCTGCACTATTGTTTGGGGATTGAAGTGTGGCAAGAGCCAGGAAAGATCTTCATCTCTCAGAAGAAGTATGCATGGGAGATCTTGAAGGCATTTGGCATGACCGAGTGCAAGGAGATAGCTACACCTATGGAGGTGAATGCAAAGTTATCTGTCAAGGATACATCAGCACTAGCAGACATTGGGAGGTATAGGAGGTTGGTTGGCAGTCTGATCTACTTGTGTAACACCAGACCAGATATCAATTTTGCTGTTGGTATTTTGAGCAAGTTCTCAAACAAACCTCATGAGAGTCATTGGAAGGCTAGGATGCGGGTGCTCAGATACTTGAAGGAAACTCTTGACTATGGTATCACATGCACTTTCGGAATTTCTCTTGTGGGGAATTGTGACTCAGATTGGGCAAGAGACAGTGATTCCAGGAAGTCAGTTTCTGGTTATTGTTTCTCTTTGGATTCAGGAATTTTCTATTGGATTAATAAGAAGCAGCCAACAGTGGCATTGTCTTCTACCGAAGCAGAGTACAAGGCAGCTTGTTTTGCTGCATGTGAGGCAGTATGGTTGAGAAGGATTCTATGGCATATGGGAGTGCAGGATGAAGAACCAACTGTGCTGAGATGTGACAATCAGAGTTGCATCGCCATTGCAAAAAATCCAACATTTCATGCACGCACCAAACATATAGAGATCCAGTATCACTATGTGTGTGATTTGATGGAGGATGGGATAGTGGAACTGGTCTACTGTCCAACAGAGGAGAATGGAGCAGATATCTTCACCAAAGCACTTACGAAGGATCTACTTCAAGTTCATCTTCAGAGACTCGACATTGGGCCGAGGAGATAGTTCACCTATGGGTGGACATTGAGGGGGGGTGTTAGATATGATCAATGCCCCACCCTCATTAGGTGCCACCAATGATCCATGGTGCTCAAAGTTGTAAGGCCCCCATTATGAGGAGAAGCCAAATGTGAGCCCAGACATTGGTTAAGTCCTGACTTGTATATCAGATGAGGTCTAATCTTTGGGTTAGACGGAGTGGTTAAGCTGGTAGCAACTCGAGGCACATTCCATCGAGTTGTGGGGTAAAGGAGTTAAAAGCGCCCTCGGCCCGATGGTAAAGGGAATATTCCTTGGCCGACTAGTGGAGGCTCATATGATAGGTCGGTCCGGCCGACCTAACGGCCTTCGCAGGCTATAAAAGCTAAATGAGAGCGGAATTTTGGTGCCGAGAAGTGCTTAAAAATAACTAAAAATTATGAATATCAAGGGAAAAATATTCAACGTCAAAGGCGGCGGCTCGATCTAGAACGATTTTAAGCGCCAAAGTGCTTTAAAGGCGCCCAAGCGACACTTGTTGATTTTTCATAATTTTTCAGACAGTCGTGCAGGTTGACACGAGTTACCGGCCAATAGGGGATGCCGAGCCGGACGCCCAGGATTTTTCAGAGCTCAATTCCGAGTCCGGACGGGGAAATGGCCACAAAATGGTCAAGATTTGAAAGGGTGGCCACAACATGGACCAAAGGGGGGGTGCCGTTTGGGGGAATTTTAACCCCCAAACCAAATGACATGCAAATGAAGAATCGTGGAGAGAGAGAGATGAAGAACACGTGAGGAAACATGGCGCCGAAAAATGCGCCCCATTGTTGATCAATGGAGCATGGCTGCTGCAAACAACCCCCATCACTGATCATTGCCCTTGCTTCCCTCCTAGATGCTGACTCTATCGCTGCCTCTCGCCCATCAAATGGTGGTCTCTATGAAGATCTCTGATTTCAGTCTTTCTCTCTCCTCCCTCTCTCTCCCCTAAAGGCAGATTCATGTGGTGAAGAGGAAGAAGAAGAATGGATGATGGATGCTTGTCCAATGAAGACCGGATTGCTCCATAGTGCAAGAAGATTGAAGATTGCTGAATGTGGACTGTCATGAGCAGTAATGGTGGCTGGAAATCAGTCCCGAGATATGGCAAATAAAAACCTACAACCCGCAAAAGAACGGTAATCTCATTTTTAAATCAAAAAACCATAAATGTTATGGATGAAATTAGTAGTGAAAAACCCATAAATATGCAAAATATGGGGAAATTGGGTGTTTTTGAGATATCAATGAAAAATATCATAAGACACACCAACTAAACTTGTCTTTTTGCTGCAAATGAACCGAAGGGCCACAGCCCATAACCCATTTTGAATTTTCAGTCATTAAATATTGAAAAAAATACAAGGAAAATAGGGAAAATAAGGGAAAAATAGGGGGAAAATGGATTTTGAGTGCCGAAAATTAAGGAAAAATAAGATTCATGTTTGTGGATGTATGGGGGATCTGAAGTATGAGGTTTAGCCTCAATTCAGCCCTACCTCTATGTTTTAGTGAGTTTTATGGCTTTTTATACAATAAAAATGTGAAAAATGAACCCTAAACCTATGCACCATGCACAACCTAAACGGGTGAGGGGTTGGAGTGTATAAAAAGCGTGTAAACGTTGAATGAAATGATGAAAAGCTTGCTGGTTTTTTTTAATGCATACCATATAGATTGGACGATTTTAAAAATTAAGGACCTAGTAGCACGGGGGTTTCTCGGTGCTAGGTTCATGCAACGCTGCATACGAGTGATAGAGAAATCCATTGAAAGAAATGTTTTCCACATGTGCACCAATGCTGATTTCCTTAATTGTTTGAGCACGTGGACATTCACAATTTGCATAAAGCATGAAATTTTTCATGTAAAAATCAATAAAAACACACTATAACATGGAAACAAGGCTTGACTAAGGCTTGTTCTTGATTTTGCATGTTATAGTGTGTTCTTGATTTAGTTATAGTTTGTTCAGAGAGAATGCAACATGCAAAATCAAGAACAAACAAAATCAAGCACTTTCTTCAACCATTTTCCATAAAACAAAAGAACCACTCACTTATGCATAGAAACCACGATTCTGAGGCTCGTATCTTGTAGATGGGAGGCCGCTGGCACTTCTTCTTTGCCATTGACGCACTCTCTCATCCCAAATCTACGTCCTCCATTGCTCTAGCATCATCATTTGCTCCGAATTCGTCATCACAACCCTCCCCCTTCTCTCTTGAATTGATACATATGAACAACCGCTAAGAGGAGAGAGAAAGACTAGAAAATTAGATTTTTAAATCCTCCATTAAAATCAGCAAACTCGTAGTCATCTTTTTCCTCTCTCTGTCATCCTGATCAAGAATCTCTCTCTCTCTCTCTAAACAGATGAGGGATCAAGCGGTACTAAGTATATTTGGAAGGGGCACAAAAAAATTTGCACCCCCTCCCTTTTATCAAAATTTTGTTAGTTTTAGGCGTTTATTAAGCCTAAGGTTAAAACTTTAAAATAATAGTTCGGTTTTTTTGTGTTCACACTGTTCCCTGCAAGTGGATGTTTCGATTTTGGATGGGCAAACGGACTCGGATTCGAGATCAGTCTAGATAAGCGACTCCACAGGATCGAAATCTATAAACTTAGTCTTCGTTGCATACTTTGCAGCTCTTAGATCTAGTAACTACTTTATAACGCCAAACCTTGCGGGGATTAAATGGGAAGTCAAATGAGCTCTGATCGATAAACTGAGATCTGCGTTAGATTCCTGACATGGAAATGCATCTGGGAAAACTCCAGCTTGGCCATCCACCACCGTTTGATTTTTCATAAAAATTTGGTCTTTGACTTTTCTCGGGCACTTCTTGCTCCAAAAACACCTCAAATTCTTCAAGCTCGGCTCCTAAAATCTAGCTCTCATTGGCGACCACAAGATAAGGCGACACAATCCATCAAATCCCACAAACATATTTGCACATGCATAACCACAAAGAATATCAAGCTGATTTAAAAAATACACAACAAAACATTCCACAGCTCTCACCCTACCCCCTGACAAAATCAAGGCAGAAAAATCCATAAGGGATAGGCCCATCATAATGTGATAGAAATCCAGAGCAAGTCTCTAACCAACTGCTTAAACACGGACAGGCTAAAAAGCCTATCAAAAAGGTCATCCTAGTGGTGGTCTGAACTACCTACCTAACTGAGGACATTTGGACCAAGACTTCCTACTAGGCAAGGACTCCTATAGCCTGGGCATCATATTTTCTGTTCAAGGTTTCATACGCGGGCGTGTAAAAAGGAGGGAGCTAAGCGTAGAGTGACCCAAGGAGAACAAGGCATCGGTCTCAGGTCTTGACTCAGTACCTAAGAACCTACCAAGCTCTCGCAAGGTGACACTTAATCCTTTTCTAATGCTCACTTTTATTTTCGCTCCAACCTTCCTATATTTTGTTTTCAGCTAGTTGCTACCCCTAGGAAGATAAGGCATCGGTGACTCATCTCCAGAAACCTACCAAGCCTCCGCAATGCGATAATCAACTACTTGTAGGATTTTTTTCCCTTTTTTTTTCTTTTTTATTGAGGGGTTAGAACCCCTTTTTACACACCTCTGTAATTTTTATTTTTAGATAGATTCGAAACTTGCTCTTCTCTTGATATTTAAGTGCAGGCTTCTCTAGTTGCCTCACACTAATAGGGACTCCTAGGACAGTTGCCTAGCAAGCAAGAAGGATAGGGTCACAAGGATTACCCTCTATCACAAGTCTTTATCAATTGACAATGTCCTAACAAGAGGTAGACAACTACTTAGATCTCCCCCAGATATACCTAACCAAACCCTAGGACTTCATACCTTGATTGTCGATCCCCAACAACTAGAATAAATTAACCCCTACATACACATACAAAAGTATCTGCTTAAAGAAAAAAACTAAGAAAAGGGGATGATACCACCTAGAATGGCCACAAGAAACTATTCTGTAGCAAAGGCTCCCTCTAATGACTTCATCAACCTATGTGATGCAATCAGTAAAACAAAAAATGACTGGCCAAAGACCAAGCCACTTTTAACCAGGTTGTCAAGCCAACTCCTAGGAGTTGTTGCATTCAATAGGTGATATTTATGACTAATTTCTATGATTTATCCTAGCCTTCCTCAATAGTTACGACACTTGTTCGTAGTAGTCCAACTAATCTAATATCGAGAACTCAATAGACTTACATATTATTGCACTTCGTCTCTTTCTCTGTACTTGACATTAAAATACGAAATCTAGGATTTTTATCACTCAGAGAATTGATCTCAGGGTACCATAGATCCAATGGATCTATCTACACATTTAAAGTTATATATTCTCTACCTTTATATAATAGTTTGATTTTATTTCTTATTAATTAGTAAATATTCATAACAAATAAAATAAAAATTTACCAACCCATAAACTCTCATTTTCTTTTAAAAACATTTCCCTCTATCCTAAAGATATTTCTTTTCTGTGGCTTGGAGCCTGCTCGTATTTGCTCTATTTCTTGTCCTTCAGTGTCGTATTAATTCGGATCCAGCCTCTCCCGTCGATAAATAATGTGTTATTGCATCGTACCAGGAGGGAATAGATGCCGTATCTATTTTAAATAACAACTCCATATCGCTACCTTCAACCACAAATTCTTTCGGCTTCCCAAAGTCCACAAGACATTCCACGATGCCTTGCAACCTTGGTGGCTTACTCCTGATTTCATAATCAAACTCCTGCAAAGTGATCAATATGGTATAACTTAATACCTTGTGAAAAATTTTAATTTGCATAAAGTTAGACACACCATATTTTATATTAATAATGCTCAAAGTAATAACATTGAATTAACTTTTTTTTCTCTAATCCCAAGAAAATTTCATAAAATATCCAAAACTTTATTCTCTTGTTTTTTGTAGAAGATCCTAATTTTTTAAATTAAAAACATGGTTTTTATTTTAAAAATACTATAATTTTAATTTAAAATAACTATTTTTTATTTTTAATACATATTAAATATCTTTAAAAAATTCTTAAAAAAATCTTAGAGTACTTTTAATAGTATATAATTCATTTAAAAATATTATACCTCATAATTATTCAATCAAATATTTTTTAAAATATCTATATCATTTTTAAGCTATTTTAAAGCATTTTAACTATTTTTTATTTTTAAAATATAACAACAGACCTATATAAATTCAAACAACTATCCAAAGTTGAAAATGAGGTTTTAAAATTTTTTATAAAAATTATAAACCAAAGAAATATTTATGTTGAATCACTTATTTTTGTTAAACAAGTTAAGGCACTTACGCAAAGTACGAGAATCGTAATTGAGTCTTTGGGATCCGTCTAGCCAAGGGAAGTCTATCCAGTCATTCCAAACAGCAATCTCATCATTTCCCACTTCCTTGAGTTTTTATTTTTGAATTACATTGTTGCCATAGGCTTCAATCCTCTCCTCGTTGTGTTCTGCCACTACAATTCTTTTGCAATCTTCCTGATTTTGATGGCTTGGAAAGCCTCCTATCTCTCTCCCTCTCTCTAATTCATGGCTCCCAAGAATATGTTGACACCCTCCTTGTTGTAGGTTTCCCACGATCTGTCCCTCTCTCTCTCTCTCTCTCTCTCTCTCTCTCTCTCTCTCTCTCTCTCTCTCTCTCTCTCTCTCTCTCTCTCTCTCTCTCTCTCTCTAATTGCCTCCCTATGGACTTCCCCTTTCCTAATCCTCCTCCAACAACTGTAGCCTCTTCCCATCTCCCTCTTTCAATCTTCCACTTAACATGACAGTGCCATCTCTTCATCTTTACGACCTCTCCTATCCCATAACGTCCTTTTCTTCTTGCTAATTTTTTAAATTTTCCTCTTGTAATTCATTTCCTTTCCCCTCCTTTCTAACCCTTAATTAAAACCATTATTATTGTTCTTATGTCGATTGAACATTGCCCATAGGAGTTCCCTTCAGGCTCGTAGCCAAGGTAAGCATCCTCCTAACTCAATCAGTTTGGTTCCAAGATCACATACAAAGAGCCAATCAACATGCAAGACACGTCTATTCATGCTCACTATTCTTCTCCTCTCCTTCATGCTTGTAGCCATAACGTATGAGAAAGACGGCCTCTAATAGATCTCCTAGAGAATACACTCATCATCGTCATGCTAGAAACACATAGGCCCTCTAATACATGTCGCATCAATAATGAAGACCTTATTGGACTTGTAGTGTATTTTAAGACTATCTCAATGATTTTGGAGTAAATGTGTTTTTGTTTGATGCTCTTTGTTGAGAAGAAAAGATGAGGTTTTTTAAAAAATGTAGTTGTGGGCATACCCAAGATGGCAAATATGAGAGTTTAATAACTATGGCTATGTTGGAGAGTGGTGGAAAACCTTTATCTTAATTCCCATGAAGCTAGAAGAATTGGGTTACAAAATAAATTACTTTTCCATTGTGGATTTGCCAAGGAAACCTATCAGATTTCATCTATAGCACTAGCTTTCTCTCATACAAGAACTTCCTTGTACTACCGACATCTCCTGACCAGCAGACTGCAAAGACACGACCTCCAAAAACAACGAAAATGAGCACTGCATTTGCATTAAATTAATGTAAGAAGCTAGTAATAATGTGTCAATTGTGTACAAATTTCCCAAAAATGTGGCAATAGTAGGCATTCTTTCTAGGTGTTGTCATTCTCCCCCACTTAAATGCGAAGTGTCCTCACAAGCACAATTACATCACAAACATCCAACAATGGGAACACTGCTACAATGAGCATTGCTATGCACTCACAAAAGAAAAAGTCTACTCTCCCACACTTAATTGGAAAGCGTCCTTGCAAGCACAGCTACAAGAACTACAAAACCACACATAGAAAACTAGTAGACACTGAAAAGATAGGAAAATATTTACTAGTGTCATATTATAAATCCAGCAAAGAAAATATTCAATTAAGTTGTGTAAAAACTTATGCATACTAACATTCCCCTAATCACTCTCCCCTTTTAAGTGCATAACATAGCTTCATCCAATCCATAGAATATACCAACTAGGAAGCTTTCTAGAGCCACTAAACAACAATAATCCCTCTAGGCAAGAAAATACCACACTGCTATCCTACTAGGAAGATTGCTTCCGAAATAGCCTCGCAGATAAGGTCCATGCCTAACAAAGAACCCAAACAAAGCAAGCTAACATGATGACACCAAATAGGAATCCTATGGTTTAGTTGCTAACCCTCCATGTTCTATTAGAACAACTAGTCAATGGTCCCTAACGTCCAACTATCCATAGTTTTATTTGTTTGTTTTTTTAATAGTAATGGATTTCTTTCAATGCCAAAAGAGTATATAAATTGATTCTCCTTCCCAAAAGGTCCCACCCCAAAGAGATGCAAGTCATCGGACACAAGGCACCCGTCAAGGAATTCCCTACAGCCTTCCAGGACCTCAGAGGTGATGGTTATCTTCTTTTGGTGTTTTTTTCTTTTAACCCTGCAGTCTCAGGGCATTTTTTCTTTCTTTCTTTCTTTTTGAAGAATAGACATATTGACTCTTTTGAACTTTTATTATTTGGATTGGAATTCAAGTGTTCTTTTTAAAAAATAAAGGATCACTAGAAGGCTAAGAATGCATCACTTAATTGAACGGTCAAGCATTTCAGCTCAACAACTTCACTCGAGGAATCTAATCTAGCACATAATACTAGTCATTCTGGCTAGGCAAATGATAAGCAAAGATACTCATCAGCTCAGCATCTCTCGTCCACGCTATTCTTAGTCAAAATTTTGTGAAGAGAACCTTGTTATTCAACTACCCCCACATATCGCTAGAAAAGTGACAAAAAGATAGGGAAAAACTCTATTGGATTTCCAATCGGACTTCCATACAAGGAAATTCACTATGTCATGCACACACATCACCCCCTTTCAATCACTCCCTAGTGCTAAGTCCCATCACATGTGGGTGGACTCTCATATAGACTAAATTGGTTATGTATCTTTTGGTGTATTGGTGTTTGAAAAATTGAATTTTGTGTTTCTTCTGTAAGTATTTGGGTTTGGAAAACTCTAAATGATGTCAATCGTTATATTTCTAACTTTCCCTTATTTCAAATGAAGATAAACAGATAGATTAGATATGAAACAACTTGTTATGTACATGGATATTGCAACTCCAAAAGAATGCGAAGATGATCCCATAGTGGTTTACAAATTGCAACAATAATCAAACCTGCACAAAACTCAACTATTAACCACTAAACCATTAATTTTTTAGATCAATAAAGAGTGAAAATCCTTATAAAACTAGCCATCTAGTCAAACTTCCTTGTAATGAGCTCCTACCACTGAAGGAGTATCCCAACCTTGTGTACAACTAACTACTGTGAAAACTATCTAAACTAAAGTGTGGTAGAACCTAATATATAAAGGTATCAACAAACCAATTTTTTTTAAAAAGGATTATTTGTTTTGTATGTTTTTTCAAATATGTAGAATAAAGTAAAAACCCCAAAAGACTCTACGAAAACAAAAGATCTAAACTAAAATTGTCAAACTCCCTAAGATCTTCTACTGCAAACAATAACCCTAATCCAAAATCATCCACACTATCTAAGTCAAGCCTATCAACTAAACCATACTCATAAATAGCCTTCAGTAAAGATACATCAGAGGTCATAGACCAACTATCAAGTGCATCGCTAAAAACCTCCATCACATCATGGAGCAAAGTCACAACTACATCATCATAATAGGGCATAGGTGCCACTAGTAAACATCCTAAAGAGTAGCCTATTGAGAGTGGAAAAAGACTGAATTTTGGACTGATTTTTGTTGTTTTTGAGGACTGAATGATTGATTTTTCATGGATTTAAAATGATGTATGGTTGTTAATGGAAGTGTTTGAGAGTGTTTTGGATGATATTAATTATGTTTTGGAAGTTCATGATGATTCTTAGTGGAGATATAAAGCTCTATGATGTTCTATTGAGGTTCTGATTGGTTATGTATACCTTCTATATAGCTTCTATTTTGTTCTGATTTTCTTCTGTATGAAGCATGGATTGGTAATTAATGAAGATTGAGATCTTTTGGAATCCTATTGAATAGTTTTTGATAGTTTGGAATGGTTTGAGTATGAGTTATGAGGTTTTGATGACCTTCTGCAGACCTTCTATAGAGCCTCTGCCTTTGCTCTATCTCTCTACTGTAACTGTACTATAGCTGCTCTAGTACTGTTCTATAGACCTTCTATAAGTGTCCTGTAGAATGTATGTGTGACTTTGGGAAAGTTTTTTAACTTTTGGAAAGGATGAATCTAAGTTCAAAAGAGCTAAAACAAGTGGAAGAAGCAGTTGCTGAAGACTGAAGAGAAGACTGAGTGATAGTGACAGTAGTGAGCTGTGAAAAGACACTGTAGTGGCTCTGGTGACTCTTCATATCAGACATACCTCTTGGGAGGTGCATCCACAACCTAAGAAGGATTATTGAGAGTTATTATGAGAGTATTTTAGTGAGGATATGATGTACTATTGATAGAGAGAGAGAGAGAGAGAGAGAGAGCCAGAGATAGTCAATTCTATCAAAACAGTGTAACTGTATATGAGAGATTGAGAGAGAGAACTATGAAGACATTGAAGATGAATACTATGTGATTGATTTCCATTCAAAAGATGGTGTATTCTTTTATGTTCTTTGTTCTATTGATGGATTCTATGAAGATGTTAAAAATTATGGTTGATTCTATCAAAACCGTGGGAGATATCTACTATGATGCTGCATGAAGATTTGATGTTTTCTTTGTTTTGATGATCAAAAGAATGAGATAAAAGCTTGTTGATGTTACAAGATAGATTTTCTTGCAAGAGAATTCCCTTTTCCTTTGTGTTCCTCTTGGGGCTCCATGTTTTTTGTGCGTAGCCGGGGAAACTTGCCATGAACAAGCATCAGAAGAGGTTGAAAATGAAGGAAATGGCATTGCCAAGAAGAGAAGAATTCAATGGAAGTTTGCAAAGTTCCTTCTTCCACTGAAGAGTTGCAGATTCTCATTATCAAAGCCACTTTCTGCAAGAAGTTCATCCCACAATGGCGGAAACATATCACCATCATGATGCATGCTCTATGTGGTGGACTGTTTCCTCTTCCTATTGAAGCAGCAGAAACTTGTATCTTGGTGGCAAAGTATTTGGAAACAAACTACAGAGCAGAAACAGAGAGAATGACCATCCATGGAAGATTTGGCATTCATTGAAAAATTTCCAGACATCATCAAGTGGGAGATTGTGAAGAAGCTTCAAGAGTCGTGGTCAGTGGAGGTTCACGAAAACAAGAAGGAAAAGAGTTGGAATTTGTTCGTGGATGCTCAACAGCAAGATACATGGGATGCTTGTTGGTGCACTGACAATCTTCTGTTTGTTCAATTAGCAACCCACTGGAAGTTGGTAGACAAAGTGTTTTTCACAACATAAACGGTTGAAACCCTCAGAAGCTGGCATTATTGTAATGACACAACAACAATCCTAAGAAGAATGAGTTTTGATACTTTTAGAACGGAATATCTTCCCCTCTATAGTGGTTTGAAAGCTGGTTTGAAAGCCAAATTCAGAGATGTTGAAAAGAAGGAAATAGAGGAGATGTTGGCCAAAGAATCCCTCAGAGACTGAAGCCCTCTCTGATACTATCCTATTGAGTCCAAACCAACTGGTTAGAGCCAACCCCCTGATGAATGATGCAATACAGAGGCAAGCATTAGGACAAGTCTAGAGGTACATGAGAAGAGAGAAGGAAAAAATCAAAGCTGAAAACGAGCTTGCAGCAGAAGCCTCCTTTGACGCCCTAAAAGCACTCTTTACAGAAGTCCCCATGGTGACTCAAGGTCCCCTTCCTAGTCAAATTCTCCCATTGCCAGTTTTTAAGGGAGAGTATAGTGAAGACCTTGATCTTCATGTAGCAGAGTTCATGGTAGCATGTGTGGCTAACAATGCCAGAACCCCTGAGCATTGGTTAGCGATATTCCCCGCCACTTTCAAAGGCGCGGCGTTTCAGTGGTATGAGAGACAAGCAGCAGGAACTTTTGGCACATGGGATGATCTGAAGTTGGCCTTCCTCACTAAATTCAGGCGTGAAGGTTTTGAAGAGTGGATGCGAGAGGAGTTCATGAATCTAAGTTAGTCCTCTGGAGAAAGAGTAGAAGCTTATGTCTCGCGAATGGAATCCATCCTGAAGAGATGGACTAACCATCATTTTGATGAAGGCATCTAGAAAGGAGTGTTTCTCAGGGGCCTACAACCAGAAGTTCGCAAGTTCGTGGAATTGAGAAGACCAGTCAATCTGCAAGCTGCAGTGGAAGGTGCAAGATTGTATGACGAAGTTTAAGCAAGGCTGTCAATGACTCCAGGAAGAGGAGTCTTACCTCCTCCCATGCATGGAATGGTATACCCAGCAAATGTAGTCCCAGGGACAGTTCCCTACCCCTATCCCCAGATGCAAACAATGCCGTAGTATAATGCACCTAATCTAGTGTGGTCACCGTAGACGACAGTGCCTCAAATGATGGTTCAACCACAGCAATAGTGGCCTCAAACAATTCCTCCAATGGCGACTCAACAACAGTGGAATCCTAGCAACTAGAATCAACATCCCCAAGTCTCAGCAAGAGCTTTGAATCAGAACCAAAACAGAGGACCCTCTAGATCGACCCAACCAGTTTATGGAGTAATTACAGAAGCTTCCCAAAATCCCACTACAAGTACTTCAAGAGGTGAAAATCTGAAGGACTACTTATCCAATTCAGTTGCAAGTATCAAGAAAGAGCTTCTGGATGTGATTACAGAGCAGCTACAGACGCTGAATGTGAATACCGCCAATATATTCACTCCTGTGGGAGCTGGAAGAGATGTGATGCACTCTAATACATGGTGTGGAAAGTGTCATTAAGCGAGACATTTAGCCACTGAATGTACCCGAAAACCAACCATTCTTGGGGCCTTCTGTTCCTACTATTTGTGGAAGAACCGTAGAGAGGATATTTGCTCTCTAAAAGAGATGCATGAACGAAGACAAAAGGATGAAAATGCAAGATTCAACTTGCTGGAATCCAAAATGACAACACAGGATATTGGACCCAAGCCTAGGGAAGTTGGTCCTAATTTTGGTCCAATGAGGTTTCCCTCTCAAAGTTACAGAGGACGACTATCTGGCGGTGGTCAGAGATCAGAGGTGGAATGTTATAGGTGTAGAGAAAAGGGACATACTCCCTAAATTATCCAAACGCTAGACGATCTGTGGATTACAAGCCCTTATGCAACCGATGCAAAGGTGAAGGCCACACTGCAAATGACTGTCCAAGTCCAGCCCTTGTAAAGGCCAATGCCACTGATAGCCAATAGAAGGTACAAGAGCATGCCTCCAATTTGGTAGAGTTGGAAGTTGCTACTGTCACGTGCACCAAGAAGAAGGAACCAATAGTTCAGAATGAAAATAACTCTCCTACCAAGACTGTGAAGTTCAACCTCCCAACAGAGGGATAGAGAAGTACAGGATAGAACAGTGCAGTACAGAGCACTGTAGTGCCACAGAGAGTCATAGAGACAGTCCCAGAAATAGGACCAAAGGTCCAGGAAATAGAAGAGACAGAAGCACCTCCAGAAACAGAAGAAGTGCCAATGCAGTAATTATTAGAAGAAAAAGGAAAGATGAAAATGAATGTAGCCCCATTCCCCAGTAGACTGGAGAAGCCTGTGGATCCTATTAAAGATTATGACTTGGTCAAAGACCTAGACACCTTTAAACCAAACCTAACATTGCTGATGCTGTCTCCCAGCTGTCGAAAGAAATTCAAAAGCATCTTGACAAGAAGACGTGGACTAAGGATCGCTCCTTCAATAGTGACCAAGACCAATAAGGCCCTAGTGCTTGTAAAGGAAGTAGATGTGGCTAATGCCTTCCTAGATCCTGGAACCCCAGAGATTAGTGTATGGATAGAAGGATGCTTTATTTCAGATGCATTGATTGATAGAGGATCTCAGTAAACATAATGACGGATGTGACAATGAAGAACTTAGGGTTGCAAGGAACTCAACCTACACAGTGGCTTATCAGATTGGCAGACCAAAGTAGAGTCAAACCGTTGGGCATCCTCCCATATGTAAAAACAACCCTTGCAGGAAGAGATTATTGGCTGACATATTTGGTGGTCAAACCAAATTCTTATGGGACCTCCTACCCTCTACTGCTGGGAAGACCTTGGCTTTTTGAAGCAAGAGCCAGGACGGACTGTGAGAGTGGAATTTTGGTACTGAGAAGTGCTTAAAAATAGCTAAAAATTATGAATATCAAGGGAAAAATATTCAACGTCGAAGGCGGCGGCTCGATCTAGGACGATTTTAAGCGTCAAAGTACTTTAAAGGCGCCCGAGCGACACTTGTTGATTTTTCATAATTTTTCAAACAGTCGTGCGGGTTGACGCGAGTTACCGACCAATGCGGGATGCCAAGCCAAACGCCCAGGATTTTTCAGAGCTCAATTCGGAGTCTGGATGAGGAAAAGGCCAAGAATTGGTCAAGATTTGAAAGGGGGGGTGCCCTTTGGGGGAATTTTAACCCCCCAACCAAAAGGCATGCAATATATTGAAGAATCGTGGGCATGAGAAGAAGAAGAAAACGTGGCCAAGAGCAGCGCCGAAAAATGCGCCATGAATGGATGGGAGGCATCATGCAGCTTACACACACCCTGCCTAATGGATTATGGGGCTTCATTCCCCTCTGTCTGTGGTCTTATCGCCTGTCTCACCCGTCAAATGGCAGGCTCTGTGAAGAATTCTGATTTCAGTCTTTCTCTCTCCTCCCTCTCTCTCCCCTAAAGGTAGATTCATGTGGTGAAGAGGAAGAAGAAGAATGGATGATGGATGCTTGTCCAATGAAGACCGGATTGCTCCTGGTGTAAGAGGATTGAAGATTGCTAATTGTGGACTATCATGGACATTAATGGTAGCTGGAAATTAGTCCTGAGATATGGCAAATAAAAACCCGCAACCCGCAAAGAACGGTAATCTCATTTTTTCAAAGAAAAATGGTATTTTTATGCAATTTGCTTCATGAATTCTTGTTCCCATGGGATGATTATGCATAATAATGTGGTTTTCAATGTCTTTCAACTGTTTATGATCAAAAAATCAGAAAATCATAAGTGTTGTGGAAGAAATTAGTAGTGTAAAACCCGTAAAATATGGGGAAATTGGGTGTTTTTGAGATATAAATGGAAAATATACTAAGACACACCAACTAAATTTGTGTTTTTGCTGCAAAGGAACCTAAGGGCCACAACCCACAACTCATTTTGTATTTTCAGTTATTTAATATTGCAAAAAATACAAGAAAAATGGGGAAAATAGGGGAAAAATAGATTTTGAGTGCCGAAAATTAAGGAAAAATAAGATTCATGTTTGTGGATGTACGGGGGGTCTGAAGTATGAGTTTTAGCCTCAATTCAACCCTACCTTTATGTTTTAGTGAGTTTTTATTGCTTTTTATACAATAAAAATGTGGAAAATGAACCCTAAACCTATGCACGATGCACAACCTAATCGGGTGAGGGGGTAGAGTGTATGAAAGGTGTTTAAATGCTAAACGAAATGATGAAAAGCTTGCTAGTTTTTATGCATACCATATAGATTGGTTGATATTTTAAAAAAATTAAGAACCTAGTAGCACGGGGTTTTCTCGGTGCTAGGTTCATGCAACGCCGCATACGAGCGATAGTCAAAATCATTGAAAGAAATGTTTTCCACATGTGCACCAATGCTGATTTTCTTAATTGTTTGAGCATGTGGACATTCACAATTTGCATGAAGCATGAAATTTAAAAGGTATCAGACAATACCTCCTGGATGCATGGCAATTGCTTTCTAGAGACATGACCAACGTTGAGTGAGTAAGGTTGTCCTAAGCTCTAGGCTAGGCGTTGGGTCTAAGGGAAAAGTAACGTGGGGTATGGTACATCCTGGAACGAAATAATTAGTACCTTGAGAGAACTATGTGCGATATTGTGTTATATATGTTTAGCAACGCATTGAGGGGCCAATCCCCAAGGTGTATGAGAGTCGCAGTGAGGTAGCGGCAATCAGCCGCCGTGGGAGGACCTCCTATGTTTGTACTTCGTGCTATTTGGAAATGTGTAGGGACTTCCTCTGAGGAGTGTTAATTGGGTTAGAGTTGGACTATGAGACGTGATACAAACGCAAGATGTTTAGGAAGGCAGTGTATGATGTATGTGTCATCAAGGCTCCTAGCCGTGAGGCCGTGGGGTTGTTGAGCGCATGATAGAGGTCCGGCTAGTGCATGAGCCAGTGTCAGCCCGTTTTAGGTCCCATCAGACTGGTTCTAAGGAACCCTAACCCTAGGCAGAGGACCCAACAAAGTGGTGTTAAAGCTGTATGGATCGCAAAAAGGCAATGGATCCACATCCATTGAAGTCATAACTGACTCCTCCAACGAGGTAACATATAGTACATCAGGAGATGAAGAGGCTGTTAAGCAAATCTTTCCTAAGAAAACAGAGGCACGGTCCCTAACAGTGGGCACTGTAAGCCAACTACCAAGGGAAGTAAAATCCTTGTCCATGGGTGAATACCTCCTGCCTCAACTAGAATTAACCTCTGAAATCACCTCTGATAGTGAAATACAAGCATGGATGTAATGTTCTCCCTGTTAGATGACAGTCGCAGAGACATAGCAGAGGTAGAACAGATACAGAGCAGTAACAGTTACAGAGACAATATGGAGATAGTACAGATACTACAGAGATAGACCAGAAAGGTCTTGCACATTACTTTCTCCATATGAATCATTAATAAATTCATCCATGCTATCATCATCATTGATGACATCATCCTTGTTGTCAAGTTGGGAGTCATATGGCTTCTTCAATTCGGCATAACCACTTGGATCACTCTTGCAAAGGAGTCACATGCACTCAATTGACATAAAGAGATGCCATGAGAGGGCAAACATATATCAATGTCAACATCATGATCTAGAATCTATCAGATCTGAATCATTATGAGCATTCAACATACATCAAATTTGATAATATCTTATAAAAATTTCTTGTTGGTAAACAAGCAGATACACATGGCCACATTGGCCTCATACACTACTTCATTTAAACACACACAGAGGCTGAAGTAGAGTCAGAAGTTGTGACATAAGCAGAAGCAGATGCCGAGGCAGAAGATCTGTTCTTCTTTTACAGAGCCTCTGCAGAAGTAGAGACAGAGCCTCCAGAGGAAGAGGATGAAAATGATGAGGAAGAAAATGAAGCAGGTTATGAAAGTGCAGATAAAGAATTTCCTCTGATAAAGGATGAACTTGTTGATGTCCCTATAGAGGCCTCAGAGACCGAAGATCTCAGGGTGTTGGATGGAATGACTATGGTTCCATTTGGGTTGGCCAATGGACCACAAAGTATGCAAAATCTGTATAAGCAAGATTAAAAGCATAAAATTTAAGTTCACTAGTGGCTCTTGTCACCCTGACTGTTCAGATGATGATGATGCCCCTTGTCAAAATAGAAGCTAAAGCCCTCAGAGCCTCGGCCTCTAGAAGGTCCGTGCTATGTGACATTCCTGGACGCATCTTCGGAAGATGAATCCCTAAGTCCAAAAGAAATTACCACTCACACAGAACCAGACAAAGCTCTGATACCCTTCCGACAACCTCAACAGACGAATGAGTCATCTGTTTAGAAGGAGGACACTTGTTCTAGTGGAACATCAGACGAGGAAACTACTCTCTTGAAAGAGTCAGACCTCTATCCAAAAGTAATCTGTGGTACATTTATCCACTAAGTGGAAGGTGAAAGGCAAGTAACGTTCTTGGATACTGACGGTACTGAACGTCACCTGAAAGTGGGTCTCAATCTTCCAAAAGAAGAATTAGTGGTCTTGCGAGACCTACTCAAGGAGAACTTAGATGTATTTGCTTGGTCATACAAAGATCTAAAGGGGATTGATCCCACAGTATGCAAACATCACATTGACCTAGATCCTGATGCCAAACCTGTAAGGCAAAGACAAAGGCGTATGAATCCTAATTATTCTGCTCTGGTGAAAGCTGAATTATTAAAACTTCTTGAAGCAGAGTTCATTTATTCCATGGCTAACAGTGAATGGGTTTCGCCCATTGTGGTCGTACCCAAGAAGAATAGGAAACTTCGAATATGTGTGGATTTTCGAAAGCTCAATTCGAAGACGAAGAAGGATCATTTCCCTATCCCTTTTACAGACCAACTATTGGACACAATGGCAAGCCATGAGCTGTATTCCCTCTTGGATGGATTCAGCGGATATAACAAGTCCAAATTGCAGAAGAGGACCAATCTAAAACAACCTTCACCACTGAATGGGGGACTTATGCCTATAGAGTGAAGCCATTTGGGCTCTGTAATGCTCCTGCCACCTTCCAATGAGTAATGATGGCTGCCTTCCAGATTCATCTGCATGAGTTCATTGAGGTGTATCTTGATGACTTTTGTGTCTATAGTTTGATCCGAGAGCATTGGGGACACCTAGAGCAATGTTTTGACAAATGCCGAGAGTATGGGATTTCTCTCAACCCCGACAAATGTGTCTTTGGCATCTCATCAGGAGTTCTTCTGGGCCATATTGTCTCTACATAAGGGATTTCAATAGACCCTGCAAAGATTGAAAAGGTTGCTGCTTTAACAGCACCGACAAACCTCAAGCAATTGAGAGGATTTCTTGGATATGTGGGCTACTACAGAAGATTTATTGCACATTTTGCAACCAAGGCAGCCCCTCTGCACAAGCTCCTAAGGAAAGAAGTAGATTTCCTTTGGACTGATGACTGTGAAGAGGCCTTTAATACCCTAAAACAGTGCCTTATCCAAGCACCTATCTTACAGCCTCCTGATTGGACGAAGGAGTTCCATGTGCACACAGATGCATCAGTTGAAGGGCTAGGTGCTGTTCTATGTCAAAAGGGCCCCTCTAAATTAGATCAACCGATACATTATGCAAGCCGAAAGGTCACTGATAGGGAACGGAACTACACATTGACAGAGCTTGAATGCTTAGCAATGGTGTTTGCACTGGAGAAGTTTCGACACTGTCTACTGTCAACACATTTCAAGTTCTATGTGGATCATGAAGCCCTGTCCTTCCTGATGAACAAAGTAGATGTTAAAGGACGACTGATGAGATGGTTGCTCCTATTCCAAGAGTTCGACTTTGAAGTGGTCACTAAGCCTGGCCGTTCCCATGTCCTAGCCGATCATCTATCATGGATCCCTCAAACAGAAGCAGAGGAACTGGATGATCTAGACCTTCATGATGCTTCTTTGTTTCTAGTTGAAACAGTTACTCCTTGGTATGCAGACATAGCTAATCTCCTAGCAACTCAACAGTATCCTCCTGGCATCTCAAGCCGTGAGAAGAAGAAGCTTCTACTAGAATCATATCCCTACACCTTGCTAGGCGGTGCACTGTACAAGAGAGGCAAAGATAAAGTGCTGCAAAGATGTGTTGCAGAGGATGAAATCGGCATAGTATTGAAAGCATGCCATGAAGAACCATGTGGTGGACACTTCGTAGGAGAAGCAATGGCCAGGAAGGCTTTGTTAGCAGGATACTGGTGGCTGACCCTCCATAAGAATGTATATGACTACTGTAAGAGATGTGATGCCTGTCAGCGAATGGGGAAACCCACCAAAACAAGTGCCATGCCAATGCAACCCATTCTTCCCCTAAAGCTGTTCGAGAAGTGGGCGATTGATTTCGTGGGTCCCATTGATCCACCCACCAAACAGAAGCAAAACAGATACATCCTAATATGTACGGATTATGTCACAAAGTGGTGTGAAGCTAAAGCTCTGAAGCGGGATGATGGTAACATCGTAGCCCTGTTCATGTACGAGAATATTATCACCCATTTTTGGCAGTCCCCTTGAGCTGGTAAGTGACAGAGGTACTCATTTCCTTAACAAAATCATGGAGGATTTGACGGAGTTGTATAAGATCTGCCATCGCAAATCCACTCCTTATTACCCTAGAGCCAATGGCCAAGTTGAAGTCACCAATCGCATCCTTTGCTCGATTCTAACAAGAACGATTTCCACACATCGTCGTGACTGGGACTTTCGACTTACAGAGGCCCTCTAGGCATACAGAACCTCCCATAAGGCAGCTACAGGACAGACCCCTTTTCAGCTAGTGTATGGTATAGAAGTTGTCTTCCCTGTTGAGCTGGAGTTACTCTCTTTGTGAGTGACAGTTAAAGAATGCTTGGGAGATAATGAGTCACTGCAATGCCATCTCCTACACTTGGAATGCTTGGATGAGATATGGCGGATGGCCCTACAGTGCATGGAAACCACTTAAGTGCGATGCAAGGCCTATCATGACAGTTTCATTAAGCACAAGGAGTTCAAAGAAGGTGATCTTGTCCTAGCCTATGATTCGAGATTTGGCAAGTTTCCTGGCAAGCTTCAACAACGGTGGATGGGCATGTACAAGGTACTTGCTGTCAATCCTAATGGCTCTGTTCAGGTACAGACCATTGATGCCTCTAATGATCCTTTCCTAATCAATGGCTATCGCCTGAAGATGTACTTCCCTCCCTGGGGATCTTGACAATCAAAGTTGACCTATCCCTTCCCTTTTGGGCATCACACTGTCCTTCTCGTCGTGCTTCTGATAGCCCTTATGATTCTCCTCATGCGGCGGTCTTGTTCTGCTAGCCCCTCACAGATAGCTCTCAACCTGACCTTGTTCTTTTCTCGTTTGATCCAATAACGGTGGTGAGGTTGGTCCTGACATATGGTATTTCTACCATTCTCTTTTTCACAAAAAAAAAAGAAAAAAAAAAGAAAAAAAATAAACGAAACTGTTATGGGAGAAAAGGAAGAACTTCCCTGTCATAATAGGCCTCATTCCAAGAAAAGGTGGAAACACCCTTGGACGGGAAGCTAACTGTGGAAAAGGTGGCAACACCCCATAGTTTAGGATAGCTGACTCACCAGCAGAACCTCTTCAGCAAGTAATTTGAAGCCACCTCCCTTGGTGCACTGTCTCTGCAATATCAGTCCATCTGCCCTTCTTAACAGACGACTCTTCTTACAAGTCATTAAAGTATAAGATTTGTAGGCTACCTCCCTGGGTACGCCTCGTCTTCAAGATCCTGATGACAACAATAGTCGACATGATCTTCATCATCAACCCCTTGAGTGATGTGAGCTTTCATCCAAATAGGATGGGGACGTGAGTATGGATTGCCCTTTGTATCTATCAAAGCGTGAGACAGAGGGTGGGGGGAGTGACCAATTTTTCCCTTCAAAGCAAATGAGAGGTGAGATGTGTGAACAGAGTGTTACACACACGGGATGGGCCTCTCAATGCACAATGCACAATTTGTTCATGTGCACTGCACCATAAGGCTCCGTAGCCTTCCTTCTTGCACTGTATGCCGGCACAAGGTGGGATGCACGCTTGCACCATCAAAAGCACACAAGGCATACAACCTCTGCACAAGTGATAGTGAGGATTATATCAATGGATTTTAGGAAAGGGCTGCCCTTTGTATCTATTAACAGAGCGTGAGACAGAGGGTGGGTTGAGTGTGACTGGTGTTTCTTCAATCAATCATTGGGAGGTGAGGATTGAGGGACGTTAAGACCATTGGAGTCAGGTACATTTTTGTTTCCCTATGTACCCACGGGTTGGGTTTCTGCCATCAGCACAGGACACATCACTCTGTTCTGTACACTGCACTGCAAGGCTCCCTAGCCTTCCTACTTACACCTATGCCAAACAGGTTGGACGTACTGTTGCACCATTAATTGTGCACCCTCGCATACTCCCTTTGCACCATCCCCTTTTCGATTCCTAAATCAGGTGTGAGCTGTGGGTTTTCATCATTATTTTCTTTGAGTGATGTTAGTCATGGGGCGAGTGGCTGCTCTTTCAATCCATTTGAGTGATCCTGAGTTGAGTGCAATATCCCTCGTCATTGACGAATTTCCTGTGATTCCTTCAACCAGCTATCTTCCTGGGTGCTACCACATGGTCCCTACGACAAAGGACGTTGGACGAGTGCTGTGATGATACCTTGTTACCTCCTACAGCCGACGACGGCACCAGACGCAACCTTGATAGTCGACATTCCTCCTCGACAATATGGGCCAAGATTTTCTAACCCTACACTTTTTGTTTCTCAGTGACAGTCATGTCTTAAGTGTGGGGACGTTTGTGGTTGGTCTGATGTGAGGTACCAGGTCCTTGATGTTTGGGTTACCCTTCCTGCTAAGGTCTTAAGTGTGGGGACACGTCCCTACGCGTCGATGATGCATACCCCTATGCATATACCCTGTTTTGATCATGCATCCATGCCGTGACTTCATTTTACCTTGATGGGGTCCCTTCCCCACTCCTCCGTTCTATTTCACCTTGTCGCCGGGATTGTTTCTTGACCGTTTGTCTTTATCCTTTGTTTTGTGACTTTTCAATGTGAACAGACCTTACGTTCATCAGAATCCCAATCCAACCTTACAGTCATATTTGTCCCTTTGAATATCCTATTTTTCCTTTTTACCAACCCGTGTTCTGACAGACGGTTCTCAAGTTATTAATTTTTGAAGCAATTCCTGTAAAATGGACGGTTTTTCATGTGAATGCTTCTTTATTGCTTCAAAACCCTGATTTGATGTGTCAAGCATATCCTACCCCTTCTCCCTGATATTTTTTCTTCTTACTCCGTGCCATTCCAATGCACGGTTCTTTCATTATGAATTTTTGTGGGTTTTCGGGCCTTTTTATGCTTATTTTTCACATTTTACTATGTGAACCTGCCCTATTTTCAATGGAATTCCAGTTTGACTTGACAGTCGTGTCCTACCAGCCTTTCCCCCACTTTTTCCTTTTTCCTCTCTCCTCTTTCGACTGCTGGATTTTTCGTTATTAATTTTTCCGAGTGTTTTTTGATGCGTTTTTCGTGTTTTTTCCAATTGAACCCCTCCTAATTCCTTTCAAACTGAGTTCTGATATGCCAGCCCTGTGAGATCCTTTCTTTCCAGCATTTTTTCTTTTTATTATCCTCTATTTCGGTGCACAATGTTTCCCGTATTAATTTTTGCGTCCATTTTCAGGCCCATTTTTTGGGTTTTTCCCATGTGAACGCATCCTATCTCAATAAGAATTGTGTTTTGTCATGATAGGGTTGTTGGCAACCTTATTCAGCACACTTTTCCTTCTTTTCGCACTTCATTCAGATACGCGGATTTTCTGATATTAATACCCATATGTGTCTTCAGGTTTGTTTTTTGCGTTCTTTCCATGTGAACACCTTGATTTTGCCCCGGAACCCATGTTGCATGTTTCCATCCTTTTTCCCTCGTCTCCCGAAACATTTTTCTTTTTTACGGATATTTGATCCGACAAACGGTTTGGATTTTATTAATTTTTCTTCCTTTTTGATATGTAATCGTGTTTCTCGTGTCGCGTGTGAACGCGCCTCGGGATGCCTCCATGGCGTCCGTGGCTTGCGCATTGTCGTCCATGCCCCGTTTAACCCTGTCACTGCAAATTTTTTTACCCCTGCCCGCGCATGCACACAGGCCGGGGGTGTGTTTCTAGCCCATTCATTTTCCATTTTTAAATTATTTATTTATTTTCCATTTAAAAACAAACAAAAAAACACAGCAAAAGAAAAAAAAGAAAAAGAAGAAAAAAACGAAAACAAACAACATGGACACAAACAGAAGAAAAAACAAAAAAAAACACAATTTATGTCAAAGAGAGAACTAGGGAGAGAGAAAGAGGAGAGAGAAGACTGCAGGAAGAGAGAGAAGAAGAGTGACGAGGAGAGAGAAAGAATAGATTTAGAGAGAGAAAGACAAGAAAGAAGGGAAAGCCATAGAAGCTATGTGCAAGAAGGGAGAGAAAGACTGTAATTGTATTAATGTGTCAAAAAGATGTGAAAATTTACATCTTCTCTCCTTTTATACCAAAGTCAGTGTGACATGGCATAATATCAATGTTATTAACACTAATTTGTTATTTCCGGCTTCTTACAATCCATCCCTTCCCAAAAGTTTTTGTCCTAAAAAACAAACCTAGAAACAACTAGAAAGAAGATGGATAGAACACAGTACTACTCTGTTTTTACAACTTTACAAATGGGAAACGAATGAAGTATAACCACTACATGAGCTGAATTTGAAGGACGGAAGTAAGCCCCAACTATATACATGATTTGAAATACTTCAAAAGCAAATGGAGCCATAAAGTCTTCAACAGATAATCCCGAAACAAAGTAGACAGCTTGCTGAGTAAACAGACATTGCTGGACCAAATCTGCCATAACTTTTGGTAGGAGTGTCCAAATGAGATGTACCATATATCAAAATGAAGCTCTTGAAGAGTACTTTAAGCTCATATAGATAGCTTAACTCTAAAAATTAGGTACGATAAAAACTGTTCTAAAACAGCATGCTGTTCTGAACCAGTCTGCATCATTACTAGCTCCATAAGCAATAGGCTTCAGCCACCAATGTCTCCCTCAAGTATGGAAACTCATCCAATATAGAATCAGATCTCCAAGAAGCCTCTTCAGATGATAAACCTCTCCATTTGATCAAATATTTCACAATAGAACGTGATCGAAGCTTCTTTTCACGCTAACCTATAATAGTCTTTGGGATGTACTGAATAAGACCATCTTTATCAATGGGTGGCAACTCATCAACTATATTCACTGGATCACCATAATAGGGCTTGAGTTGACTAACATGGAAGACATTATGAATCTTTGTAGAAGAGGGAAGCTCTAGTTTGTATGCCAAATCTCCAATTCACTTGAGGATCCTGTAAGGGCCATAAAACATGTGGGCAAGCTTATTACTAGATCCATCTTTTAACGTAGAGTACTTGGATTTGGGCACCTTCAACAAAACCAGCTCTCTTTCTTGGAACTCTAAAGGCCTCCTCTTCTCATCAGCATACATCTTCATTTGATCTTGAGCCTTCCTTAGATTCACCTTGCATTGCTGAAGAAGGGTGTGCATTCTTTCCAACTCCTCCTTCCCATGAGGATTGATCTTTTCATTAAAGATGACTGTGGGTAAAGGCACCTTATAACCATACAAAGCCTCAAAGGGTGAAACTCCTATGCTCGCATGAGTGGAATTATTATAAGCAAACTCAGCCAAGTGTAACCAAGAATCCCATGAGGTTTGGATATCATAGCAAAAATGGCGAAGATAAGTCTCCAACCATTTATTAACTCTCTCTGTCTGTCCATCCGTTTGAGGATGATAAGCCGTAGATGGAGCCAATTTAGTGCCCATAGATGTAAATACTGCCTGCCAAAAGTTACTCATAAACTTTGAGTCTCTATCATGGACAATCACCTACGGTAATCCATGTAGTCTAAAAATATGCTCCATAAACTGGTTGGCCACTTAAAAAGCAGTAAACTGAATCTTGTTTGGGATAAAATGAGCTGCCTTGGTGAGTCTGTCTACCACCACATAAATACTATTCCATCCCTTCTTGGTAGTAGGTAAGCCAATAATAAAAGCCATAGTAATATGAGTCCATTTACCTGTAGGAATAGGCAATGGCTGTAACAAACCTCCTGGCTTATGGGTGCTATCCTTATTTTGTTGACAATGCATACACTTCATAACAAAGCCCTTGACATCTTTCCACAATCCTTTCCAATGAAAGCTTTTACCGATCTTGTCATAGGTCTTGAAAATTCCTAAGTGTCCAGCTAGGGGCGAAGAATATAACTCCTCCATAATTTTTCGCTTAAAAGAAGAAGTAGAGGGAATAACAATCTTGTCTTTCCACCAAATAAGATCATTTTTAAGCTGGTAATGCGAGTTTTCTTCCATAAGACCTTGCTGTAATTTTTAAAAGATTTGGCTGAATTTCTCATCTAAAAGATAGGCCTCCTGTAGTTCTTCAATCCAGTCATTATGTAATTCTATCATAGCTGAAACTTTGCAGGCCCACATACAAGAAAGAGAATCAACCACTATGTTATCTTTTCCCCTTGTATGAGTGATGTCAAAATCATAATTTTGTAATGTAGCTACCCAAGGACGTTGCTTTGGAGTGAGATTTGACTGAGTAAGGAAATACTTGAGTACCCTGTGATCACTATGTACTCTGAATCGGCTGCCATATAAGTAATGGTGCCACTTCTTGATCGCATGCAAGATAGCCAACATCTCCTGGTCATAAACATTCATGGCCATTTCCTTATCTGTAAGCTTACGGCTCTCAA
This sequence comes from Lygodium microphyllum, assembly GCF_053477565.2. Classification (NCBI taxonomy): domain Eukaryota; kingdom Viridiplantae; phylum Streptophyta; class Polypodiopsida; order Schizaeales; family Lygodiaceae; genus Lygodium; species Lygodium microphyllum. The sequence goes on from NC_141164.1 coordinate 31,130,786, forward strand.
ATGCAATTACTCCATGCTCCTGAAGCAAAACAGCCCCAATGCCACGGCCACTAGCATAACATTGTATAGTAAACTCTTTGGAGAAATCCAGGCATACTAAGATAGGAGCAGAAGTAAGGAGTTCCTTTAACTGGTTGAAGCTGCTATCTGCAAGAGCATCCCAAAAGAAAGCCTCCTTCTTCAACCTATCAGTCAAAGGAGCTGCAATTGCCACATAATGCTTAATAAATCGGCAATAGAATGAAGATAGATCAAGGAACCTCTAAGAGAGGTAGTAGTAGTAGGCATTGGCCAATCTCTTATGCATTGCACCTTCTTGGGATCAGCCTATATTCCTTTTTCACTGACAATATGTCCCAAGTATTCCACTTTAGTCTGCATGAAAGAGCACTTCTTCTCCTTAGCTAAAAGCCTATGATGTCTCAATACATCAAAAACCCTCCTCATATGTGCCAAGTGATCCTGTAAAGTCTTGCTATAGATCAAGATGTCATCAAAGAACACCAAGACAAACTGAAAGAGGAAAGGTTGCAAGATCTTATTCATCAGGCTTTGAAAGGTAGCTGGAGCGTTTGTAAGCCCAAATGGCATCACCAAGAAATGATAGAGCCCACGATCAGTCCTGAAAGCAGTCTTGACTTTGTCACCCTCTCGCATGCGAATTTGATGATACCCTAACCTCAAATCAATCTTCGTAAAGAATCGAGCCCCCTTAAGCTCATCAAGCAAATCATCAATCATGGGTATAGGATACCTGTTCTTCACTGTGATCTTATTGAGATCCTTGTAATCAATACACATTTTGAAAGGTCCATCTTTCTTTTTGACTAAGAGGACTGGAGATGCGTAAGGTGAAGAACTTGGTTTAATAAATCCTATTTCAAGAAGTTCTTTGATTTGCTTGGCTACTTCCTCTCGTTCACACTTTGATAATCTGTAAGGTGGCTTATTAATCGTCTTTGAGTTGGACTCCAAATCAATGGGGTGATCCACTGCTCTCTTAGGAGGCAATGAAGTAGGTACTTCAAACAAATCTCTATACTCCTCAAGATGAGCTGTCAAGGCTGGATGGTTTGCTGAATTATTGGGCTGATCCTGTGTTTCTTTATTCAAATGCAAAACAAATATTTGAGATCGCTTCTTGTACTCTCTTTTGAGTTGTTGAATGGTGATAAGCTGAAAATCTGATTTACTAGGAATTCCTTGTAAATGGATAAGCTATCCATTGGAGATAAACTCCATATATAACTGTGAGAAATCCATAGTGATCCTGCCTAATGTCATCAACCAATCACAATCGAGTACAATATCTATAGGCCCCATTTCCACAGTGATCAGGTTTATTTTAGCTTCAAAATTTTCAGCCAACTGTAAAGAAACATGTGGGCAAATCTGTGTGCTGATTTCTTCTTCACCATTAGCCACTTGAACTCTAATGGGCTGCTGTAAGTCTGTGGGAACACAATTTAGCTTGTCCATGATGGACTTATTCACAAAACTATGAGTATTGTCACTGTCTATCAGGATGAACACTGGATTTCCACATATGCTTCCCTTCATACGAAGTGTATTAGGGCTCTTAGATCCCGTCCAAGCATCCATAAAGATAGAACAATTAGTGGCAGCAAGCAACTCATCACAAGATCCACCAGGGTCAAACACAACATTTTCACCTGGATCAAAAGGAAAAGAGTCAGCTGGATCATAAAAGTACTCCTGTCCAACTTCCTCCTCAAGATCTTCATTTTTAGCATTAAATGCCACTGCATTAGCTTCATCTATGTCATCTTCAAAATCCTCAAAAACCAACATACTCTGAAGCTTAGGTTTGGCATTTTTGTATACACTTTGAAGCATGATCAGGTGTATACTTTTACCCGCACTTGAAGCATAAGCCTTTGTCCTTCCTTTCTTTGTAAAGATCCACGGGAATAGATTTGGGATTTGTATTAGCTGAAATGGACTTAGGCTTGCTATCCCCCTGTTTGAAATCAACTTTTGGATTGTTTGCTGTCCTGAAATTTCTTTGAGGCCTAGAAGCATTAAAGGGAGGATAAGTTGGTACCCGTAAGCTCCCATTGGGCACATGATTACTGCCATAAGTGTTACCAACTTGTCCCTGCTTTAAAACAGTCATTTGCTGTCCAAAACCAAGCTGAAATGAAGATTCTTTTCTATACTTTCTTCCATAGCGCTCCGCAAGCTCAATAGCCTTAAAAAGTGAAGTAGGATTTTGTGCCATAACATCAGCTGATAATGATGGTTCCAAACCATACATAAACTTGTGAAGCTTAGCCTCATCACTGATGCTTTCCACGTACATGGTTAAGTTGAGGAATTGGTTTGTATACTCTCTTACACTTAGGCCCCTTTGTTCCAAACCGTACCATCTCCGTGTTAACTTCTCTTTCTCAAGAGGCGAAACAAAGACTTCAGCCATAAGTGCCTTGAAAGCTTCCCAATTCTCTGCAAGTATATTTTCTTTCTTGATATACCTCCATCAAGTATGGGCAAATCCTTCCAGATGCAAGGAAGCAAAGTGAATCTTCATATCATCAGTTTTAGGATATATATCAAAGTAGGACTCCATCTTAGAGGTCCATTCCTCTAAATCAGATGGTGAAGATGACTGGCCATTAAATTTGGCTGAAACAATTTTGTCCTTAAACTCCCTTTCATGAAAGGGTTGCTGTCCCGAAATTGGCTGATCAGGATTACCAAGTACGGAGCCTCCAAATTGAGACGGAAATCTTCCAAAAGGTGCCTGAGAATTACTATGTAATCTTCCTGTTGGTAGAGCACCCCTTGAATTTTGAGTATGTAGTCCAAAAGCTTGAGTATTGGCCCCATTCAAACTGCCCAAATAGTTATCATGCCTCTATGAAGCTTCTCCTACTTCATACTGACTATTTGGAATGCCTCTTCTTCCAATAATCCCATTTCCATGACCATTTTGGTTAGATGGCTGAAGTGGGGCTGAAGGGCCATTGTTTGAACAAGCCTTCTCATTAACTTCTCTTGATGCCATTTGTAACTACATGAATTTAGAAATTGTGCCATAATTTGTTTATTGGATTCCACCAACTTATCAATAGAAGCCTTGGTTTGATCAGTAGATAGAACCATCTGCTCCATTCTTGACAAGATGGCCTCATGTTGTTCCCTATGTCTTTGTTCATGGGCACACAGAGTATTATTGAGTATACTGACTTCTCCTTGTTGTTGAAGCTCTTCAGGGTTCTCTTGAAGTGTACTATCTATCATGAATCCCTGATTTGCTGAGCATAATCTTCTTGGACCTTATTTTTGCCTTTATGTCCTGCCATATTAGTGCAGTCTTGCAGTACCCCTGTTAGAAAAATGGCTATAACTTTTGCTAGGGAGCTCCGATTTTAGAAGTCTTTAGTGCAAATCGAAGCTAGGAATTCCCTCTTCAAGATGAGCTATAGCACGCTATAACAAGTTTAGGACATAAAATTCTGTAGTTGGATTTCAGAGTCTGAACTGTCCAGTCCTACACCCTATCTAGACCTGTAAGTGCCATGTTTTGACCCTGTAGTGCAAGATAGTAACCCCAAATGGCTACTAAACCCTACAAAAGGGTATATAGGACCTGTGTGTACCCTGTAGTACCTGCACCTGTGCTTCAGTAATGAAGGGTGTACCTGTAACCACCTGTAAGTACCCTGTAAGTGACCTGTAAATTTCCAGTTTTACCCTGTTTTGGTCCTGTAGGTACTTGAGCCCTTGGAAAGTCTTCAATTTTCAATTCTCCACTCGCTATACCTGTGTGAGGGATAAAACGACATGATAGGCTCCCTACACGGGCTCCGAATCACCGGGAGGTGGGCAAAGTTCCCCCTGGGTCGGTTGGTTGCACCCCTTCGGGATCTTCGATAGTGAGGGAGGGTCACCTCTCTTTTGTCCCACTATCTCCCCTGGCATCCACCTTTTTCCTCGGTGGGAATATGAACATGGCAGAGGCTAGTGTTCTAAGCAATCAGCATGATATGCATTTCTGAAATATTCATTCAGCCTTTCATGAGATGCAATTAAATGAGATTTTGAAAATTTGGGATAGGAGAAGGGTCTTACCAATGCAATTCAGTGACTCACTGATTGCTAGTACTTACCCTTTTACAATATTTAGGCTTGGGTGAAAGAAATTCAACAAAACAAATCAAGGTTATGCATCAAGCTGATCAAATGTTACCTATGATGAAGTAATGATTGAATCAAAATAAAATTCAATGGAGTAGGCTGGAATCAATGAGGATTAACACTAATCTCTAATTTATTGATCAATCCAGTGAATTAATTGATCAATAATCTCCCATCAACAAGTAGAAAAGCCATTAGCAATTGGATTATTGAGAGATTTCAGAGATTAGTAAAAGAGAATACCTCCATTAAGCTTGAAGAATGTGATTGATGTCAGCTTCAATCCCATTGATGCAAAAGTTCTTCATAATCCCTCATAAATCCGTCATAAAGCTTGAAATCTCCATAGAATCAATCCGTACAAGCTCCAATATGATGAAATCCTTGAAGAATCAATGCTTCGGCCTTGCTTAAACACTTGAATATCAAAGATTCAAGCCCCTTGATGAAAAGCCCCAAAATAATCCTTCCATTTGAGCTCCAATGTCATGCACAGGCTGAAATCTCCTCAATGTCTTCAATCTTGGAGTCTATCCAGCTTGTACTTAGCATTAGAGAAGCCTTGGAGGTTGGGGAAGTCCAAAATTTTGAGAAATTTGAGCTTCTAGGTCTATGGCTATGGCTATCCTGCTGTATTAGGGGTTTGAGCAAAAGGATGGCTGATCAGGGTTCTTCTGTGGCTGAAGATTGTTGTCAACAAGTGTTTGATGAAGCCTTCAAGACCTTTGATCAATGAGCTGAAGATTTGGAGGAGAATAAGTAGGAAGAAGGAGCAGGAAAATCAGCGTAAATTTGGGGCTGTTGTCTGGCTGATAATCTGCAGCATGCATCAACTATGGTACTCCTCCTGAAGCTTAGGCAACAAAGAACCTTTGCCCCATGCTTTGGCAGTGAGAAATGTTCTGCAGAGAGAGGTATTTGGGAATTTCTTGATAGCCACCATGGAAGCTTTAGCCAAAAGCTTAAAAGAGAGAGAAGAGAAGCTCTCTTTTGAAAAGTAACTGTAGTTTAGCCTCTAACTAAGCCCGGTTAACCATCCTTTACTCTAGTTACCTCCATTTTTGCATGAAGTTTGATGATGTCCTGCCATTTAAGCCATTATCCACCATATCTGACCTTGGATATCTCCAGATGTAGTCTCTTACTAACTGTAGATGATCTGCAGCACTCCACTAGTCACTGTCTTGTACCATTTTTGTCTGAAATTGATTTTGAAATAGGAAAATGGGACTGAAAATGGAAGAAAAGAATGGATCAAAGACTCAAGCTCTGATACCACTTGTCAGAGAGAGAACTAGGGAGAGAGAAAGAGGAGAGAGAAGACTGCAAAAGAGAGAGAAAAACTGTAGGAAGAGAGAGAAGAAGAGTGACGAGGAGAGAGAAAGACTAGATTTAGAGAGAGAAAGACAAGAAAGAAGGGGAAGCCATAGAAGCTGTGTGCAAGAAGGGAGAGAAAGACTGTAATTGTATTAATGTGTCAAAAAGATATGAAAATTTACATCTTCTCTCCTTTTATACCAATGTCAGTGTGACATAGCATAATATCAATGTTATTAACACTAATTTGTTATTCCCGGCTTTTTACAATTTAATACATAATAATACATAAAACCAACAAATGTGTGTGTGTGTATATATATATATATATATATATATATATAATTTTAAAAATAAAAAAATAATAAAATAAAAACAAAACAAAAAAACACAAAAAAAGAATGCAAAGCAAGAAATTAAAAAAGAAAAGAAAAGCAAAGAGCAAAAAAACCAGAACAAAGGAAAACTGAAAAAGAAAAAGAAAAAAAACAAGAAGAGAAGGAAAAAAAAAGAAAGAAAGAAGAAAAAAAAAACCATACCTGTTTGCCATTTCGTGCGCGTCCCTTTCCTCCCTCCTCCTCCTCCTTCCTCTCTCCTTCTTCCTCCTCCCTCTCTTCTTCTCCTTCCCTTTCTTCTTCTTCTTCTTCTCCTCCTCCTTCTCTTCTCCCTCCTGCTGCGCGACGCCCACCGTCCACTCCAGCACGCCAGCGCCTGTGCCGCTGCTGTTCGGCCTCGCCGCCGCCCCTCCCTAGGCTGCCGCTCGACACCCGCCGTCCACTCCAGCACACCAGCGCATGTGCCGCTGCTGTTCGGTCTCGCCGCCGTCTCCTGTCCAGGCTGTCGATCAACGCCCGTCGTCCTGCCCAGGCCACCGATCGACGCCCGCCGTCCACTCTAGCACGCCAGCGCATGTGTCGCTGCTGTTCGGCCTCACCCCCGTCTCCTGCCCAAGCCGCCGCTCGACGCCCTCCCATCCACCCGAGGACTATCACCTGTTGCAGCTGCTTCGATGCCTCGTCCGCCCTCCAGATGCCTTGCTGCCGTCTCTACCTCCTCGTCCCCCACCACCTCCACCTCTTCCTCCTCCTCCTCCTCCTCCAACCCCCCCTTCTGGTCAGTTACTAACCTAACCTTAGTTACTAACTAACTTAACATTAGTTACTAATTAACCTAACACTAGTTAGTTTCCTAATCAACTAACCCTAGTTAGTCTAACTAACCCCCCTTAACTAACCCTGGTTAGTTCTAGCTAACCCCCCTCAACTAACCCTAGTTAGTCTAACTAATCCCCGTAACTAACCCTAGTTAGTCTAACTAATCCCCTTAACTAACCCTCGTTAGTTCTAACTAATCCCCTTAACTAACCCTAGTTAGTCTAACTAACCCCCCTCAACTAACCCTAGTTAGTCTAACTAATCCCCTTAACTAACCCTGGTTAGTCCTAACTAACCCCCCTTAACTAACCCTGGTTAGTCCTAACTAACCCCCCTCAACTAACCCTAGTTAATTGATCCCTAACCCTAACTAGACTAACCAGACCTAACTAGACTAACCAAACTTAACCTACCTAACTAGCCTAACCTAGTTACCCTAGTTAGACTGACTTAACCTGACTACCCAGACTAACTAGACTAACTTGACTAACCAAACTAACCTACCTAACTTAATTGATTTACTCAACTAAATTAACTTAATCGACTTTCTCAGACTAAGCTAACTTAATTCACTTAATCTACTCAATTAGCCCCCATTCCTGCCTTTTCTCTTCCGTTATTTTCCTACTGTGTACGGGTGTGTTAGCGAATGTTCACGCGCGAGGACGCGCTTCCAACTTGTCCGTGCGGTGGAGTATTGTAGTCCGCCGTTCACACACAGTCATCCTTCATTGTTCACACGCAGCCCGGGTACCGCCTTTTATTTTTTCAACCCGCAAATATATAAAAATACCTAAAAATAAATAAAAAATACATAAAAATTTCAAAAGATTATTTAAAATTTAGAAAAATCACAATTTTGTTTTGAAAATTTAAAAATATTGCTGAAATTATTTGAAATATTTTTAAGGTGGAAATTTAAAAAAATAAATTGCAAAAAAATAAAATCTGAAAATTCATTCAAAATTACATAAAAAATGAGTAAAATTCATTAAAAATTAGCAAAAATACAAATATAAATTCAAAAAATTTCCACAAACCCCCTTGCCCCCTTTTCCACTGATTTCTCAATTAACAATATTTCCATCAAAAGAAAAAATATTATTTGAAGCCAAAAAATCCTAAATTTAATATTACACTTTATAAAAATTCATTTTAAATCCTAAAAATCAGTTGAAAGTCGGATGAAATAACACACATTGTGGACACTTGCTAAATAGCTGAAAATTCACTCTTACATTTCATAACATATTCATGTGTTATATATCCTCATTTAATTATTAAAGAGAGAAAAAAAACAATCGAAAAAAATAAAAATAACAAAACAAATAAACTAACCAAACAATATACACAAAACAAACACACCTAAATTACAAGTATTTTTTATTTTTAAGACATATTAAATATCTTTCAATTTTTTTAAAACTTTTTAAAATACTTTCATCACTATATTCTTCATTAGAAAAATATTACATCTCATAATTATTCAACCAAATATTTTTTAAAAAATATTTATACCATTTTAAGCCATTTTAAAGTATTTATTAAATATTTTTTATTTTTAAAATATAAAATTAGACCTACATAAATTCAAACAACTATCGACACTTGAAAATGAGATTCAAAGACATATTATAAAAATTCTAAATCAAAGAAATATTTATGTTGAATCACTTATTTATGTTAAACGAGTTAAGGCACTTACATAAAGTACGAGAATCGTAATTGTGTCTTTAGGAGCCGTGTCCTTTGTAGTCCAGCAAAGAGAAGTCTATCCAGTCATTCTAAACAACAAACTCATCATTTCTCGCTTCCTTGAGTTTCATTGCATTGTTGCCATAGGAATAGCCACTTATAACTCTCTTAAGACTTAATCTTGATTCATTTCAAGCTTAAGAGCTTAGCCTCCATAGTTTCATGTTGATGACTAAGAGGGGGGAAGAGACTATTTCAATATCTCGAGCATGCTTCCACAAAATCAAAAGTGAGTTGGAGCGATTGAAAGGCAACAGATTATCCTCCTACCCTATCACTTTCAGATGAAGGGGGTACATTGAAGCTCTAAATTTGAGATTGGAGGAGAAGGCATGGCGATCTTCATGGAAGAGGCATTGGCTTCAATCCTCTCCTCTTTGTGTTCTCCCACTACAATTCTTTTGCAATCTTCTTGATTTTGATGGCTTGGAAAGCCTTCTATCTCTCTCCCTCTCTCTAATTCATGGCGCCCAAGAATATGTTGACGCCCTCCTTGTTGTAGATCTCTCTCTCTCTCTCTCTCTCTCTCTCTCTCTCTCTCTCTCTCTCTCTCTCTCTCTCTCTCTCTCTCTCTCTCTCTAATTGCCTCCCTATGGACTTTCTTCCCCTTTCCTAATCCTCCTTTAGCAATTGTAGCATCTTCCCATCTCCCTCTTTCCATCTTCCACTTAGCATGATGGCGCCATCTCTTAATGTAGGAGCTCTTCGAGCTCTACCTTGAGACCTACGGACCACTTATTACTCAAGTGTTTCGAACTGAGTAGCCATGGCTACCTCTCACATAGCCGTCGCGCAACGCCTACCTTGTGGGTGTAGTGAGCTTACCTTGATGCTCGATTGAGTACCTTCCTCTCTCTCGCACCCCTGTAGCTCCACGATCCTTGAGGCGAGCTCAAGCAACCTCAATCCCTCTCCCATGAGCTTCATCCTCCATAGCCACGTTCAAGACCAGAGGAGAGAAGAGAGGAGGAGAAGATGAAGAGGGAGAATGGAGAGCTTCTTCTCCAAGATCCCTTGCCCTCCCACGATCACTCCCTCACACGCTCTCATGCTCTCAGTCCCTCTCACAAGCACAAGCAAGGAGGCACGAAGGTGAGAAACAGGAGGAGAAGAAGAAGACGCTGTCTGCCACACACGAGGATGCTCTTCTCATTTACCTTTTAACTTTATATATATGCCCTTAATTTCCATGGGCAGTCGTCCCCCTTTTTTACATGGCCGGCCATTAGCCTAGGCCATTTTTCCCATTGTCCCTCTATCTTCCTAGATTCCTTTCCACCACCCGTCTACATTTACAAATTGCACGGGTGAGAGTGCGGCACTCTTTTACAAGATTTCAAGGTGCGCCTTTTTATTTTAAAATGTGCCTTTCCCCTTTTGTATTTGCCTTGGACCTTTAAGGTTGCCCTTGCGCTTTTGGCCTTTTCTCCTATTCTTTCTTCAGTCGGGCTACCTTTTTTTTTTCGCCTTTGCCCTGCGTCTTTTCTGCTTTCTTTTGCTTTCTTCGTGTTGGGGTTAACATTCCCCCCTCCTAGACGAGTGCCAGTCCCATGGCACTGTGGCGGGAAGTAGTGGGATAAAGGATGCTATTGCTAGGTGTGACTGGCGGTTGGAGGACACTGAGGCTTGTGAATGAGAGGTGATGGGGTTTGATGACGATGCCCAAGAGAGATTCCAGCGTGCTTTAGGCTTGCTGACGATTGCGGCATCTTTCTCACTGTTCTGACGCCCCTCTGGAACTGGTCGTCGTTTGAGTATCTGAAACGCTTGAAACAAGAAGCAGTCCCTTAGGAAGATGGTATTGGAGGGATTTATTCTGGAGAAACCCCCCGAACACTATTTGTCGTGAAAAGCCGTGGCATGGGCTGAAAAACCCTTGTCTCGGAGTAGAGGATCTTCAGTTTTGAGTTGAAAGTCTTCAGGCTTGTGGTGCTAATAAGCGATCCGTAGATCTTGAGGTAGTGGGCATGGATCATCGGACGGTGAGGTTCCAAGATCTATGCCAATGGCAGCCCATCAGTGGGCGGATGGTTGTCAACATGAAATCTGTGGAGCTACTGAAACCTTCGCAGCGAAGCTCCTGAAGTTGCAGTAATGGGGTCATGTCTGACTTCTGGAAAAATTCCTTGTCATTGGAGGATGTAGTAGACGATCGCCTTCAGCCAAGCAGCCCGTTCTTGAAACATGAACATAACCTGCAAGAAAAGTGGTGCACTTCCTAGGGGGTGTGTCTATCTCACTGTGCAGTGCATGGTGCCCGTGCTAGTGGAACTGGGAGATGGGTCTAACCTTGGGCAAGCCCTTGGTAATGTCCCACACTTGAGGACCCAGTTTGTGTGGCTTCTGAGGTGCGATGCGAAACTCAGGTTGACAGGTTCGAAAGTCCTACCCTTAATGTGCCCTGAGTGTGAAGTGGGGGAGGGGCTAGAGAGGACTCTAGATGCAGTGAGTATGGTGCACCACAATAGTGAACGAAGACAGCAAGCACTTTTTTTTTTTGGTGGTGAATGAGAGAGAGGACATTGGGCGATGCATGGGGCACCTATTTAGTCACGGGGTAGTCGCAAGCATTGTGATAAAAATGCGCGACTTTGTAGGTATTCCTTAATACCGGCTCTAGCTCTTAGAGGAGTGGTGGACAAAAAGGGGTGATTACACCTTGCAAAACGGGTGTCACTCATATTTTCTAATAGTTCTAAGCAGAAGGCCGGGAGGAGAGTAGCGCGCATCATCAACCTCGTCATGGCTCTACTATCGATTCCTAGGTTAAGATAAAAAAAGAGTGGAGGGAGATGGGCTTCCTCTGCTGCAGGTTTCTGGAGTAACAAGAATTTGAGAAGTCGGAGGTAATTACAAGTGGTTAAGAATGCTGGATCGGGGCAGGAAGAGAAATCTACAAGGAAACGATTTATGGAGGGAAGTATATCTTCTGCCCTAAATACTAAGCACTCCTCCGGGCTTCTAGCATTTACATTATAGATTCTCGGGAAGTCAAAATCCCCATGCAAATCTCTGTTGTAATCCACTCCATGCCTACGGGGGTAGGGCATGTAGATGGGATCATTGTGCTCTTCAGGGAGGGAGCTACAAAATGCGGTCCAGGCACCAAAACTGGTGTCCCAAATCCTCCTCCACCATTTCGGCTGTGCCTGGTAGCCTTGGACGGATTTGGGAACCAGACCGACCTTGTCTTCCCAGTATTCTCATGGCTCTTGCCTCCACTTGGTTACTATCATGCTTCTCTCTTCCATCCATTTGTTTGCGAGTTTGTTAGGCAGATCTTTGATCTTGGCTACGACTCCTAGAGGTAGGGCCTGGTCCAGGGATCGTGGAAAAGTGAATGAGAGCTCGAATGGCCTCTTATGTAGCTCTCTCTGGCGCCATATGACCAACTCTTGGGGCCAATCTACAGGATGTGTATCATTTCGCAGTGGCATGGGCTCCTTAGGAAGTTGTTGTGGAAATATGCGCGCTCGGCATTGGGCCTCTTCTGCTAACTCTTGCCTCCTTCTCCTTGCTGCAATTATGCGTTCAGGTAGCTCGGCGTCGGCAGGTTCCTCTTGTAGGATCTTTGGTTGAGGCGGACTCGGCATCCTTTGTGGCTCTTCTTCCTCATCTTGCTCGAAGTTCGGCCCCTCTTTGACATTTCGCGCTACCACAGGAGGAACGACTGGTGGTGGTGGTGGTGGCTGCTCTTGCTCTTGAAAACCCAACTCCTTGAGCTCCATAGTGGAAAGGCTTGTACAGCGCGGGTAGTAGAACTGTTGCTCTTTAGTTATTCCTGTACTTGTTGGAAGCTCCCACTCTTAAAGGCCGTATTGTAGCGCCCGGGTGCTTAGTTCCAACTTTCTTTTTACCTGTTCCACTGTATCATCGCCCTCGGCTTGCGTCACGTGGAGCACTGTGTTGAGAAAGGCTTGTCGCTGGGTCTTAGTGGTTATCTCTGTAGCCTCAACCCTAGCGTCGGCCAGCATTCATTCACACTCTGCCACTGCAAGCCATTTTGTTAAATCCCTCACCCTGTCAAAGTTCTTTCTTTCCCACTCCACGGCTCTCTCCTCCATCTTTTGCCTTTGTTCCTCTAGCTGACCCGCCAGGGTGGTTACCACCTATTGCTGCTCATTTGATAAGAACCATAACTGGTTTCTTTCGTTTAGTTTTAGAGCAAGCTGCTCTTCAATGATCCCTCTTGCTTGATCAACAATGCTGAGCCTGTGGTGCACTTCGGTCAGGATTTCTGATTTCTCTTGGACCAACTATTCTAGGCTCTGGATTTCAGCGCGGAGCAGCCTCTTCTGATTAAAGGTCATGGCCATGAGGGCTTCCACGTCCTCCTGGGAGGTCTCCAGCGCATCTTGCAGTCTCTGCACTTCATCCTGTAGTCGTTTTGCTTCAGCTGTGCTGAGACCCTCGGCCCTTCATTTTGTAGGAATTCGATTTCCCTGATTAGCCTGTCCTGTTCCTCTTGCTCGTGCCATGACTGGGGCTCCGCTGCATATTCTTGTGGAACAGTGGCTTCACCTTCCTGAACCTCCCGGTAGAGCTTTTCCACTTGGGCCACCCTTTGCTGGAGATCACTGTATTGCTGCATCAGAAGTTTTATGTTCCTTTGTTCCGCTACCAAGCTCTGTTCCTCATCCTCCAGCCTTTGCCTAAGGCGACTTTCATTGGTTTGGGCTTGCTTCGTTTTCTCTTCTAGCTGGTCTTGCAGGGCCTTCATCTCTCTCCGTCTGTCAACTTCCTGCCTTGAGACCTCTAGCCTGAGGGCCGCTGACGTCTCCTTTTCTTTCTCTAGTTCCAGCAGCGCCACCTTCTTTTCTTCTTTTGCCTTGTCCAGTTGTGTTAGTAACTCGGCCACATATGCGTCATAGTTTGCGGCAGGTATGGGAGTGTTGGGCGTGGTGGTCGATGCCTCTAGCCTCTGTCGTTTGGGATCTTGCCGAGACTCTGTATCTGTGGCAGCGGGCCTTTTCAATCGAGTTTCAGGGGCAATTTTGGCCACCCTGCTCACGAGCATCTGCATCATGGTCATGAGCTGTGCCGCATCGAGAGGAGGCGTGGGGTGTGCAGCGACGGCGGTCGTGATTTCAGTTGTTGTTAGCACAAAGGAGGGAGGGAGTGGATGTAGGAGGGACTTGCCCTTGCCTATGACCACTGGTGCTACTTCCACACTTGCGCTGGCTTCGGCTTTATGGTCGGGGCTTGTGGGTTCGAGTTCTTAGTCCCCATGTGTCTCTTCCACCGACCTTCGGGTGCCTTCCACCAGTTTGGCTAGTTCCTTGAGTCACTGCTTCTTAGCCTCTGCCCTCCTTTTCCTGTCCTCTTCCGCCTTCTTCGACTCCTCTCCTATTCTGGTGAGCTCCTCCTCCTCTTTCCTCCTCCTTTCTTCCTCAGCCCTTCGAGACTCTTTCTTAGCCTTTTTGATGTCAGCCCGTTCTTCCTTACTTAATTTCTCTTTTTTCTCCTTCTGTTTCCTATCACTTTTGCTTTGTTCAGCGGGTTTGGTTGCTCGCGGAGGTGGCACTTCTTGCTCTCCCTGGTCGCTCACTGTTCTTTCGCTCGATTTTCCTCCGCCATGGTGAGCTGAGCTTTGATGCACCGCTTCCTCCTCCATGACGCCCTCATTCTTTATTGCTTCATCTATGATGGCTGTCAGGATTCCCCCATATCTGATTGTAGCCGCTTTCGACGCCGGTTTCTTCCTTGCGGAACGCGCTGTTGAGGCAGGGGACTCTCCTTCTGCTGGTGCTTCCGCCAGAGTGAGGAGGGCAGCTGAACTTTGAATGGTCTTCTGTACGAATCTATTCCAGTCTATTTCTTCAGAGGTTCCTGTTGCTATGCTTTCCAACAGTGGGACCCCGATCTTGTTCATCAGCGCATTGTAACGCTGGCCCGAGAAGAGGGTATGGATCATTTTTGCTTGTAGTTTCACCACTGGGTCCGGGGTGTCAGCCAAGCTGATTCCATCCACAGTATGCACCGCTTCTTTCTTGACTCCCAGCATGGTGTAAACGTCTCGCCTTGGCCTTCTCTCTTTCTTTGGCACAAGCCCCAGGGCATTTTCTACGATCGTTGCATTGAGGGGCACTTCGATTCTCCTTTCTTGCTCCGCTGTCCTTACTGTGATGGTGCCACAATTCCTGCTTTTGTCGAAATTCCTCAGGAAATCCGTGCACATGCTGTAATCCACCGCCTGCCCCACCTTCTCCACGTACTTGTGGAGATGGCATCTGTCCACTAAGTCCTTGATAGCGGGTTCCTCCATGATGGCTTCGTCCAAATTCAGTGTGTGCTTGAAAGTAAAGTGACTGAATCTGCGCGTCTCGATGGCGATGCCGAATTTGGTCATTTCCTCTTCTGAGAATGGTAGTTTGCCTCCTTTGTCCTGTCCTACCATGGCGGTGACCTGTCAACACACAATGCCAACATTTAATGCCTAACAATCGGCGCATTTCTAATTAGAACTAAGTTTGAGAGAAGAATAGATGGGCTTAAAGTGGGCACACTTGCTTAGAGGTTTGACCATTGCTATTGTTTTATTCTGCAATATTCCTCCATAGAAACTTTCTTAATTAACAATCTGCTAGTTTTCATCCTTGCTCTGCTCTTGGTCACCTTGCTCCCCCCCTCCGTCAGGAATCTTGCAAAGAATCCCTCCTAGGATTAGCACAGGAAGGATGAGGGAAGCACTTGTTCGCGTGGGTTGACTTACCTAGCTAATAGCCAATCGTAGAAGTTTGGATTGTATTCGAGTTGGGCATGACAATCCAGAGTGGATGGTTGGATGGAGACTTGGGAAATGTAGGTCAAAACATCGTGGAAGAGATCTCCAGTACTGAGGCGACTAGCAACATGTAATTCCTCTTGGGTGAGGAATTGGTCAATGTAGGGGTGGGTGAGCACATGGTCATCCAGATGCTGATTACGGGTGATGGTCAAGACCCTAAACGAGATAGGTGCCATGTACATGGGGTCATATTCGATAGTTTTGATTGCGCTGCATTGTTCAGCATTGGTCATTATGCAACGACCTTTTTTTCCCATTGCTCAGCTTGCCATCTGCGTGAGCTCTTGCAGCTCATGTTCAGGAGCAGAACACGGAGGCTTTCGATAAGAGGTAATAAGCCTTCTGAGTGCAGCCTGATCCTTTGAGATTTCATCGTTTGCTATCAGTTTAGCAGCAATTTTGGGAACTTTAGTGGTCATAAGTTCGTATTCCTCCCAAGTGCATGGTAATGCACAAACCGCCGAAGCAAGCATTTCGTCAAGAAGACCTAGGTCTAGCCTCTCGTAACTTCTAGCAAATGTAGTGAAAGTTTCATCTAACATTTTAATGCAGGTTATTAAATCGTCTCTCGAAGTTGCGGCAAGGTCCTTAGCCAAAGAGAGGAAATGTCGTATTCCGTATGAAGGTTTAAGACCCTTTGGTGGGGTTGGTGCAAGTGGACTAGATAATTGCAACTTCCTCATCGGTGTCACGGGTCGGGCCTCGCACTGGGAAGCCCTTTGAGATGCTGTAGGAAGCTCTAGAGGCACGGGGGTTGTACTTGGTTCTGAGTGAGCAGTAATCGTGGTTTGTAAGTTCTCAGGATTAGGTAGGTTTAGGACCTGGGGGATTTGCTTTGGTCGATGGATGAGCTGAGGCTTGTTAGACACCGTTAGCCTTGGCCTGTTAATTGTATTCTGGGCGCCACTTGTGTAAACCTCTCTCGTTAGGAATAGATTGCTTGTAGATGAGCTTCTTAGCTAGCCATTTTTAGGCACCCAAATCCAGGGATTGCCCTTGTAGTATCCTTGTGCCTGCAAGAGGTCTTTGGGAATCTAGCGCGGCGTGGTTGTGCGTCTACGGCGGTAGTGCCTAGACTGCCTCTTGGGTCGGGACAGTTGATAATTTGGACGTTTAGGGTCACACTTGGGTGTTTCACCCTGATGTGGTTTTTGCCGTTTCGGCACCCATAGAAACTTGGACTCTTTGGCCTTGTGAGCGCTCCTGGTGGGCATGGGTCTGGGGTTGAGAACTCGGCACGAGGCCGTAGCTTCCATTTGTTTAGACTCGGGCTGAAGTGTGGTTGTGGGAGTTTCTATCGGCAGCTTCGTAAAAGTGGGGGAGTTAGGGCAGCCCTTGCTGAAAGTCGTCACTATGCGCACATTGCCAATGGCAAGATGTATGTGATTTAGGTTGTAATCCACATTACAGTTGGTTTGTTTCTTGAAAGTGCGACCTAATAGTGATACATTACGAATGTCCTTGGTGCCAGACAACACATGGAAGAAGGCCGGTAAACTTTCAAACTCGATGGAAATGACCACCTTGCATTTCCCTAGGAGTGGGTAAGCGGTGCGCCCAAACAGGGTGAGTTGAGCGTTAGTGGGCTGTAGTTGCGGTTGACCAATGCGTGTCCAATGGTCATGTGTTAGGATGTTATAGTCAGCACCTTCATCAATCAAGGCATCAAAAGAATACACCGCTCCTGCTGCAACTGTGATCCGCAGGTATGCCGGTGCCACTACTTCTTCATCCTGATCTGTTAGGTCAGTTACAGTAGCCATGCGGACATTCAGTGGGGGTTCTAGCATGGGCGGCTCATGTAATGGATGTGAAGGAGGATAGTACTTCTTAATGTGGCTGCCATTAAAAAAGCCTATTCCCTCACCGTCAAGTGTCTCCAACTCGACATTTTCGGTCCTACCGATTACGCGTACCTTGAAAGGCCCTAGCCCCCGAAACTTCATCTTCTGTTTATGTCCTTTTATCGAGTACAGCAAAACAAGGTCCCCTTGTTCGAAGTCTCTCTGCATGACATGCTTGTCAAACCACATCTTTTGTCGAGCCTTTTCACAAATCACAGAGTGAGTGGCGAGGAGTTGGGTCTCCGTTAAGCGCTCAAGTTCTACTAAGCGGTTGGTCCAAGCCTCTCTGCCCTCCCAACGTTCCTGGACTGCTAGCCTCAAACTAGGGATGAAGAATTCTACGGGCAGAATGGCTTCAGTTCCGTAAGTCAGCCTAAAGGGCGTTTGTCCTATAGCCGTTTTATAAGCTGTACGATAGGCCCACAAAGCCGCCATTAGCTTGTTATCCCAGTCACTTCTCGAAGTAGACACGACTTTTGTAAGCACATTGACTAGAATTTTGTTTGTGGATTCGGCTTGGCCATTAGTCTGAGGGTAATAGGGAGAGGACTTCCGGTGAATTATTAGGAAGGTAGAGAGCAAGTGGGCAATTACTTCATTAATGAAGTGTGTGCCTTGGTCGCTTACAAGTTCGATTGGACAACCGAACCGTGAAATGACATGCTCCCACAAGAACTTAGCAGTGGTCCTAGCATCGTTCTTCCTCGTGGCTCGTGCCTCTGCCCATTTCGTTAAATAGTCGGTTGCCACTATGATGTATCGAGCTTGGGAATATTGTGTTGCAGGACTGACAGGCCCAATAAAATTGATGTCCCATTTTTCAAAGGGTTGTCGGGCTATGACAGGGCTCAACTCCATCTTGTCCTTCCGCACAGGCACTCTGATCCTTTGGCACTCATCACAGTGCTTTACAAATTTAGCTGCATTGTGGAATAGGGTGGGCCACCATAGCTGGGATTGTAGCACCTTTCGGGCTATTGTGTCCCCACTAAAGTGTCCTCCAGTGATTCTGCCATGTGCTTCGTTTAATGCATCATGCATCTCGTGCTCATACACGCATCTGCGCAATAAACTGTCTTGTCCCAACCTGTAGAGTTGGCTAGCTCTATCAGTTGATAGGGCTAAATTTTCAGGATAAGTCTCTTCAGCCTAGCCTTCTCAATGGGTCACTCCGGTAGTCCATTTTCTAGCACTTGCACTATGTCATCGGCCCAATATGGCATCAGATCAGCTCTAAACAATTCTTGTTCACTAGACAAGTTAAAAAGATGGCCGTCCGATAAATCATCAGGCACGCCTTGTCCAGTGGCTTCTCCTGTGGGTATGCGGGACATGTGGTCAGCCATGTAGTGCTGCTTTCCTTTGCGTACAACCACAGAGAAGTCAAACTCCAGTAAAAGGAGTAACCATCTAGCTATGCACCCTGTAGCGCAAGGCTTGTTCACAAGATACAGTAGGGCTTGATGGTCAACGAAGAAGACAAAGGGAGTGGCCAACAGGTAATGCCTAAATTTCTTTACCGCAAATACCATGGCCAACCCCTCCCTTTCTGTCGTGGAATAGTTCATCTTGGCTTCTGTGAGCTGCCTGCTGGCAAAACTCACCGGGTAATCCAAATTATGCTCACCAGGCTGGCATAGCACGGCTCCAATAGCGAACTTAGAGGCGTCTATGTGCACATGGAATGTTACGTTCCAGTCTGGGGCTTGCAAGATTGGTGCAGTCGTAAGAGCCTTTTTCAATTCTTCATATGCGCGCTGACAGTCCTCCATCCACTCAAACACTATCAACAGCTTGTACAAAGGTCTAGCTATTAATGCATAATTTAGCACAAATCGTCGATAATATCCAGTGTGTCCCAAGAAGCACTGAACTCCCTTGCAGTTGTCGGGTGGCGGTAGGTCAACAATGACTCTGACTTTGGAAAAGTCAGTGGCAATGTCATTCCTTGACACTACATGCCCCAAGATGCATCTGTGTTTTACCCAGAACTGGCACTTTAAGGGGTTTAGCGAGAGGTGGTATAGCCTACACCTTTCAAAGACAGCTCGCAATTTCTTCAAGTGTTCATCCCAACTAGAGTGTAAACATAGGTCATCTACGAACACTTCCAGTTCGCGCCCAAGCATGTCTTTAAAGATGGTGCACATTAGGCACTGGAAAGTTGTGGGTGCATTCATTAGCCCAAAAGGCATGACAATGTAGGCGAATACGCCCCATTCTGTGGTAAAGGCAGTCTTGTGCCTGTCGTCAGGGTGCACTTGTACCTGATTGTAGCCCGAGAAGCCATCCAGAAAACTGTAGGCTTTCTTCCCTGCTACCCTCTCCAGCATGTGCTCGGTATAAGGTAAAGGATAATTATCCCTTTTCGTAGCGGCATTCACTTTTTTGTAGTTGACTCACACTCGGATTTTCCCATTTTTCTTCATGACAATCATGATAGGTGACACCCAGTCCGTGTGCTCGATCTCATATATGAAACCTGCCCTCATGAGTTTGTCAATCTCCTCCTTCACTGCATGGGCATGTTTAGGATTCATGGGGTAAAGTCGTTGTTTTGTTGGCACTGCATCTGGAATCATTGGGATGTTATGAGTCACAACCCTAGGGTCGACTCCCTTAAGTTCGTCCAGTGTCCAGGCAAACACATCGATGTACTCTTGCAGGAGCGCAACAAGTTTGGTCTCTTCCTCTTCCGCCAAGTCATTTGCGATGAATACCGGTCTTGGTTTTTCGCCTTTTCTAGCCAAGTTAACCTCCTTGACTTTGGCGGGTCCCTTTATTAGTTCACTAGTCTGACCTTCTCTCTTTGCACCTAGTAGGACCACCACTCTGTCACCCTTTTTAAATTTTGTAAACCGTTTGGGCAGATCCTGTGGTTTCCTCTGGCTTTCCACTTCTGAGCCCCTTGCATGCTTCCTGGCTTCCTCTTTTAGCCTCCTCACCAAACAGACATATGGCCCTCTTGGCCTAAAGAAATATCACGGTTCATACCTAACAAAATTGGCCTTCTTTCCTAAAGGAATAAAGCATTTAAACTTGACAAAACTGGCCCTCTTGGCCTAAGGAAATAAAACAAAACAACTTGGATATATCCCCCCTTGTAAAATCTTATTAATATACAACAAGATGCTCCATCTTAAGGAGGAAATAGGGCTCTTGCCGTAAAATGAACGCATCAAATTGTGATCCATGCCTCCTGCATAAATAATGAGAGGTGTATGCATAACGTGTTGTCTGACCAACTTATGGGTCCGAGATAACAAGGCAAATGGGTCTCGGTCACTCTTTGCATCACCCATACTAACCATTGCCTACCATATAGGACATGTTCCAATAAAAGCCCCCATAATCGAATGGATCCTATCTCATCACTAATAGAGATATCCAAACCAGGACCACAGTTGAAGTAAAGGTCTTCTTCATAAGCAAAGTTTTCTAATGAGTCCGCAAACTGATTCCAATATCGTTGAACTAGTTGAAGAGATACTCTCTCACACCCGTCGAGCATAGTCATAGCAATGTGATAATGCATAGAAAGAATGGGATTTTGTACTATGTAGGTCCCATTTAGTTGGCTCAATACCAATTGGGAATTCCCCTTTACTAACAGCTGATGGATACTGCCCTTCTTAGCAATATTCAGACCCATGATTATAGCTTTGTATTCCGCCATGTTATTGGTAAATCCAACCCCGAGATAAACAACTAATTTCATCATGACTCTTTGTCGGGGATCTCTAATAACTATCCCTATGCTCCCTTTCTTGTTGGGGCCCCTAGATGCTCCATCAAAATACAATTTGTACATCCACAATGGGTTCACACAGCTAGCCATTGTCACCTCTACTCGTAATTATGATAATCAAAATTTGGCATATTCAGAGGGTGTACTGAAGACTCTATCCCACCTTCTTCATTGATAATAACAGGGATGCTTATAAGAATTCATTAGTGATGACATAAGACTTTTATTTTCCAATGAATGATCCATCTTCTTTCTCAATCACGTTATATCCTTTACTCCACCAAATAAGCTTCCCCTGATGATATCTCTACTCCAAGTATGGGTGTTCCAAATAAGGAATTAGTCGCCCCATCAACCTCTTTCATCTCTTGCAAGTTCCTGATTAGCCCAATATTGACCTGTAAGGCATTTATTTTGTTAGTGCATTTAGAGATAATAAGGTTTAATCTTATTAAGATTAACCTTATTTTTAGACTCCACTCCCTCAAGATCATCCAGTAATGCCGTGGAATTATTTTTTCCTATTCTTATGATTTTGTAGGGACCGTCCCATTTGGGCTCAAGTTTTTCTAGAAACAGTTCTCTACGTGCATCATAATATAGAACTAATAGTCCCTTTCTTAAAGGTATATTTCTTCACTTTTAAATCATGCAGTTGCTTCATCCGATGCTTAGCCACTTCCTAGTGCAACAGACTCTATAATTTGAGCTTATCCAAGTGGGCCAGAATCGTAAAGCGCTTGAAGAGGGCATCCTCATCACCCAAAGAATACATCTTCATTTTGGTCTTGAGCTTTCATAAGATTCATCTTACACTGTTGAAGAAGGGTTTGCATTCTTTCCAACTCTTCTTTCCCATGAGGATTGGTTCTCTCATTAAAGATGATGATGGGCAAGGGCACCTTATAGCCATACATAGCCTCAAAGGGTGAAACTCCAATGCTAGCATGAGTAGAGTTGTTGTAGGCAAACTCAGCCAAGTGTAACCAAGAATCCCATGAATTTTGGACATCATAGAAAAAATGGCAAAGATAAGTCTCTAACCATTTATTTGCCCTTTCTGTTTGTCCATCAGTTTGTGGATGATAGGCCATAGAAGGAGCCGATTTAGTGCCCATAGATGTGAATACAGCCTGCCAAAAGTTACTCATGAACTTTGAGTCTCTATCATGAACAATCACCTGCAGTAATCCATGTAGTCTAAAAATCTGCACCATGAACTGACTGGCCACTTGAGAGGTAGTAAATTGGGTCTTGGTTGTAATGAAATGGGCTTTGTGAGTCTATCCACCACCACATATATAGTATTCCATCCCTTCTTGGTAGTAGGCAAGCTAGTAATAAAGACCATGGTAGTGTGCATCCATTTGCCTATAGGAATGGGTAATGGTGGCTGCAACAAACCACCTGGCTTATGGGTGCTATCCTTATTCTGTTGACAAGGCATATACTTCATGATAAAGTCTTTGACATCTTTCCATAGCCCTTTCTAATAGAAACTTTTGTTGATCCTATCATAAGTCTTGAAAATTCCAGGGTGTCTAGCTAAAGGCGAAGAATGCAGTTCCTCCATAAATTTCTGTGTAAAAGAAGAGGTAGAAGGAATGACAATCTTGCCATTTAACCAAATAAGGCCATTTTTAAACTGATAATGCAAGTTTTCTTCTATAAAACCTTGTTGTAATTTTTGAAAAATATGGCTGAGTTCTTTATCCAAAAGATAAGCCTCTTATAGTTCTTCAATCCAATCACTATGCAACTCAGTCTCATTGCTGAAACTTTACAAGCCCACATACAAGAAAGAGAATCGGCCACTATATTGTCTTTACCCCGGGTATGAGTGATGTCAAAATCATAATTCTATAGGGTAGATACCCACCTACATTGCTTAGGAGTAAGATTGGAATGAGTAAGGAAATACTTAAGAACCTTGTGATCACTCTGGACTCTGAATCGGCTACAATATAAATAATGGTGCCATTTCTTTATTGCATGCAAGATAGCCAACATCTCTTAGTCATAAACATTCATGGACATTTCTTTATCTGTTAGCTTATGACTTTCAAAGGAAATCACTCCATTCTCCTGTAACAAAAATCCAATGTCACGACCATTGGCATCACACTGGATGGTAAATTCCTTGGAGAAATCTGAACATACTAAGATAGGAGCAGAAGTAAGAAGTCCCTTTAAGTGGCTGAAGCTACAATCTATAAGAGCATCCCAAAAGAAAGCCTCCTTCTTCAACCTATCAGTCAAAGAGGCTGCAATAGCTACATAATGCTTGATGAATCGGCGATAGAATGAAGATAGACCAAGAAATCCTCTAAGAGAAATAGTAGTAGTGTGTGTTGGCCAATCTTTTATACATTGCACCTTCTTGGGGTTAGCTTGTACACCTTTTTCATTGACAATATGTCCCAAGTATTCCAATTTAGTCTATATGAAAGAACATTTCTTCTCCTTAGCAAAAGGCATGTGATGTCTCAATACATAAAAAACCCTCCTCATATGTGCTAAGTGATCCTGTAAAGTCTTATTGTAAATCAAAATGTCATCAAAGAACACCAAGACAAACTGAAAGAGGAAATGCTGCAAATTCTTATTCATTAGGCTCTGGAAGGTAGTTGGAGCATTTGTAAGTCCAAATGGCATCACTAAGAAATGATAGAGTCCATGATTAGTCCTAAAAGTAATCTTGACTTCATCACCCTCTTGCATGCGAATCTAATGATACACTGACCTCAAATCACTCTTCGTAAAGAATCAAGCCCCCTTGAGCTCATCAAGAAAATCACCAATCCTAGGTATTGGATACATGTTCTTCATTGTGATCTTATTAAGATCCCTGTAGTCAATGCACATCCTGAAAGATCCATCTTTCTTTTTGACTAGCAAAACTGGAGATGCATAGGGTGAAGAACTTGGTTCAATGAATCCCATCTCAAAAAGCTCCTTGATTTTCTTAGCCACTTCCTCCCACTCACTTTTGTATAATTTGTAAGGTGGCTTATTGATTGGATTTGAGCTAGGTTCCAAATCAATAGGGTGATCTACTGCTCTCTTGGGAGGCAATGAAGTAGACACCTCAAACAAATTATTGGGCTATCAAGGCTGGATGACTAGATGAATTATTGGGCTGATCTTCCACCTCTTTATTCAAATGCAAAACAAATATTTGTGAATGCCCCTTGTATTCCCTATTGAGTTGTTGAATGGTGATAAGCTGAAAATTTGATCTACTAGGAATTCCCTATAAATGGATGAGCTGTCCATTGAAGATAAACTCCATATACAACTATGAAAAATCCATAGTGATTTTGCATAATGTCATCAACCAATCACAACAAGTACAATGCCTATAGGCCCCATTTCCAAAGTAATCAGGTTTACTTTTGCTTCAAAATTTTCAGCTAGCTGTAAAGAAACCTGTGGGCATATTTGTGTGCTAATTTCTTCTTCACTATTGGCCACTTGAACTCTAATGGGCTTCTATAAATCAATGGGAATACAATTCAAATTTTCCATAATGGACTTATTCACAAAACTATGTGTACTACTACTATCTATCAAAATGAACACTGCCTTTTCATGAATGTTACCCTTCATACAGAGTGTATTAGGGCTTTTAGAACCTATCCAAGCATCCATGGAAACGGAACAACTAGTGGCAGCAAGTGGCTCATGACAAGTCCCACATGGGTCAGAAGAAACACTCCCACCTAGATCAAAAGGAAAAGAGTCGGTTGGATCATAAAAATACTCTTTCCCAACTTCTTCCTCTAGATCATCATTTTCAACATTAAGTTCGATTGCATTAGCTTCATTAATCTCATCTTCAAGATCTTCAAAGAGTAACATACTTTGAAGCTTGGGTTTGACATTTTTGTATACACACTTTGTGGCATGATCAGGTGTATACTTTTCCCACACTTGAAACATAAGGATTTTTCCTTTCTTTTCTTATAAAGATCCATAGAGATAGATTCAAGATTCATGTTGGCTGAAATGGATTTAGGCTTGCTCTCGGGGGTTTCACTATATATATATTCTCTATATAACGTGCGTTCATGGTCTATTTATAAATATCCTAATCTGTGAATTTTTCTTGAATAAAACACAACCCTTTTCTATTCAATCTGTAAGTAACCCCTTTATATGACACCTTCTATATGTAAAAAATGTATAAAAATGGTGTTTTAAAACTGTAGATGGTCTGCAACCCTCCACTAGTCACTATTTTGTCCAGTACTTGTCTGAAATTGATTTTGATGGAGAAAAATAGGATTGAAAATAGAAGGAAAAATGGATCAAAGACCAATGCTCTGATACCACTTGTCAAGAAGTAGACTGGAGGAGAGAGAAAGAGGAAAGAGAGAGAGTGCAGAAGAGAGAGAAAGACTACAAGAAGAGAGAGAAAGAGAGTGATGAGGAGAGAGAAATATTAGAATTGGAGAGAGAAAGACAGGAAAGAGAAAGAAGCCATAGAAGCTGTGAGCAAGGTGAGAGGAGAAGGATAGTAATTGTATTAATGTGTCAAAAGATGAGAAAAATTACATGTCCTCTCCTTTTATACCAATGTTAGTGTGACATGGCATAACATCAATATTATTTACACACTAAATCCTTATTCTTCCCAGCTTCTTACAATCGAGTAGATTTGGAAGGGGTGCAAAAAAATTTGCGCCCTCCCCCCCTCTTGTTTATCAAATTTTTGTTAGTTTTAGGCCGATTCGATTTTTTTGTGTTCACACTGTTTGCCAAGTGGATATTTCAAATTTGGATGGGCAAATGGACTCGGATTCAAGATCCGTCTGGACAAGCACATCCAATCTATAAAAATTGGTCTTCATTGTGCACTTTTTGGCTCTCGGATCCAGTAGGTGCTTTATAATACCAAACCTTGCAGGGATTAAATGGGGGGTCAAATGACCTCCGATCAACAAAGCAAGACTTGCATTGGATTCTTGACGTCGAAATGCATCTAGGAAAACTCCAACTTGGCCATCGGCCATCGTTTGATTTTTCATGAAAATTTGGTCTTTGGCACTTTCCGAGCACTTCTTGCTCCAAAAACTACCTCAAATGCTTCAAGCCCACAACTCACAATCAACTCCTAAAATCCAGCTCTCAAAAAGTCTATGTACTATTTTTGATTTATCAAGGAGACAAATGAATGGAAAAAATAATTCATTATGTCAATAGGAAGGGACTACATTATTTGAGTAGTTCCGGATCTCATATTATTCTTGGAAAAGATTTTTCTACCACAATCTAGGCATGGGATTGTGATACATCCATCGCATAGTAATTAGGATTCTGAGAATAGATATCCAAAAATCTATATTTTAGAGGAAGATCAAGTAATCCATCTTTCTTGTAGTTGCAGCCAACTAGAGCATCCTACAACCATGACTTGATCAGTCAATATAACCATTGTAACCTCCTCATAGATGTATTGGTTTAGTTTGGCCTCTTGCCCTCTAGTGAGCATGTTTGAGTTTACTCTGACCTCATAGAAGAGATAAATCTTGGCAACCTTAAGGGCTTCCATCCACCTTAATCTCTTTAAATTATTCTCAAGGTAAGCAAGAGGGTTTGCATCAATGTGACAATACCTTTCGCTTAACATCCATCGCCTTTCATAATACAGGGGTGAAGGATTTTATATTTGATCTAATATTTTCATCATCTAGTTTCTCTAGCTAAAGCTAGAGGAGTTCATTGCTAATACTAGTTTTACTTACTTGCATCTTGTCCTACATCAACGTTCTAATACCAACTGTAACATGCCGCCCAAGCTATTTCTTGGCAGTACGTTCTTAGTAGCCCATCAAGAGATGTCCTAGGAAGTGCCATTTGGGATTTTGATAAAACCCTTAGAGTTTGCTAACTAGGCTTGTTGCTTGAGTCTACCCCACAGTGGAAGTTCCGGCTGCTCCCACCAAGATTGACCTAAGTTTTTTTGTCAAATCTATTACTAACAGTTAATTAATATTAGCAGATTCTAAAGTGATGTGAGTCAATCTTTCTAATTTCTAATGGTCCATCAAGTGCAATTTTTATTCCATTTTAGGAAAGCTCTCAGCTTACTGAGACCACCCAGTGAAGTATTATTCTCTTTAACTTCCGTTCCCCAACTAGTATTGGAACTTCCAGAACATAGTCTAGAAATTGAAGGGTAGTTGGTAGTTCATAAGAGCCTAAGGAGTTTATGACCAGAGCCCCCTAGTATCCTCATCTCCTCTTGTTGACTAGAGTTTCCTATGACAAGTCCTTTCTCATCATGATTGGTTTAAACTCACTAACACGAAAGAAAAAAACCCCTTGGAGTATGTTTTATTCACATTGGCGTTAGGGAGGCCTAGCGCCTTCAAGAACACTGCCTCAATTGGCATTCTGTGTTCACCAAAATACTACCTCAATCATCAGCGATCTATACTCAATCATCCATCTTTTAGCTTGATGATTTTAGAAAAGATCAGGACCTAGCGTAACAATCACAAACGTCTTATTTTGAATGCATTATACATAAAATTTTAACAATTTTATTTTCAAGATAAATCTTTTCTTTCTAAAAATAATAACATCAAGGAAAATTAGCATAAGTGGCAAATAACTTCGAGACAAATAAGCATAAGTGGCAATACCTTCCAATAGTCTTCTTGGACTCCCTCTTCCTTGGGGATTAGTTTGGCATGAATTTAAGTAAGAATTTCATACTTGAGGATAACACCCTTGTAGTTTCATGGGTATTTGCCCGCAATTTTAAAAAATATTGGTTAGTTTAATTACAAATAGTTTATTTGGAAATACATCTCAACGTCTCTTATATACCGAGGATTAGCGTCCGTTATTACCCATTAGAGATTTCATTTGATCCACATAAAAATAAAAAATATTAAATATTTTAGGGACATAGTACATTCCTTGTACTCGCTTAGGTTCATCTTGTATAGACCCAAGTTACCCCTTGGAATTCATATTTAAGAATTACTCAAATAAATTATATGCAAGAATCGAATAAAATCTTATTTTACGCATGCAGCTTATGTTGCCTATTCATGGGATAAAGACTTGCTAGTTGTTTTTATTTAAAAAAGTTAGTACCTAAAGATCCATGACGACAAGTGCTTGGTTGATGGTATTTGCGGCTTCATTTGTAATCCTTGTACTTGCTATTCTGTTTGTAGTAATTGTGTCCACAACATTATTGGCAACTCCTGCCTCCACAACCTTCGTAGCTTTTTTCTTTGGGGCCATAGTCTTTGATTGCAAGACTGCAAAAAAAGGGGAATTTGGCAAAGGAGCTTTGGGGTAATTAGATTGACGGAATTTTGATTGACGTGGGGGAAAAAAATTGATCACCAAGAATTTTGAGAAATCGAGAAGAGCCTTGATTCCACAGGAAGGAATAGGATAGAAGGGATGGAGGAATTGAATTCGAGAGCTCGCAAAGTATCCTCCTTCTCTTATTGATGAAAAATTTCTGTGCTTGCCCTTCTCTTGGGAGACTCCCTCTTGCTCTATACTCTTGAGAAACTCTTGAGAAGGGCCTCTCCCTTGTTGCTCCCACTACTCTCAATGGCTTCCCATGCCTCTTATTTATAGCTAAATTAGAGAAGAAGGGTTGTGGCTAAGAAGAAGAGTTCTTTATGGAGGGGATTTTGGCAAAATCAACAATCTGAAGCTTCCAAGATGCAATCTGATGCTCAGACAACAAATCTGATGGTTTCGTTGGCTCTGAAAGGGGGGGTAAAATCCCATGACACCTAGTTAGAATTCCTCCGGATCACTCCTTTTTCTCCTTGTTCGAAGTGTTGTTTGCTACCTATAAACTGCGATTGCATTTCACCAATCCTTCTTTTTGCATTAAATCTCCAAAATTGGCTAAAAAAGCCACTTGTTTTTTTTACATGACATCCTATTCTAGAAGTTTCTAGAGCTTTTTAGAATATTTATAATAAATAATACCCAAAATATAAAAAATATGCTATTTTTGTTCAAAAATCTAGTA
Organism: Lygodium microphyllum; assembly: GCF_053477565.2. NCBI lineage: Eukaryota > Viridiplantae > Streptophyta > Polypodiopsida > Schizaeales > Lygodiaceae > Lygodium > Lygodium microphyllum. Next base: position 31,159,569 of record NC_141164.1, read on the forward strand.
TTTTTGGACCACTAATGACTAATATGACTCATAACTCTCATTCACGTTGTAACTTACGTGACCGGTGGCTATAATCCTTGTCAATCTAGAAAATGTCGGGTTGCCATCCTCGGGTCTTCTTGCTAGAAATCTTCTCTATTTAATGATTTTAGGATTCTTGAAATCCATTTTGCGAGAAGTTGGAAATATTTTAAATTAAAGTCAGGATATCATAGCTAGAGGCTATTTAGGGGCATCCTATATCTAGTAGTTTAGTTGAAGGTTTTGACTTTGATAGTGCAGATGATTTTGAACTGAGCTTATTGTTTATGTAAGAAGATTTTAGAGAGTGTGAGGATTTTAGTTTAGATATTTTTTTTCTTAGCTTCTTTTTCATTCATTATAATTTATTTGGAAAAAAACCCCAAGCAAACTATTTTTAATTAAAAAATATCCATCAAGCTTTGTTTATATCCTTTCAATTTTTAGTTTCTCATGTGACGTGCAAGGATATAGGCATGGAGTATAGTGTCAGACTTGATATTTGAGTTTCTGTGTGGTGCTCAGGCATGTCTATGGTAATTGGCTCATTTAGTTCCTCAACCCACTATTTCAGCTCTAGCCATAGCATTGGATGTTACCTAAGTAGGTCGCCTAAGCTTAGAGTTACAGGGGTGAGTTTCCTCATGCTACTAGTCTCCTTAAACTTAAATTATTATCGGCCTATATGCTATGCATAAACCAAATGAATCAGAATTTGATGTACTTCCAGCAACCTCTCACTTTTACAATCCCTTTTTCCCCTAACCCTTTAGGTTTTGCAACATTGCATGGGTGTAGGGTTTATTCTTATGTCATTTTTCATGTAGAAAGAAATAAAAATGCACTCTAACATAAAAACAAGATTAAACTTGTATCTCCATAGTCGTAGATGAATATGGCCAGGCTACCTGTATGCTTGTTGGATCATGGATAATTGTGCTTGCAAGCATTGATTGCATCCAAAAAATTTGAGCATGTTATGCATGAGGAAGATGTTTTAGAGAATTATGAGCAGTAGAGGGTGATGTCTACAAAGATGTGTGGGTAGATCTCTTAAAAACAATCAAGGCATCACTTTCTCTTCCAATTTTTCTCATAAAGAGCTTGTGCTCAAGCAGGCTAGATTACAGTTTTGTGATTAGGTTGCCTTTAGGAAACAAGACATAGAGATTTCCTTAGCCAAGGCCTTGTTATTGATCTTAGCTGAAGACAAAGCTTGTTTCTCAATAGAGAAAATGATAGACTAGTAGTTGCATCTAGTGTTTTCAATGTTATTGCAGAGTGACCATTAGAGCTTGCATATTTTGGAGTTGACCCTTCAACAATTCAGAAATAATTGCTATCAACCTTTTACTTTTGGAAGGGCTAGACATCTCCTTGGATGGCATAGTTGATGTCTTGGTACACATACCTCCATTGATGTCTTGAATCCTGAATCTCCTTGGATGGCATGGTTCACACACCTCCTTTGGTTAGTAGGCAATCATGGGTTTCATTAGAAGGACAACTAGCAAGGGAAATCTTGGATGCTGGAATGCTTTCATTGGTCAAACTTCTTGGGAAATGTTTTACCAAGATAGAGGAATATGCTACTTTCATCTTGATTTGTCTTTGCATTCACGATGAGGATATTCACTATTGTGTAGAGATGGCTATTAATATTTTGTTGAAATATGCTTCATGGAAAAAGAAAATGCTTGCATTAATTACTACTTTGGTGCAATCACTTCAAGGATAGTGCTCAGCCTACTCTACAAGATGTGATCACTTCTTTGGAATATTTTGATGTTGGTCTTATGTCTAAATCTGCAGAAGTAAATCATGGACAACAAGTATGCTTTGTAAAAGTCAAGATGAAGAGGATTATTCCATAGATCTTTGCAAATCAATGGGAATCAACCAACTGTAGAGTGTTGAATTATTTGTTTCTTCAACGTAATGATGATGGTGAAGTGGAAAGTGGGCTCTATGGTAGGCAAGAGGAAGAGCATGAAGAGGCTAATGACCAAGATGAAGATCATGAAGATCAACCATATGAAGAAGACTAAGTTGATCAGCAATTTGATCCTCTAGTAGAAGACAATGTATATGAAGATCACTTGGTAAGTGATCAGCCTTTTGGAACATTTGAGGAGGAATATGCACATGTTGAAAATGAAGACTCTAAAGTTCTTGATCATGATTATAATGGATTAGTTGAGGATATGCATTAGTTCACACTCAATTAGTAATTACATCAACTAGAAGAGGAGTTGGATGCATATGATCATGGTTATGAAAACTTGGATAATGATTTTGATTATTGGTATATTGATAATGAACATGTATGTGAGGTTCATGATGGTTATAATATGATGGATGATGGATATGCTTATAGTGATGATTATGGGGATCTTTCTTCCTACCCATTTGACCTGGGTGGTCAAGTTTATGAGTTTGATGACAAATCTTCACCACTTGATCATTATTATGATGGTATACCTTTTGATCCAAGAGGCCTTGGGCAAGATTTTCCACCTTCATTAGGCCAACATCCATATTGGGATTAAAAATCTTTATCTTTCAAATGTGTATTTGGTTGAAAACTAGTCATTTTATCTCTTGTTCTATTGCAGACAGCTTATGGATAGCTTATTGTTTTGGCTCAATTTCAATTCTAATTTGATTACAGAGGAGCAATACCTATATGGGCTGAAAGTATATTGAATGAGATTTCTTTTGACTCATAGCACATTTGATTTGGATGTGCCCATTTAAAAGATATCTCAATTTTACTACAGTAGGGTCTGTAGTAGACAACAAGCTACCTATTGTTTTTAGGTGTCTTTTCTTGGAGTTATTGTGGTTTTGTTTTCAATTTTATCATTTCAGATGGATGTTCGTGTGGTCTATTTACTTTTCCACTTTCGATTTATAGCCACTTGTGTATGAGAGTAGTACTCTAATTTCCTTTACATTTAGCCATTGTAAACGGTCCATCAATATTTTTTAGGACAAAAACTTCTTTGAGTGGGGATGGAATGTAAGAGATAGAAAATAGGGTACATAGGGGTAGTTATAAAAGGTGAAGGTACCAATCATTTTGTAACCAGCTTTTACACAAGAATACATCTTTAACCTTCATCTCTCTAGCTTCTTCTATCGTTTCATGGCTTCCAGCCATCTCTCTTCTTCTTTTTAGCCTTTCTCTCTCCATTTCTAGTATTTCTCTCTCCTTATCACTCTCTTTCTCTCAAGTCTGCACTTCTTCTTCTCTCTTTTTTGTAGTATTCTCTCTCCTCTTTCTCTCTCTCCAATTCACTTCTTGACAAATGAAATCATGCAAACAGTTTTGGAATGTAGCCATCATCACTCATTGGAAGGTAGTAGGAGCGGTACAGAGCTCAAACGGTAACACTCTGTAAGTATAAGTTTCCCATTCTATTGTGAAGGTTATTTTGGATTGATATTCTTTTGTGATTTGGACTTGGTTGTATCCACTGAATCCATTCAAGAGAGAATAAAGTTCATGGCCTACCACTGGGTCCAATAGTTGGTCTGTGAAATGGATAGGGAAATGATCCTTCTTAGTGTTGGAGTTTAGCTTTCAGAAGTCCACACATATTTGCAGCTTTCCATTCTTTTTGGATACTACCATGATGGGCAAAACCCATTCACTATTGGCCATTGGATAGATAAACTCGACTTCAAGGAGCTTCAATAATTTAGCTTTCACAAGGGCAGAGTAATTTGGATTCATGCATCTGTACCTTTGCCTCATAGACTTGGCATCAGACTCTAGGTCAATGTGGTGTTGACATACCGCGGGATCAATCTCCTTTAGATCTTTGTAGGACCATGCAAACAGGTCCAAGTTCTCCTTCAAGAGGTCATGTAGGACCGACAGCTCCTCTTCCAAGAGGCTAATTCCCACCTTCAGGTGATGTTCGGTACCATCAGCATCCATGAATGTTCATGGATGCTGATGTTCGGTACCATCAGCATCCATGAACATTAATTGCTTGTCACCTTCCACTTCGCAGATGAAGCTCCCATGGACTACTTTTGGGTAGAGATCTGACTCCTTCAAGGGAGTGCTCTCCTCTTCTGATATGCCACTGGAACTGACTTCTTCTTTCCATGGGGGCTAGATTGACTTCTTAGGGTATTGAAAGGGTATTATAGTTGTTTCAGATCTTATAGGAGGGTTATTTCTCTCTTGAATCAAAGATTCATCTTCCAAGGATGCCTCTAGAAATGTCACACAACAGGAACCTTTGGAGTTTTTTTTGGGCTATAGGATTGGTGGTTGTTGGCATGGTGCATCATCATCATCATCTCTTGAGAAGGGTAACTTTGGGCAACAAGAGCCACTGTTGAAGGAAGGCTTATTTTTCCTAATCCATTTCATATGGATATTTTGCATATGAGGAGATCCATTCTCCAGTCCAAAGGGTACCCATAATCATTCTACCCAATAGCATGGGGTCTTTTGCTTCTGTAGCCTTTGGAACTTTTTCCTCATATGTGCCTTTTTTGCGAGTAGGATAGATTTTTCCAGTACATTATCATAATATTCTTCTGCAATGTCATCTTCATCCTCTTCAGACTCTATTTCTGCCTCTGTAGGGACTCTATAAGAGAAGAACGGACTCTCTATTGTGTCATTTGCCTCTACTTCTATGTTTGTCTCTACTTCTATTTCTGTCTCTACTAGGATCTCTATCTCTGTCTCTACTACAACCATGTAATAGGGAGAACAATACATCCATGCTTCTATCTTACTATCAGAGAGGTGACTTCAGAAGCCAATTCAAGTTCAGGTACGAGGTATTCGCTGTTGAGATATCGAGTTCCACTCGTGATATGCTAGGGTGACCATTGTGGATTTATGTCACCGACTTGTCAGTTGCGGATGCGGTTGGTACGCTGCCCATGAATAATAGCTAGATGACAGCTATCCTTATCTACTCTAGTTCGTGGCTTAGTTAGTATCCACCTTAGTTAGTTGAGTTTGGTTTGAGACCCATATATAGGGTTCTTCTATTTCTATGTACAAGAGTTCTTTTTGGCTTACACAACTAAGAAGAGAAAAACTGTTTTCAGCCTCCACCCTTGTGTGTATTCACCCATTATGCAAGCAAGAAAGCTACAAGTGAGACTCCTTCCTTCTCTCCCACAATCTTGACATGGTATTAGAGCCTTGTTCGTGGTAAGGAGCTCAAGAAAGAAAGCCAAGTTCGCGGTGTTCTGGTAAGAGGACTAGTGTTGCTTTCATTTTTCTGTTTTGGGAGCAAGTCTCTGCAGGTAGCACAGCCGGAAAGTGCAAGAGTGCATTGTCTCAGATTGAGACGCCCTTTCGAGGCCTGTTTTGGAGGCGAAAGTTTTCTGCACGCACTCAGGAAAAGGCCCTGTTTTATGCTGTGCGAATAACTATTCTACAAGTCAGTGAAAATTTACCATAGAAATTGCATCGTATGCTTATGTGCAGAGACATTGGGAGTTACATAATCATTCATGTTTCCTGTTTATGCAAAATTGCCACTAGGAAGTGACTATGTGGTCAAATACCACTTTCACCAATTTTGCAGATTTGCCCTTGTGAGGGTGAAGCTGTGTTTTTTGTAGTGACAGAATTTTTTGCAGTGTTCTGTAATGGCGTCTATTCTCTTTCACAGATTGTAACTGAAAAGCTTGACAAGAACAACTTCCAAGCATGGAAGTTTAGAATGACGAATTTCCTTATGGGAAAAGGATATTGGGAATTTGTTGCAGGAAATGAAGAAGAACCAGTTCTTCCTAATGTTCCCAATCAACAGCAAATGCAGGCATTTAAAGCATGGCATGAGAGAGCCAAGAAAGTTATGTACTGGCTGTCTATTAGTATTTCAGACTCTATGATTGTGCATATTCAGGATGCCAGTACGCCAAAGGAGGCATGGGATACTTTGTCAAAAATGTATAGCACAAATACGCAAGCCAGGAAAATGCAGCTCAAGCAAGAGTTGCATAATGTGCAAAGAGAAAGTATGAGCATCAATGACTACCACATGAAGGTGAAGAAGATTGCAGATGCACTTGCTTCCATTGGGTCGCCAGTGGAAGATGATGATTTAGTTTCAGTGACCTTGAATGGTCTAGGAAAGGATTATGCACAATTTCGGACATCCATTTCATTTCGTGAAAGATTTCCTGATTTTGAGGAGTTGATTGCTCTTCTAATTTCTGAAGAGCAGAGAAATGGTGGTGCATCTTCTTCAGGAGGAACTTCAAAAGAAACTGTCTTCTACTCAAATGCTGGAAGAGGTAGAGGCAGAGATAGAGGAGGCCGATCTGGAGGCCGTGGTAGAAATCAGAATATGCAGCAGACTCAAGAAAACCAATCCTATGGAGGAGGATGTGGTAACTCTAGAGGCAGGGGGAGCCAAAGAGGTCGTGGTGGATGGCAAAGAGGCCAAAATGCAAACAACAATGTTGAATGCTACTACTGTGGTAAAATGGGTCATATGGCTAAATACTGCTATAAAAAGCAGAATGACATCATGAATGGAAAATTGCAACAAGGAAATTATGCATCTTCTAGTAGACAAGGTGATGACAGAAATGAGCATTTGTTTATGGTGCAGCACATGAACAATTCTGTGACAAGTGCAGAAGAAAGCAACGAAGTGTGGTATGTTGACTCAGGTGCATCAAACCACATGACAGGTCATGTAGAATGGATGCAGGATGTAAGAAAAATGGAAAAACTAGGATTTGTGGAGACTAGTGATGATACTGCACATACTATCATGCAGATTGGAAAAATTCCTTTGTCTATGCGGGATGGGAAAAAGAAATACCTGTCAGATGTTTTTCATGTCCCGAATATCACCAAGAATCTGGTTTCTGTTGGTCAAATGGTTGAGCAGGGCTTGCAGGTCAGATTTAATCCTCATGGATGCTTTGTTGAGGATATGAAAAATAAAGGTCGCTTGATAGCAAAAGGAAAGAAGAAGGGCAGAATGTTTACATTGGATGCAGACATGCCTAAATTGAGTGCAGCAATGTCTGCACATGGGACCAGTGTAGTTGCAGATATTGATATCTGGCATAAATGCATTGGTCATGTTAATGTACAACGACTTAAATCAATGCAGACCCAAAATATTGTTCCAGGATTGCCTAAATTCAAGGTTGCAGAAATGCATAAGGTATGTGAAGCCTGTCAGTTTGGAAAATAGGCAAGGAAACCATTTCCTAGACATGTTCAAGAGAGTAAGAAGCCATTGGAATTAATCCACTCTGATGTGTGGACTACTAAAGCTGCATCTTTTGGAGGCTGTCATTATTTTGTCACTTTTATTGATGACTATAGCAGAAAAGTTTGGGTGTATTTTATGAAAAAGAAAAGTGAAGTTTTTGGGCATTTCAAAACTCTTAAAGCTATGGTTGAAAAAGAAACAGGCCTGCAAATAAAATGCCTAAGGTTAGATGGAGGGGGAGAGTACCTCTCAAATGAGTTTGCAAGGTTCCTGCAGGAGCATGGCATAAAGCAACAATATTCATGCAGTCATACCCCACAACAAAATGGAATTGTAGAAAGGAAAAACATGCATATTGGAGAGGTATCTCGTGCCATGCTCAATGAAAAAGACATGCCAGATTTCTATTGGGCTGAGGCAGTTGCTACAGCAGTCTACATAATGAACAGGACTCCCACAGTAGCAATACATGGGATAACTCCAGAGGAGAAGTATACTGGTAGGAAACCAGATATTTCTCATTTGAAAATTTTTGGTTGCATTGCCTATGTTCATGTGCCAGATGAGTTGAGATCCAAGTTGGATCTAAAAGCTGAGAAGTGCATCTTTATTGGTTACTCTTTGCAGCAGAAAGGGTATAGATGCTATAACCCTTCTACTCGTAAGTTTACAGTGAGCAGAGATGTTGTTTTTTATGAGATGAGTAGCTGGTATAAACCAATAAATGTGATTGATAATGTAGATGCACAAAATGGTAATGCTGCACAGAATTCACAGCAGCAGTCACAAGATATTAGTGGACCTGGAGCGTCCTCTCGCAGTGGTTCACATTCTTCGCCATGGACAGGCACATTGAGATCAGGAGAATCTTCTCAAAGAAATGCAGATAGTGGTATGCAGGTATCACTAAAAGGAAAAGAGAAGGTAGATCAGCCCATGTTTGATGTGAATGTAGGTCACTCTTATGTGGATGGTGAATCCAGTGGCTCAGAACAGAGCATTGATGATGAGTTGGGTATTCATTCTATTGTTACACCTGGAGTAAGGAAGACCAGGGATGTTTTGAGAGCACCTGGGAGTGAACCTACTTTGCGTAGGTCTACCAGAGCTAGGTATCCTGTGGATAGGCTGAAATATGATGGATTTACAACCATTCACTATGCATATATAGTCAAAGTGATACAGGAACTAGAACCCACTTCTTTTGAGAAAGCCATGGGAAAAGAAAAATGGGAGAAAGTGATGGATGAAGAAATGGATGCCTTGGAAGCTAATGCTACATGGGAGTTGGTACCTTTGCCTAAAGATAAGAATGCAATTGGCTATAAGTGGGTTTATAAGGTGAAGCACAATGCAGATGGTTCTGTGAACAGATACAAGGAAAGATTAGTAGTCAAGGGGTATGCACAAACATATGGCATTGACTATGAAGGAACATTCAGTCCGGTTGCAAAGATAGCAACCGTAAGAGCAATCATTGCTATGGCTGCATCAAAGGGATGGTCTTTACATCAGATGGATGTAAAGAATGCCTTCTTGCATGGTGATTTGCAAGAAGAGGTCTATATGGAGAAGCCACCAGGTTATGTGCATGTTGTTCATCCTGAGTTTGTTTACAGGTTGAAGAAAGCCTTGTATAGCTTGAAGCAAGCACCTAGAGCATGGTCTGACAAGATAGGGCAATATCTTGTCACTATTGGCTTTCAGATTTCCAAGGCAGATTTCTCACTTTATGTGAGAAAAACAGAGAAAGGTATTATGCTGCTTGTCATTTATGTTGATGATTTGATTATCATAGGTGATAGTGATGAAGATATCCTTCATGTGAAAATGCTATTGAAGCAAAAGTTTGAGATGAAGGATTTGGGAGAGTTGCGTTATTTCTTGGGCATTGAGGTGATTAGATTACCAAGTGGGATATGGCTCTTGCAGAGGCAGTATGGATTGGACATGCTGTCCAAATATGGGATGACAGGCTGTAAGCCTATTTCAGTTCCCTTGGAGCAGAATGTGAAGTTGAGCGCAGATGCAAGTGAGCTTCTCGAAGACCCTACTATGTACAGACGCATAGTAGGAAGTTTGATTTATACGACTATTACCAGGCCAAATTTGAGCTATGTTGTTGGATTGGTAAGTCAGTTTATGCAGGCTCCAAGGAAACCACATTTGGATGCGGCTAGACGCATACTCAGATATGTGAAGTCCACATTGCAGTATGGACTATTTTATGAGGCTGGGGTTCAGATACAGTTGCATGGATACACTGATGCTGATTGGGCTGGTAGTATTTCTGATAGACGATCTACCAGTGGATATGTGTTCTCTTTTGGGAGTGCTGGAGTCGCTTGGAGCAGCAAGAAACAGCCTACAGTTGCCTTGTCGAGCACATAGGCTGAGTACAGGGGTGCAGCAATGGCTGCATGTGAGGTAGCTTGGTTGTATAAGCTACTTTATGATATGCATCAGCCTATAGATGGGCCAGTTGTCATTTATTGTGACAACATGAGTAGTATACACTTGGAAAATAACCCAGTCTATCATGCTAGAACAAAGCACATTGAGGTGCATTATCACTATGTGCGGGAGAGGGTTTTACTAGGTCTTATTGATCTAGTTTATGTCAGCACAGAGGATCAGGTAGCTGACATATTCACGAAGGCATTGGGTGCAGAGAAGCTGAACAAGTTCAGAGACCTGCTTGATGTGTAGAAATTGGGATTGAGCTTGAGGGGGAGTGTTGAGATATCGAGCTCCACTCGTGATATGCCAGGGTGACCGTTGTGCATTTATGTCACCGACTTGTCAGTTGCGGATGCGGTTGGTACACCGCCCATGAATAATAGCTAGATGACAGCTATCCTTATCTACTCTAGTTCGTGGCTCAGTTAGTATGCCACCTTAGTTAGTTGAGTTTGGTTTGAGACCCATATATAGGTTTCTTCTATTTCTATGTACAAGAGTTCTTTTTGGCTTACACAACTAAGAAGAGAAAAACTGTTTTCAGCCTCCACCCTTGTGTGTATTCACCCATTGTGCAAGCAAGAAAGCTACAAGTGAGACTCCTTCCTTCTCTCCCACAATCTTGACATTCGCTCATTGAAAAAGACTTTGCTTCTTTTGGGAGTTGGCTTGCAATGCCCACTGTCAAGGACTACACCTCTATTTTCTTGGGAAATATATGTTTGATGGCTTCTTCATCTCCTGATGTGCCATTTTTTACTTAGTTGGAAGAGTCTATTAAGACTTCAATGAAAGTGGATCTATTACCTTTTTGCAATTCATACAACTTCAGCACCACTTTGTTGGGTCCTCTACCTATGGTTAAGGTTCCTTTGAACCAATCCATCCATGCCCTTGCTTCAAAAAGCCATGGTCTTTCCAGCAATGGTAGAGGATATGAGGTCCCGTGGGAATTTGGTTTTACCACCAGATAGGTCAGTCAATAATCTCTTCCTACGATGAGGGTCATCTTCACATATGGGAGAATGCCCAAAGGCTGGATTCTACTTTGGTATGCTCATTGTTCGATAAGCCATTGCGTAGGCTACATACCTTGCAAGCCTAGATCTTTCATTGTCACATATGTCATTATGTTCAATGATGAACCTCCATCAATCAATGTAGCTGCTTATAAAGCATCCTTCAATCCACATGCCAATCTCTAGGGTACCAAGATCCAAGAAGGCATTAGCCATATCTACTTCTTTCACAAGTGGCTCTAGGGCTTTGTTGGACTTAGCTGTTATTAAGGGAGCAATCTGTATACCACGTCTTCTAGTTAGTATGCTTTTGAATTTATTTCGATAGATAGGAGACAACATCATCAATTGTTGGAATGTTAGATTTGGTTTGAAGGTGTCTATGTCTTTGACCAAATCATATTCTTTAATAGGATTCACATGCTTCTCCAATCTGCTAAAAAATGGGACAGTGCCCACTTTTATCTTCCCTCTTTCCTCTAGAAGTAGTAATATGTGCACTTCTTCTACTACTCGAGGCGGCATCCTTTATACATTGGACCTCTAGTCCTGTCTTTGTAACTATCTATGTGACTCTCTGTGGCATTGTACTACATTGTTATGCTCCTTGGGAATGTTTTCTTTTAGAATTGTGGGTTCTCCTTTCTTGGCACACGTTATTTCGGAAACTTCCAATTCCACTGAATCGGAAGCAAGTTCTTTGGTCTTTTGTTGGGTATCACGGGTAGCTTTCATAGGAACTGGACTGGGATAGTCTTTTCCAGTGTGGCCTTCTTCTTTTCATCGACTATAGAGAGGTTTGTAGTCCATGGACCTTCTAGGTTTTGGACAGTTTGGTGAGATATGCCCCTTTTCTCCACATCAGTAACACTCAACTTCTGATCTTTGGCCACTACTAGATTGTCATCCTCTCTAACTTTGAGAGGGAAACCTCCTTGGGCCGAAATTATGGCCAAACTCTCTAGGCTTTGGTCCAATATCCTAAGTCGTCATCTTGGATTCCAACAAGTTGAATCTTGATTCTTCATCTTTCTTCCTTCTTTCATGCATCTCCTTCTTAGAGAGTAGATGTCCTCTGTATGGTTCTTTCTTAAACAGTACGAACATACTCAAGGGATGGTTGGTTTTCAGATACATTCAATGGCTAAATGCCCCGCTTGATGGCACTTTTCGCACCATGTATTCGATCACATCACATCTCATCACCTCCTGCAGGAGTGGATATGTTGGCGGTATTCACCTTAGTGGCTACAACTATTCTATAATCATATCCATAACTCCTTAATTCTTATGATTAAATTGGACAAGTAATCCTTCAAATTTTCACCTCCTGGAGTATCATGGTAGGGTTTTTGGAAGCCTCTATAATTACTGTATAAACTAGTTGGGTTGATGCAGAGGGTCCTCTATTTTGATTTTGATTGAGAGCTCCTATTGAGACAAGGGGTTGTTGGTCCTAGTTGGTAGGATTCCATTGTTGTTGTTGAGGTACCATTGGGAGAACTATTTGAGGCCACTGTTGTTGTGGTTAAACAACCATTTGAGGTACTACTATCTGCAGTGGCCACTGTGGATTTGATGCACTGTACTATAGCATTGTTTCATCTAAGGATAGGGGTAGGGAACAATCCCTAGGATTAAATTTGGTGGGTATATCATTCTTGGCATGGGAGGAGGTAAGACTCCTCTTCCTTAGGTCATTGACAACCTTGCTTCAATCTCATCATACAGTCTGGTACCTTCCAATGTAGCTTACAAGTTGACTGGTCTTCTCAATTCTACAAACTTATGAACTTCTAGTTGTAGGCCTCTAAGGAAAACTCCCTTCTCAATACCTTCGTCCAAGTCCATCTCTTTAGTATGGATTCCATTCTAGAGACATATGCTTCCACTCGTTCACCAAAGGACTCACTTAAGTTCATGAACTACTCTCACATTTGTTCTTCAAAATCTTCCTGTCTAAATTTAGTGAGAAAGGCCAACTTTAGGTCGTCCCATGTGCCAAAATTTCATGCTACTTGTCTCGCATACCACTGAAATGTTGCGTCTTTGAAAGTGGTGGGGAATATTGCCAACCAATGCTTGGGGGTTCTAGCATTGTTGGCTACACACGCTACCATGAACTCAACTACATGAATATCAGGGTCTTCATTGTACTCTCCCTTAAAGATGGGCAATGGGACTACATTTGCTGGTCTGTCCATTAATATTTCCAAGACGGATGTGACTAGGAAGGGGACCTTGAATCTCCATGGGGACTTCTGTAAAGAGTGTTGCTAGGGCGTCAAAGGAGGCTTATGCTTCTAGCTTGTTCTCAGCTTTGATTTTTTCATTCTCACTTCTCACGTACCTTTGGACTCATTCTACTGCTTGCCTCTTGATTGCGTCATTCATCAAGGAGGTAGCTTCACCCATTTTGTTTGTACTCAATAGAACAGAATCAAAAGGGCATTAGTCTCTAGAGGACTCTCTTGCTAACATTTCCTCTACTTTCTTCTTTTCAACATCTCTCAATTCAACTTTCATTCTACTACTACTACAAAGGGAAGGATATTCAGTTCTAAAGGTATCGAAACTCATCCTTGTGAGCATCGTTGTGGTGCCATCATCATAGTTGTGCCAGCTCTTCTGATGGTTTCAACAATGTATGTTGTGAAGAACACTTTATCTACTAGCTTCCAATGGGTTGCTAATTGAACAAGTAGAAGTTGTCAGTGTACCAAGCATCCCATGAGCATCCACAAATTGACTCTAACTCTTTTCCTTCTTATCCTTCTAAACTTCAACTGACCACGACTCCTGAAGCTTCTTCACAATCTCCTACTTGATGATGTTTGAAATCTCTTCAGTGAAGGCTAAATCTCCCATGGATGGTCATTCTCTTTGTTTTTCTCTTCAATTTGCTCCCAAACAATTTGCCACCAAGATGCAAGTCTCTGTTGCTTTAATAGGGAGAGGAAATAGTCCACCACGTAGAGCCTGCATCAAGATGGTAATATGTTTTCACCATTGTGGGATAAATTTCTTGTAGAAAGTGGCTTTGGCAATGAGAATTTCCAATTCTTCAGTGGTAGAAGGAACTTTGCAAACATCCATTGAATTATTCTCCTCTTAGCAATGCCATTTCCTTCATTTCCAGCCCCTTCTGATGCTTGTAGATGGCAGTTTTCCTCAGCTGCACGCCAAAAACATGGAGTCCCAAGAGAAACACTAAGAAAACAGAAAATTTACTACAATGCAATCTATCTTGTATCATCAACAAGTATGTTTTCCATATTTTATGTGACCATAACAAGGAAAAGAACACCAAGAGCAAGAAATCTTCACATAGCTTATTCTCCCATGGCTTTAACTTGAACAAAATTGATTATGCCTTTTATATTCTTCATATAATTCATTAAGAGACCATGAAAAAACAAGATAATATACCACTTTGAATGGAAATCATCACATAGCATTCTTCTTTAAAGGTTCCATAGCTTTCTCTCACAATCGCTCACTCAAAGATACATTGTTTTGCATAGATTTGGCACACACACACACACACTCTCTCTCTCTCTCTCTCTCTCTATGTGACATATTCTCTCTCTCATTAGTAAAATTAAATAATGAAGAATAATCATCCATAACCCCTCTTTGATCATGGATGCCCCTCCCAAGAGATATGTCCACTATGAAAGGTCATCAAAGCACTACAATGTCCTTTCGCATCTCAACAGTGTCACTATCACTTCAGTCTTTACTTGGGTCTTTAGTAGCTACTTCTTCAACTTCTTTGAGCTATTTTTAACTTGTATTCATCCCTTCCTAGGCTTAGAAAACTTCCCGAAGCTACACATCTATCCCACATAACACTTACAGAGGCATACAGAATAGAACAAAACACAAACAGAGGCTCTACAGAGATATGGCCAATGGAGGGTTAACAAAAAGTCATCAGAAATCTTTAAGCTCAACTAAAATCACTCAAAACCATCAAGAATCATTCAATAAGCTTCCAAACACTCTCAAAATTCATTAATCATCATACCAACCTCTCATACAAAAAGAAAACAAAGCAAAAAAGAAGCTCAACAAACCCAATCAAACACTATCAAGACATCAACAGATCATGTCACAAAATCATATCTCCACTAAAAAACATCATGAGCTTCTAAAACCTATTCAACCTTCTCTAAAACACTCCCAAATACTTTCAAACCAACTAATCATCTGTAATATTCCTGTCACAATGCTTCACATCAAGAAACAAATTCGGGCTTGAGGCGTTTTAAAAATTACTCGTTGAGCTATCACATAAGTGACTACACGCAATTTTTTTGATCTAGAGTCGCGCATTAAATTAATTCCGCAATTCGACATGAGAAGATGTCTCAATGATCCTAGCCAACAAAAAGCAAAGACACCTCATAAATAATATTACGATAGCTTGATCATATAATTTCTCTGCATTATTTTTGATTTGGCGTTCCCAAATCCATTTAATGCATCGAGTATCACATTGATTTCGTAACTGCAAGACAATTCGCAAAAGCCACAATCAGTATAGATGAGGAACGCACAAGAACAAGCATGCTATTGAGTAAGTTCAGTATCAAAGAGTATGATATGACTTTATATACTAGATAAGTCATGAAGTAACTAGGCCAAAAACCACCAAAATAAGTCAATTTGAAGAAAAAAATGCATTTTTGAACAAATAGGCCAAAATATATGATTTTCTTATGTGCCTGGAGGGAGAGAAAGCATTAAAAAATCATCCCCATGCCACATCCAACGTGTAAGAAATCAAAATGAACATTAATAAACTTCAATTGGCTCTTGATGATGACAAGTAGCCTAATGAACTAGTCGATTGCATACTTCCTCTCATGCCTATAAATACACCCCCTCTCCTTCACAAAAAAAGCAAGAAGGAAGACCTCCTGATGATAGAAAAATTTATTTACTTCTCTTATTCATTGAAGCTTGAGCCTTGAAAGAGGAAAATACACCCCCCCCTCCCCCTTCTACCTCATTTTCATTTTTTCTACCCCTTGCTACGCCTTTGCTCCATACGACCATACCGCTAAGTGAAATGCTGGCGAATTTTTTTTGGATGACTACCAACTCTCCCTGAACTACGACATCAATTTCACCTAACATCTAATGGCTTTGTGAGGTCGGAGAAATTCCAAAAGCACATTTGAAGCAAGGAAAGCAAGGAACGCATCCGATAGAGAAAATAACGCGGTAGGAATTGGCAAGACCCCATTATAGCAAACTTGAGAGAGGTAACATCTCGTTGGTTTAGTAAAAATTAATATTTTATAAGCTTATTACTTTATTTGGATTTAAACGATTATAAATACATTCTAATGAAAATGCATATGAACTGTCGCTTTAAAAAATGACCTAATTAATATAATAATTAACTATTTAGTGAAAAGAATATTCCACTTAGAAAAGGATTATATGCCTGTCATTAAGAAATTATTTTTATTATGGTTTATTTGATGATATTTATTGTTATTTAGTTAAAGACGCATGTGATCATAATAACAAAAAAATGGTAGATGTTGTTAGAGAAATGAATATTTTATAATTTTTTTCTAAAAGAGACTATTTGTATTTTATTTTTCTAATGATAAATAGACGCATATGAACTTTGTAATAATTTATGGAAAATCATTTGGATAATATCATGAAATAATCAATGCATTAAATCAACAAAAAATTATATGAAAAAATATATATTAGATGTGCATAAATTAGGTACGTGTGTCTAAAATATGAAAGAAAAATTGTACTTATGATTTTTGCATTACTTGGAACAAAATTTTCAGAAAAACAATCAGCATTACACTTAGGACATAGCCAAAACAAAATTGATATTTCTAGATAATGTTGAAGGTTCCACAAATGGTCACACATCGTTGATTAAACCATAGAATATGAATAGAATAAAATAAAAATTATTTTATTGCAAAAAATATAGGTAATATTAATATTATAATGATTATATTAGCAAGACCGTCAATATCATGAGTTGACCCACATATGAATTAGTGAGAAAACCTAACCTAAACTATCGAGAATGTTGAAATGAAAATAACTATGAAATACTTGACAACGCTGAAACTATCAGAATCAGGAAATTAAATAAATATCAGAAGTCTGTAGGACTTGTTGGGACATTGATAAGCATTTTTCGATATAAATTCTAAAGTCTAAATAGACTTGGAACACTACAAGATATAGGCCTTATACCGACGTTAAAAGCGACAAAAATGCAAATAACAAAATTTGCCCCCGTCGTCGCAAAAAGCGTCGTTATTGGCGACGCCATAGAACAATCGGTATCAGTGTCACATTTGCGACGCTGATACCAATGCCAATACCGACGCTGATAGCGACGATTTGCAACAAAAATAATGACACCAATAACGATGCAAGCAATAAAATTTGCGACGCTAATAGCGACAGTAATAGGGAAAAAAAATTTGTGGGCTTGCTGCCCTGCCACATATAGCACTGTGTGCTTTATTAGAGCCATACAAAATAGTTTCTGCACTGTGTACAATACACTTGCAAACAAAAACAAAGTATACTGAAATCATAACACTGATACATGAAATAAATACATGATCGCATAATAAGCGATTGGTACAATTATGACAAGATATCACTAATACATAGAAAATGTCTACATAGATTAGGCGACAAAAAAATAAAGGTGTGTGAGCTCCAAGGATCCAAGGGCGAGCTACATATCCTCGCCCTCCAAGAGCTCGTCCCGCTGCAAAGGAGAATCGAACGGACTCTGCAAACAGGGCCGTCACGTCTATACAATCGATCGATCAATGAAGTGAGACCGTGCCTCTCTGCATATCAAGTCTCAAGGCTGATCGGATCACGATTTGTAATGGAGTGCTGTAAAGAAAACAAAATGCTAACTGTTAGAAACATGATTGTCAGTACAAAGGATATTGCAAAAAAATAAACAAGCAAAACAAAAGAAAAACTTACAAAGTCCTCCAAATATGTCCTGTGGCTGCCACTCCCAAGATGATGGACCACTCCGACCTCGAATCATGTCCTCGCGCCTCGCGCTACTGACTCCAACGTGTGTCCTGGAGAATCTGTAGCCTCCTCCCTCAGTCGGCGCCAATCGTCCGCATCTAACCACTTGGGCTTTGCAGCCCCACTTTTGATTGCCTTGCGTGCGTCCGATCGTTTGTGTGACATATATGCACGCATGTAATCCATCATCCAACCCGTAGAAAATCTATCTACTGAGGCTGGAACCGGAAACTCCTCATGCAAGGATGCTACGATGTAGTCCTTGCTCCCCTCCGGTATGTTCTTCCAATGATCTAAGACGTTGTGCCAAAAAACTTGTTGGCACAACTCTCTCATGCGAGCCATCACCCTCCTCCCCTCATCATTCATGATGATGGCTCCTGACCTATCATCGACTAGATATGCATATCCCCCTGGGGTTTGCCTAAGATGGGTCCTCTCCCATATGCGTCTACGCTCCTGGGCATATCCAGGAGACCCCTGTGCATCCGATGTACCGACCGGGGTAATATCTCTTAGAGTGGCACCCATAGGGGTGCCACTTGGCTGACGGCTGAGTAAAAGCCAGAGTAACTAGAGTAGACGTCCCCACAAGTGTGACAAATCCTAGAGGTGATGCAACTCCAGTTGAACGACGAGATGGAGAGACCGCGTTCGTGCCTCCACAACATCCACCTGAGACTGAGCCACGCTCCCTGGAACCACCATGAGAGTGAAGAGTCGCACCTGTATCCCGTATCGACCACGGGCTCATTGCATCCATATCTCTGTAGCATCCCCCTGACCCTAAAGCACTCCCTCCCTCTGGCCCAAGTCTGGAGTGTCAAACTCGTCTGCTCAAAGCTGAAGCATCCGATCACGCTGAAGTAGATTTAGCAGAGCACCCTGAGACGAAGACCAAGACAGCTTCTGGTCTGCCATATTTCTGAATCCCACGATCTAGTCTGGAGACATGCGTGTGAAGATATCCTGTAACTCCTCACCGCTCATTCCTCGACTCATCCTAAAAATGTCACCTACACAGACAAAAAATGATGTTAGAATAATCAATTTAAATCATACAGAACACAATAATATAAATCCTTTAAAAAAGATCTCACTTAAAATGCATATCTTATGTACCCTTATAAGCTATTCGTCAACGAATTGAGTAAGTGGATGCTCCAAGTATGAAGTATCCTATGGTCCCATGTCAATCTCCTAACACAACTTCGCATACACTGAAAGGTCGATAGACATGTCACCACAAAAAGATGAGTCCACCTCATTCTCAAAGAATTTTTGAACTCCTGTATTTCCATCATTGTTAGCCGATGCTGGCTCCAAGCTTTCGGTGGCCTCCACCCCTTGCAATATCGACCCCTTTATTTGCATATTGTCTTCATCTATGCTTAGAACATCGCTTTGATCATATACTCTCGCACTTCGGGGAGTTGAAGGTATAACATACCACCATCGAGGTTGTCGGGGGTGTGGATAGAAGATTACCTATTCACAAACACGTACAAGAGAGTTTAAACCATTGTGACATGTACCATGTCGTAATACAATTAACAAACAAATGAGTCCATGCACCTGTTCACAATGATTCGGCAACACAAAGGTGTCGTGTAAATCCGTCCATTTTTTTTCGGAATCTATTTTGAGAAATCTAGATGGACCTTGTCAAACTGTTACTCCAGCTCCTCCAAGTACCACTTTGAACCACTGCACATCGAATAGTATCATGGAGAAGCTACGGTAATCCACCGTAACAATACTTTGCAAGTTTCCAAAATACTCCATCTCATCCACAACTATGTTTGGATCCGTTGCTCGTTGCCGGCTCTCTTGCTCGAACCTTGCCATGATACCAGAGTCCATTGTGGAGTGCATTTTGTCAATATGCTCCACGTGCCGTCTGTGCGACCATGATACACTTTATATTTTGTACTGTACATTAAAACACTCAAATTAGATGTCGCATATAAAATTTAGATACGACAAATCCTAAACACCTCATCACCTTTGGACTACATCCCTTCAAGAATTCCCACTCCTCCATTGAGACCTCTGTCCCTTTGCGAGACACTGCGGTCAAAGCTCCATGCAACCATCGCGTTGACATGAACCGCGGCATCTCCTCCATGCCCTCGGGATATCGAATAGGTCGATGATGCATACTACATCGGAATTTAGCTTGCGCTTTCTCTCGATCTTGCCTAGCGATCTGGTACTTGGCGAGCCACCTCTCCATAGAGGCATGGTGCAACATACAAAAGCGATTCACCTTCTCCTCCATTGAGGCATCCATTCTTTTTTCTACCCCATTTCCAACCACCATATCTCTAGTCAATCTATCATCGTCCTTCAGCGACCATAGCATTTCATTATCTGGATCCACCATTGGTAGCCATTGTGAAATATGCACTAGCGCCTCAGACACCAACCAACCTTCAGCCATGCTACCTTCTGGCCGAGCTCGTTGTCGCACAAAGCCTTTTAGGGTTTTCATGAAGCGCTCCAAGAAGAATATCCATCACATATGGACAGGTCCAGCAATCTCCATTTCATCTACAAGATGCACAAGAAGGTGGATTTGTATCGTGAGCATGCTGGTGGGCAGGTATTTTTCAAAGAGACAGACCGTCTCCACTGCTCCCCGCCTCGCGGATTCAATAGAGGATATCTTAATCTCCTTCTGTGAGATCCATTGCACCAAAGTCGACAACCTGTAAATGGCCCCGTGTATTTTTGGAGTAAGACATCCTGCGATTGCGTTTGGTAGTACAAACTGCCACAAATGAGAAAGCATTATGAATAATGGCTACACTCCAAATAACAAAATGCACACGCCAATTACAATCCATTCGTAGTACAAACCTGACATATCTTATGCTAGTCATGGGATTTTAGCCCTGATAATTGGTTGTCTTTAGAAAATTCAGCCTAAGAGAACGCATCATACCCGTCGGAGTGCGGATAGACTTGACTACTTGCTTCATAATGCGCTCTTCTTTAGTGGACAAAACCCAAGGAGCGCGAGGTAACTGCACGTGACCATCAGTACTTGACTGCGGCCAAAGTGCCTTCATTTTACCTACCTCCTTCAAATCCATTCGTGCCCCTATAGTGTCTCTCTTTCCTGTGATGTGGTCCCATAGCAGTGCCCACATTCTTGAAAATATACATGGGATCCAACAAGTGGTTGACCTGTAAGTGTGTCCAATATGGCAACTCGTAGAAAACTATGAACCGTCGCATTCCGTTTGGATGTGATTCTGCGTGGACCATTTTCAGCTCATGCCATCTTGCGGCGTTCATACGTGGTGGAGGTCGTCCAAGAAAACCTTCCTTGAGTTCATGATTCTCTGGCAAGAAAGTAGTGTGTCCTTGATATACCATCTTCTTCATGGTTCATGACCTTCGGGAGTCTAACTGTGACCTGCGCAATGGACATGCATGGTAACCTGAGGTAACCAGACGTATTCCAACACCACGACCCAGTGAATACAAGCTTGAATAAGATAAAATATAGATATTACCAATGAGAACGAAGGTGTGTTCACCTGAGCACTCTCCGAATCCTAGAAAGTCATGTATCATCCACATGAGAATGGCTCGAATATTGGCTAATCGCCGGCCATCACGCCTGCTCATATCTTGCACTGTGACCTCCTCCTCCCACAAAATCTTAAGCTCATCGACTAATGGAGGAAGATACACGTCCATATTTTTGACTTTGTAGCGGCCTGGGACAAGTAAGCTAAGGATGAGATGTCCTTTCTTCATAGAAAGCCATGGAGGGATATTATAGTTGACAAGGACTATAGGCCACACACTATAAGAAGTTGAGCGCAGACCGAATGGGTTCATGCCATCCATTGCAAGACCGAGCCGAAGATTCCTTGGCTCTCGCGAAAAGCTTGAGAAGGTAGAGTCAATGTGGCTCCATGGGCGTGAATCCACTGATATTCGTTGAACTCCATCCATGGACCTATTCTACGCATGCCACGTTGTCAAGCTCACCATGTCGGACGTACGAAACATGTGGTTTATGTGGGGGACAAGCGGAAAGTATCTGAGAAATTTTTGAGGGATGGTTTGCCCTTACAAGTCCTGTCGATACCTGTGAGCACTACACTTTGGACATGTCTCCATAGTCTTGTATTCTCATTGAAACAGTATGCAATTGTTGATACATGCATGGATGTTGTTGTAGTCCATGCCAAGCTTTCGTAAAACATGTCATGCATCATCACAAGACTCAGGCATCATGAGACTCAGGCATGGTATTTGCATGTGGTAATATATGATATTTCAATAACCTGAAAAAAATCATAAATATCTTGAAAAAGCACAATTTTTTAATAATAATGCCGAAAAAAAAATCAACGAAGCATATGTACAAGGTACCTGAACAACTCAGTCACACTCGTATCGCTCCACCCGTATTTTGCTTACACACTTAAGAGTGCAAGCAGTGTCTTCAGGCGAGATACTCGGCACCCATCATATAATGGTATGGATGCTTCCTCTCTAAGCGGATCAAAAGTCTCGATATCCATGGGAATCAATGTCTCGATCTCATTGCCTCCATCTCAGGCTCCAAGATTGTAGGTAGGTCTGGAAGGTTGCCTGTCTCCTCTGGCATTGACAGTATAGATTGGCCTTGCAAGTGGTGGATTGGCTCATGCACTCCATCCATCGCACACCACGAACTCTTCTAATTGGCCGCAAAGGGTGCACTCCTCCTTGGGATGAGACATCACCTCCCTGGATAGAAAATTTGCTAGCAAGACCCAATCTTATTGTATATGGTATTCAATTAGCTTGCGAGTACAATGCATGATTGATATTAACTTTTCTTACCATTTGCTGAAAATCCACAATCGCCTGATCAATGATCTCAGATTGAAACTCGCCAAGTCGTCGTACGTGTTCTATAGACAATCGACGTTTTTGTCTAATTGCTAGCTTGCATTGAGAGCAAGGACATGGGACACATTGATTAAGATACACCTCGCGATCTTGAACAACAGGACCTTCATCGTTTTCCATTTTGTCTACGTTACAACAAACAATTTGTTTTTGTTATCATTCCTTTTTTTTCTTAAATTGTTATCCTCTCCTTCCATCTCTCTCTCTTTTTTTTTTCTTTCTCAAATTGTTATCCTCTCCTTCCATCTCTCTCTCTCTTTTTCTATGTTACAACTACGACCACAACCACGACCATGACCACGACCATGACCAGCATGACCACCACGACCATGATGATGACTACGACCACGACTACGACCGCGACCACGACCAGGACCACGACCACCACCATGACCACGACCACGACCACGATGACTACGACCACGACCATGACCATGGCTATGACTATGACCACGATAACCACCACCACCACCATGACCACGACCATGACTATGACTACGATGACGACTACGACCACGACTACGACTACGACTACGACCATGGCTACGACCACGACTAGGACTACGACTACGACGACCACAACCATGACCCATGACCCACGACCACAACCACGACTACGACGACCTCGACCATGACTATGACCATAACCATGACCACGACCATGACCATGACCACAACCACGACCACGACCATGACCATGACCACGACCACGACCACGACCATGACCATGACCACGACTACGAATACCACTACAACTACGACCACGACCACGACCATGACTACGATGACCCTGACCACGACTACGACCACGACCATGACCACGATCACGACCACGACCACGACCACAACCACCATGACTATGGGTAGGTTGTACTCACTAAGAATAGGATTAGCAATTCACCTCATCTTCTCTCCATCATCAATAGAATTCTCCTTTACCATTTACAACTCACCCATCTTCTCTCCACACTATTACACATTACAATCTCTATGAGGGCATGAGATTGGGATCTCCACAGATACCAAAGCATGATCTCTTGCTTGATGGTTGCATATATACTACTACTACTCATGGAATAAACCTTAAAATAGTTTTTATGCTCAAATATATGCTTGTTAGAGCATAAATTTGTTCCTAAGACTATTCTAAGGAAGAAAGAGGGTTAATGATAAAAGAGTGTCATTCCTTGTGAGTGATTTTATATTATATTTATTAATTAAAATTGATAGTTGAAGATGAGTTTCCTAAGAGATCTTGTGGTGATGCTGTTTTAGTTTTGCGAAGCATATATATGAATGATGCTGTTTTAGTTTTCTGTATTTGTCTTTTTAAGAAGAGATTGATTTTTATGGAATATCCAAAGTTATTTTTGGGATTACGTTATGAAAAATGAATGTTTTTCATACTGATAGGCTGATTGCCTTCGTTGTATATTTGCGTGGTGGAGGCTAGGACAAGCCCCATGTATGAGAGATCTCTTTGCAAGAAGAACATTATGCTAGGAGGCACAAGTATGCTAGGGCTCTCTAGCCATATATCCCTTAGGTTTGTTGAGGATCGACCTAACCCCTATGAGCCTAGGATGAGCTTATTGTAAGGTCCTATTTACTTTTCTCTCTTTCTCTCCCTCCCTCACCTTGACCCTCTCTTTCTCTCTTTCCCTATTAGGTTTAATGATTTTTCTCTCTTTTTCTCTCTCCTCTCTCTCATTTCTTTTTCTCTCTCCTCTTCCTCTCTCATTTCCATTTCTCTCTTTCTCTCCCTCTCTCATTTCCTCTCCCTCCCTCACCCTGACCCTCTCTTTCTTTCTTTCTCTATTAGATTTAATGATTTTTTTCTCTTTTTCTCTCTCCTCTCTCTCTCTCTCTAATTTTTTTTCTCTCTCCTCTCCCTATCTCATTTCCCTTTCTCTCTTTCTCTCCCTCTCTCATTTCCTCTCCCTCCCTCACCTTGACCCTCTCTTTCTCTCTTTGCCCATTAGGCTTAATGATTTTTCACTCTCCTCTCTTTCTCTCTCTCATTTCTTTTTCTCTCTCCCTCTCCTTCTCTCTTTTCCTCTCCCTCCCTCGCCCTCACCCTCACCCACACCCTCTCTTTCTCTCTTTTCCTATTATGTTTAATATATTCTCTCTTTTTCTCTCTCCTCTCCCTCTCTCATTTCCCTATTATGTTTTCGTCTCCCCCCCTCTCCCTCTCCCTATTACGTTTTTGTCTCTCCCCCTCTCCCTCCCTCTCCCTCTCTCATTTCCTCTCCCTCTCTCATTTTCCTATTATGTTTAATGTCTCCCTCCCTCTCTCTCTCTCCCTCTCCCTCTCTCATTTCCCTATTACGTTTAATGTCTCCATCTGGCTCTTTCATTTCCTCTCCCTCCCTCTCCCTCCCCCTCTCTTTCTCTCTCCCTCCCTCTTCCTTTCCCATTTCCTCCCCCTCCCCCTCTCCCTCTCCCTCTCTTTCTCTCTCTCTCTCTCTCTCTCTCTCCCTCCCTCTCCCTCTCTCTTTCCCTCTCCACCAGAATAAGTCATTTTGAAGAAAAAAAGACGTTTTTGAAAAAATATGTCAAAATACATGACGTTTTTTAGGCCTGAAGAGAGAGAAAGTATTAAAAAATCATTCCCATGCGACATCCAATGGGTAAGCAATCAAAATGAATATTTAATCAAGTTCAATTGGCTCTTAATGATGACAAGTAGCCTAATGAATCAATCGACTGCATACTCCCTCTCATGCCTATAAATACGCCCCCTCTCCTTCACAAAAAAAGCAAGAAGGAAAACCTCCTAATGATAGAAAAATTTCTTTACTTCTCTTATCCATTGAAGCTTGAGCCTTAAAAGAGGAAAATATCCCTCCTTCTACCTCATTTTCATTTTTTCTATCCCTTGCTACGCCTTTGTCCCAAACGACTATACCGTTAAGCAAAATGCTGGTGAAATTTTTCTAGACGTGTCATGAAGAGGACAGGAGAGAGAGAAGAAGAAGAGAGAGTGTGTGTAGAAGAGAGAGAAAGACTGCATGAAGAGAGAGAAAGAGAGTGACGAGGAGAGAGAAATACTAAAAAGGAGAGAGAAAGACTGAAAGAGAGAGGAAGAAGCCATGAAAGCTTGGAGAGAGAGGTGAAGATGAAAGGAGACTTGTATTATAATTTGATGGTCAAAAATCAAGTCCCTAGCACCTTATATATCGATGAGTGTAGCTAGTATTTTTCCATTATTAAATCCCCTTCGCTTACATTCCATCCCCACCCAAACGTTTTTGCCCTCAAAAACAATTTAGGCACTTATGATAACTGGGCAGGAGCAGATCAGAGTACTACTCTGCTGTATTATTATAGGGGTATACAAGTGAATGAAGAGGTATTATTGCATATGATTGGTCATTGGGATATGTACAATAGATGGGCAGACAGTGGACAATAAACTATTTACTATAGGACCATGCTGTAGTAAATCTGTCATAACTTTCTGTAGGAGACTCTGATCGGGGTGTGCCATACATCAAAACGGAGCTCTCGAGGAGTACTTTCAGCCCATGTATGATGACCATTGCTTCCCATAGTACAGAATAAAATATGCTTTGAAATAGAGAGCTTTCTGCAGTCCAATCTGAGAGAAAATAGGGCCATTGTTAGCTAGATTTCAACCAAATCTGCTTTTAATAGGTATGGAAACTCTTCCAAAACTGAGGCTAGCCTCCAAGAAGCCTCCTCAAGTGGTAAACCTTGCCACTTAATCAAGTATTCCATGATGGAGCAAGAGCAAAGCTTCTTTTCCCTTGACTTGCTTGGGTATGTATTGAATGATGCCTTCTTCATCTATCGGTGGTAGCTCCTCAATATAATCCACTGATAATCCAATGAAGGGCTTCAATTGACTCACATGGAAGACATTATGAAACTTTGGGGGCAATGCCAACTGATATGCTAAGTCTCCCACTCTTTTGACAATCAACTATGGCCCATACAACCTGTGAGCTAACTTATTGCTGGACCCATCCTTAAGGATGGCATATCTGGACTTAGGCACCTTCAAAAGTACCAAAACCCCTTTTTGGAACTCAACATCCCTTCTTTTGTCATCAGCATAAAGCTTCATTTGATCCCGAGCTTTCTTCAAGTTGACTTTACACTGTTGAAGTAAGGCATGCATTCTATCCAACTCCTCCTTGCTTTGTGGGTTTATTTTATCATTGAAGATAACCGTGGGAAGGGGCACCTTATAGCCGTACAATGCCTCAAAAGGTGAAACTCCAATGCTAGAGTGTGTAGAGTTATTATAGGCAAACTCAGCCAAATGCAATCATGAGTCCCAAGCATATTGCACATCATAACAGAAATGTCTCAAGTAAGTTTCTAGCCACTTGTTAACCCTCCATGTCTAGCCATCAGTTTATGGATGGTAAGCAGTGGAATGGGCTAACTGAGTGCCCATAGAGCTGAAAAATACCTGCCAAAGGTTACTCATGAACTTAGCATCTCGGTCATGCACAATGACCTGTGGTAAGCCATGTAATCTGAAAACATGTTTCATGAATTGGCTGGCTACTTGAGAAGCATTATATTGAGTCTTTTTAGGAATGAAATGGGCTACCTTGGTGAGTCTGTCCACAACTACATAGATATTGTTCCATCCCTTTTTGGTCACTGGTGGGCCGGTAATGAAGTCCATAGTAATGTGTGTCCATTTGCATTCGGGGGCATAGGCAATGTGTGTAGTAAGCTAACTGATTTTAAGGTGCTATCCTTGTTTTGTTGACATGGCACATAGCTCAAGACAAATTTTTTGACATCCTTTCATAGGCCCTTCCAATGAAAGCATTTAGCAATCGTGTCATAGGTTTCAAATATGCCCAAATGACCAGTTGTAGGTGAGGAATGCATCTTTTGCATGACCTTTTTCTTGAATGGAGAAGTGTATGGGATGGCAATCCTGCTGTGAAACCATAAGAGACTGTTCTTATGGAGAGTTTTCTTCTATATTCCCTTGCTGTAATTTCTAGAAAATGTGGTTGAAACCAACATCTAACAAATAGGCCTCCTGAAGCTCTTCTATCCAATCATTGTGAAGTTCCATGATGGCCAAAACTTTACAAGCCCACATTCTAGATAATGAATCAGCAACTTCATTGTCTTTTCCCCGCGTATGTGTAATGTCAAAGTCATAGTTCTGCAATGTAGCTACCCATCTGCGTTGTTTGGGGGTAAGATTAGACTGAGAGAGGAAATACTTGAGGACCCTATGGTCCCTCTTGACCCTAAATCTGCTGCCATACAATTTCTTAATGGCATGAAGGATGGCCACTATCTCTTGGTCATATACATTCATGGTCATCTCAATTTCAGCAAGTTTGCGGCTCTCAAATTTGTTAATCCCATGCTCTCATAACAATACATCCCCTATGCCTCTGCCACTAGCATCACACTGAATGGTGAATTATTTCGGAAAAACTGGGTAAACCAAGATGGGAGCTGAGGTAAGCAATTCCTTGAGCTGATTAAAACTCTTATCAGCTATGGCATCCCAGAAAAAGGCCTCTTTCTTAAGCTTATCCGTCAAGACATCCTCTAAATGAAGTGGTATTTGCAGGTGTAGGCCAATCTTTTATACACTACACTTTCTTAGGATCAGCCCTAATTCCCTCTTCACTAAGAATGTGCCTCAAGTATTCCACTTCTGTTTGCATGAAAGAACATTTTGTCTCCTTGGCAAAGAGTATATGCTACCTCAATACATCAAACACCTGCCTTATATGCCAAAGATGATCCTTCAGTGATCTACTATAGATGAGGATGTCATTAAAGAAAACCAACACAAATTTTAAAAGAAAGGACCAAAGTATTTTTTTCATTAAGCTCTAAAAGGTGGCCGGTGCATTAGTTAACCCGAAAGGCATAAC
The DNA here is from genome assembly GCF_053477565.2 of Lygodium microphyllum. Lineage (NCBI taxonomy): Eukaryota > Viridiplantae > Streptophyta > Polypodiopsida > Schizaeales > Lygodiaceae > Lygodium > Lygodium microphyllum. The sequence continues at coordinate 31,188,168 of NC_141164.1, forward strand.
CAAGAAATGATAAAGCCCTCAATCAATCCGAAATGTTTTTTTGACCTCATCCCCTGCCCTCATGTGGATCTGGCGATAGCCTGACCTCAAATCTATCTTTGTAAAGTACTTAGCCCCCTTGAGCTCATATAGCAAGTCATCTATGCATGGAATGGGGTACCTGTTCTTCACAGTGATTTTATTAAGATCCCTGTAGTTTATGCACATCTTGAAAGATCCATTCTTCTTTTTGACCAATAACATAGGGGAAGCATATGGTGAAGAACTAGGCTCAATAAATCCCATGTCCAGTAATTCTTTGACTTGTTTGGCAACTTCTTCTCTTTTACACGTAGATAATATGTAAGGTGGCTTGTTCATAGGCTTTGACTAAGGCTCTATATCTATGGGATGATCAATGGCTCTATTAGGGGGTAGTGTTGTAGGTACTTGGAAAGGGTCCTTGTAATCTTCTAAAAGAGCTCTCAATACTGAATTCTTTATTGTTTTAGTGGATTGATCTGAATTTTCTTTATTTAACTGCAATACAAAGATGTGAGATTACTACTTGAACTTTTTCTTGAGTTGTTTGCTAGTAATGAACTAAAATTCACTGTTATTTTGAATTCCCTACAAGTGAATGAGCTGTCCCACACTAGCAAACTCCATATACAGCAAGGAAAAATCCATGGTTATAGTGCCCAAAATTTTCAGCCAATCACAAATCAAGACAACATCTATAGGCCCCATTTCCAATGCAATTAAATCCATTTGCTATCTGAAATTTTCAATAAGCTAAATATGAACAGCAGGGCATACTTGCATGCTAATTTCTTCATCCCCATCAGTAACTTGCCCCTTCAATGGATGTTGTAAATCAGTGGGAAAACACTTCAGCCTGTTCATGACTTCTCTATTAACGAGACTATAAGTGCTACCACTGTCTACAAGTATAAACACATCCTTCCCATTAATTTTGCCCTCAATACACAATGTATTAGGGCTTCTGGATCCTATCCAAACATCCATAGATATGGTATAAATAGTGGCAGCATGTATTTCAGTATGTGTTTTATTCTTTCTGCCCATAGCCCATGATACATGACCACCGGGGTCAAAAGAAAAAGAGTCAACAAGGTCAAAGAACTCTTCTTGACCAAACTCTTCATTAGTATCATCCGTTTCAACAGTCATTATAAAAGCATGTGCATCCTCAGGGTCCTCCTCTGAGTCCTCAAATATCAACACGTTGTGAACTTGTGCCTTAGCATTTCTAAAAGTACATTTTGAGGCACGATCAGCTGTATACTTCTCGCCACACTTGAACAAAGCCCTTTTTCCTTTCTTTCTTTATACAAATCCATGGAAATGGACTTTGGACTGCCAAAGGCTGAAGCATTTTTATTTTTGTTATCCCCTTGCCTATTATCCATTCTCGGGCTGTTTGTTATCCTTAAATTACTTTGTGGTCTTGAGGCGTTAAAAGTGGGGTATGTGGGGATCTTAGGAGTGTTGAATGGCACGTTACCACCACGATAACTTGCCCCAAACTATCATGGTCTTACATCACCTCTTTGCTGCCAAAAATATGACTGCATAGGTCCTCTTTGCTGCCTAAACATTGGTTGAGATGCCCCTCTTTGCCGTCCATGTTGAAATGAAGCATCCTGGCAATAATTACGAGAGTATCTCTTAGCCAATTCAATAGCTTTGAATAAATCCAATGGATTTTGAGCTGAAACATCAACTGAGAGTTGGGGATCCAGCCCATACACATACTTGTGTAACTTGGCATCATCACTAATCGACTCAACACACATGGTAAGGTTGAGGAACTGATTTGTGTATTCTCTAATAGTAAGACCACATTGTTCAAGGCCATACCATTGGCAAGCAAGCTTTTCTTTTTCCACCTATGAGACAAATACTTGCACCATGAGTGCCTTGAATGCTTTTCACGACTTTACTAGCTGATTTTCTCTTTTAATGTACCTCCACCATGTATGTACAAATCCTTCCAAGTGGATGGTTGCAACATGGATATTTTGGTCATCACTACAGGGCAAGATGTCAAAATAGTCCTCAAGCTTGGAGAGCCACTCTTTGATTTCAGCTGGAGATGACAATTGACCATTGAATTTTGAGAAAATAATATTGTCTCTCAACTCTCTTTCACAATTAGAAGGTTGTCCCATATATGCAAACTAAGGCTGATCCATGTGGCTGCCCAAAAATAAACCATTGTTGTAATTTTTGCCAAAAGATGGCAGAAATTACAAACTGAGGCTGTCCCATATATGCAAACTGAGGCTGATCCATGTGGCTGCCCAAAAATGAACCATTATTGTAATTTCTACCAAAAGATGCCTGAACTCACATAAATGGTATGGGCCCTTGTGATGGCTGGAAATTACCCCTCATTGCATTATTCATGGACTCCTCTTGCGTATGTGAGGGCTCTCCCTATTCAAAAGTGCTATTAGGGATGCCCACTCTTCCCAAAATACCTTGGGAGTTCATATTTGTTGCATTCACTGATGGGCCTGTCACTCTTTCAACATGCATACCCAATGAATCTTCATGTTCCTTCCCTTTCATTTGGAATTCCATCCATTTAGTGAGCTGGGTAGCAAGGGTGTCCATAGTGGTCCTCATTTGACCAATACCTTCCATCAATTCTCTATGCCTCTCATGCAGCATGCCTTGTCTCATGCACACTGAGGGTGTTAGCGAGTGCGCTGAGGCTCCCCACGTCATGAGAGTAGTCTTCATCTTCCATCTCAGGGTTATTTTCAGCCCTCGGGGTGTGTGCATCCCTTATTTGTTGCTAGAGGTCATCATTTACCTTAGTTTCTCTCTTATTCCATGCCATGGTTACGTGTAGTCCCGTTAGACCACCTGTCACTATTTTGCCCATAACTTGAGCTAGGAAGCTTCAACTGACCTAATTTTTTGATCAAGTTGGAGCCAAGGATGTCCTCTTTGAATTGAGCACAATCACGCTACTACAAATTTAGTATAAAAAATTCTGTAACAGCAAATCTATAGCTACTTTATGCATTCTTGCACCTTGTTTGAGAGCACTAGGGGGCTGTTTTGGCCTAGAAGGGATGGGTAGTGCCCAACTAAAGTGTCAAATTGATAGGGGGTTAGCAAAAAGGTTAGGGATAGCCACAACAGACGCACCTACTTTACTTGTGGAATTTGCAAATGGTCGTGAGGTCTCTTGTACTAGGCAAACTGCTAAGGTGAAATTCCTACTGGGTGGAAAGCCGACTTCGGTGAGATTTAGGGTAATGAACCTAGGTGTCCACGAATGTTTGCTTGGAATGGATTGGCTAATACCCAATGAGGCCCACAACCACTGTGGAAAGGGCCAAGTCTCCTTCCGAAACTCTAAAGGGGAACTAGTTACAACTCAAGGAGAGGTTGGTAAGGCAAAAATACAACTGGCAAAAGCAACATAGATTATAAAAGGAGTTAGAAAGGGCCTACCTATCTATCTGTTGAGAGTGGAAAAAGACTGAATTTTTGATTGATTTTTGTTGTTTTTGAGGACTGAATGATTGATTTTTTATGGATTTAGAGTGATGTATGGTTGATAATGAAAGTATTTGAGAGTGTTTTGGATGATATTGATTATGTTTTGGAATTTTATGATGATTTTTAGTAGGGATATAAAGCTTTGTGATGTTCTGGTAGGTTCTGTTGAGGTTCTGATTGGTTCTGTGTACCTTCAATATAGCTTCTGTTTTGTTCTGATTATCTTCTGTACGAAGAATGGATTGATGATTGATAAAGATTGAGATATTTTGAAAGCCTATTGAATAGTTTTTGATAGACCTTTGGAGTCAGGTACGTTCCCGTTTCCCTATGCACCCACGGGAAGGGTCTCTGCCATCAACACATGACACATCACTCTGTTATGTACATTGCACTACAAGGCTCCCTGGCCTTTCTCCTTGCACCTATGCCAGACAGGTTGGACGCACTGATGCACCATCAATTGTGCATCCTGGCATACTCCCTTTGCATCATTCCCTTGTCAATTCCTAAACTGGGTGTGAGCTCCGGGTTTTCATCCTTATTTCCTTGAGTGATGTTAGTAATGGGATGAGTGACTGCTCTTTCAATCTATTTGAGTGATCATGAGTTGAGTGCAATATCCCTCGCTATCGACGAATTTCCCATGATTCCTTCAACTAGCTACCTCCCTGAGTACTGCCGCTTGGTGCCTTCCACAAAGGATGAAGGACGTGTGCTGTGAAGATACCTTGTTACCTCCTGCAGCCAACGACGCCACCATAAGCAACCTCGATAGTCGACATTCCTCCTCGACAATATGGGCCAAGTTTTTCTAACCCTACGCCTTCTGTTTCTTAGTACTAGTTATGTCTTAAGTGTGGGGACATTTTTGGTTGGTCTGATGTGAGGTACCAAGTCCGTGAAGTTTGGTTTAACCTTCCTGCTAAGGTCTTAAGTGTGGGGACGCGTCCCTGCACATCTTTATTGCATACCCCTATGCATATACCCTGTTTTGATCATGCATCTATGCCCTGACTTTATTTTACCTTGATGGGGTCCCTTCCCCACCCTTACGTTCTATTTCACCTTGTCCTAGGGGTTATTTCCTTGACCATTTGCCCTTATTCTTGGTTTTGTGCTTCTTTCATACGAACGGACCTTACGTTCATTGAAATCCCAATCCAACCTTACAGCCCTATTCGTCCCTTCAAACTGCCTATTTTTCCTTTTTACCACCCCCTGTTCCGATAGACGGTTTTCAAGTTATTAATTTTTGAAGCAATTCTCGTAAATTGGACAGTTTTCCATGTGAACGCATCTCTATTGCTTCAGAACCATGATATGATGTGTCAATCCTGTCCTACCCATTCCCCTTGACATTTTTCCTTTTTATTCCGTGTCATTCCAATGCACGGTTCATCCGTTATTAATTTTTTCGGGTTTTGGGGCCTTTTTTATGCCTATTTTGCACATTTCCATGTGAACCTGCCCTATTTTTACCAGAATTCTAGTTTGATTCGACAGCCGTGTCCTGCAGTTTGGATTTTATTAATTTTTCTTCATGTTTCCTGTTAAGCACATTTCTCGCCTCGCGCGTGAAATCACTTGTTTTTGGTTTTACGCACCTCGGGACGCCCTCGTGGCGTCCATGGCTAGCGCATCCCCGTTCTGCCCTTTAACCTCGTCACTGCAAATTTTTTTACCCTTGCTTATGCATACGCACGGGCCGGGGGGTGTGTTTTTTGCCCCTCTATTTTTCATTTTTAAAATTTAAATTTAAATTTATTTTTCCATTTTTTAAAAAATAAACAACCCACCTTGAAAACAGAAAAAAAACCACAAACAACACGGCCACAAAATGCAGAAGAAAGAAAAAAAAGAAAAAAAATCAACTATATCATCATAATAATACATAAATTTAAAAAAAACACAATAATTTAACAAAACAGGAAACAACACAGCAATACTTTAAAACAAAAAAAAACAAAAAAAAAAGACAGCACCGACAGAACACAAGCATGAAAACAAATGAAGGAAAAAACAAAGAGAGAGAAAAAAGAAGAAGAATTAAAAAAAAAGCAAAAAGCAAGAAAAACACAAGAAAAAAAGAAAAAGAAACAAAAAAAAACATTTCCCTACCTGTCCATTGCGCGCGTCTCCTCCCTGCTCCTTCCCCTTCCTCTTTTCTTCTCCCCTTTCTTCTTTCTCTTTCTCCTCCTTCTCTCTCTCCTCTCCAACCTCCTCCTATCGGCCGTCGTCCAGGCCCTTCTCCCTCGACCTTCTCCTCCCCAACCTCCCCTCGGTCTTCTCCAGCGTCGTAACCTCTCCCTCTCACCCGGCCTCCTCCTCCAACCGCCGCCCTCACCGCCTGTGGCCACCACCAACTCCACTTCTTATTCCTCCTCCCCACCCTCCACCACCGCCCCGCCTACGGCTCGGCCCCCTCCCACCGCCTGCGACCTGGCCTCCTCCTCCAACCGCCGCCCTATTTGCAAACCCTCAATCGGTAGATGAAGAACGCGCAAGAACCAACATGATATCGAGTAAGTTAAGTATCAAAGAGTATGACATGACTTTATATACTAGATAAGTCATGAAGTAGCTAGGCCAAAAACCACTAGAAGAAGTCATTTTGAAAAAAAAAAGACGTTTTTGAAAAAATAGGTCAAAATACACGACTTTTTTTCACCTAGAGAGAGAGAAAGCATTAAAAAACCATCCCCATGCCACCATCCAACAGGTAAGCAATCAAAATGAATATTTTATAAAGTTCAATTGGCTCTTAACAAGTAGCCTAATGAATCAATAGACTGCATACTCCCCCTCATGTCTTTAAATAAACCCCCTCTCCTTCACAAAAAAAGCAAGAAGGAAGACCTCCTAATGATGGAAAATTTTCTCTACTTCTCTTATCCATTGAAGCTTGAGCCTTGAAAGAGGAAAATACCCCCCCTTCTACCTCATTTTCATTTTCTCTACCCCCTGTTATGCCTTCACCCCATATGACCATACCATTAAGCGAAACATTGGCAAATTTTTTTTCGATGACCATGAACTCTCCCTGAACTACCACGTCAATTTCGCCTAACATCCGATGGCTCCACAAGGTCACAGAAATTAAAAAAGCACATTTGAAGCAACTGAAGTAATGAACAGAGCCAATGGAGAAAATGACGCGGCACGAATTGGTGGGACCTCCGTCACAACAAACTTGAGAGAGGTAATATCTCGTCGGTTTGGAAAAAATTAATATTTTATAATATTTTTTTCTTTAAACGATTAAAAATGCATTCTAATGAAAATACAAATGAACTATTGCTTAGGAAAATAACCTAAGCAATATAATAATTAACTATTCATTGAAAAGACTCTTTCACTTGGAAAAGAATTATATGTTTGCCATTAAGAACATATTTTAGTATAGTTTATTTCATGATATTTATTATTATTTAGTTAAATACACATGTAATCATAATAACAAAAAAAATGGTAGACCCTGTTAGGGAAGGGAATATTTAATAAATTTTCCTTGAAAGTGACTATCTCTATTTCATTTTGCTAATGATAAATAAACATATATGAACTTTACAATAATTTATGAAAAATAATTTAGATAATATCATAAAATAATCAATGCATTAAATGAACAAAAAATTGTATAAAAATATATATAGTAGATGTGTATAAATTAGGTGTATGGAAATATAATTTGATGTCTGAAAGATGAAAGAAAATTTGCATTTATGATTTTTTCATTGCACGAAATAAAATTTTCAGAAAAACAATCAGCATTGCACTTAGGGCATAACTAAAACAAAATTGATCTTTCTAGATAACATTGAAGGTTTAGCAAATGGTCACACATCGTTGATTAAACCATAGAATATGAGTAGGATAAAATAAAAATTATTTTATTGCTAAAAATACAGGTAATGTTAATATTATAATGATTATATTAGCGAGAGCGTCAATATCATGAGTTGACCCACGTATGAATCAGTGAGAAAACCTAACCTAAACTATCAAGAATGTTGAAATGAAAATAACTATGAAATACTTGACACCCTAAAACTATCAGAATCAGGAAATTAAATAAATATCGAGAGTTTGTAGGACTTGTTGGGACATTGATAAACATTTTTCAATACAAATTCTAAAGTCGAAATAAACATGGAAAAGCATTTGAAATCCTACTAAGCACAAGTTAGGGCAGTGCAACACATGAATTGCTTGCCATAGGCATAAATGCCCATATTATCTTTTAGGATGGAAATACCAAATTTTTTATAAGGATAAAATAGACTTCTCATAATTAATAAGATTCAAAAAATAACTTACGGATCTCAAAAAGAGTTACAAGTAGGAAGCGAAACCCTAAAAATAAGGTGGGACCTTAAAAGAGAAACCCTAGATTTAGGTGGGGCCACTTTCTATGCTAAAAACACTTACTGTTGTTTCTTTTTTATTTGTGCATGCATTGATGGTTGCACATGAAAGATTGATTATGCTTGCAATAGTTAGATATGATTGTAAATAAACACAATATTAGTGAATTTGGGAATCTCCCAATTCCCATTTTTTGAATAGTAAAAAGGTGGCACCCAGATAATATGCCCATAAGTTTCTCAATACCATATGATGTGACCTATCATTGGAAAGCGCTTGAAAAATGGAATCTTTTGAGCTATAGAACGCTCAATTTGGAGTTATAGTGTTCAAGTTATGACAAATCTAAAGATTTGACCATGTGTCCCAAAATTATGGAAAATTCCCATATTCCCCAATATGGTGTTAATATATAATCAGGATAATAAGAGGAAAGATTGTGCTATGCCTGCCCCACGGATAGACATGAAACCTTGCTCGAAAGGGGATTATTTTGTATCATCGCGAGGAGCTTTGGACTTGCCTTGACGGTGAGAGGTCACTTGGTGAGGAATCCATTAGGCAGGAGGGGGCAAGAGTGCATGGCGTCTCCAACCGTAAATCTATCGATTGCTCCTAGGAACTTCCTGACCCTCACACGAATTAGGATGGGATCATGGAGTCCCCGATACCAGTGAAGGGACGGAAATCTTGGAGGGTTTCTTTTCTTCTGCGCACACAAAAGGGATTTTCTAGTGAACGAAGGTTTACCTTCTACGTAGGGAGAAGGGAAAAATCATTGTAAATAACTTTACAAAATAATAAATAAATATGTTTTGCCAAAAGATTGTTTTCTTTGCCTTTGTGTTGTGTCATAAAATTAAGCAAAGGAACCTGTGATAGTGGATTAATTAACGAAATTGCTTTTATATGCCATAACTTAATGTGATAGATAATTAGAAATCTAAAGAAGACCATTTGTGGGAAGCGGGTGGGCGAGATCCGTGACGGATCCATCCTATGGATGGGTGGTCTCGGTAAGTGTTAACCCCAATACGAAGAAAGTAAAAGGAAATAAAAAAGACGCAGGGCAAAGGCAGAAAAAAGGTAGCCCGACTGAAGAAAGAAGATGAGAAAAGGCCAAAAGCACAAGGGCAACCTTAAAAGTCCAAGGCAAATGCAAAAGGGGAAAGGTGCATTTTAAAATAAAAAGGCGCACCCTGAAATCTTGTAAAAGAGTGCCAGGCTCTCTCCTGTGCAAATTGTAAAGATAGACGGGCAGTGGAGAAGGAAGCTAGGAAGATAGAAGGGCAATGGGAAAAAGGGCCTAGGCCACGGTCAGCCATGTAAAAAAGGGGATAAGGGGATGACCGCCCAAAAGGGATTTAGGGTTTTGTATATAAAGTTGAAAAGTGAATGAGAAGCTCATTCTTGTGTGTGGCAAAAAGTAGCTCTCCTCTTCTTCTTCTTGCTTGCTTGAGTTTGTGCTTGAGAGAGGGAGTGTGAGAGTGTGAGGGTGAGGGACCGTGGGGTGGAGAATCTCTCCATCTTCTCCTCTCTTCTTCTCTTCTTTTCTCTTCTCTTCTCTTGCTCACGGTGATGGAGCTTGGAGCATGGAGCTTGGGGATGGAGCTTGCTTGAAGCTTGCACTTGGATCGTGGAGCTACTGGAGTGCAAGGGAGAGGAGGTGATGGAGCTTGGAGCATGGAGCTTGGGGATGGATCTTGCTTGAAGCTTGCACTTGGATCGTGGAGCTACCGGAGTGCGCGGGAGAGGAGGTAACTCGAACGGCATGGAGGTAAGCTCACTACACCTGTAGATATGGATGGCATGTCGGCTATGTGAGAGGTAGCCATTAGTGCTCGGCTTGGAACGCTTGAAACAATAAGCGGTCCGTGGGTCTTGGCGGTTGAGCAAAAGCTCCCACATTTTGGTTCCATTGCCGGGACCAACGGATTCAAGCTTGAGCACTTGCACGCCTCATATCGAGCATCGAAGTAGGGGATTTATCCCGAAAACGGAGCTTGAGATAGGTAGGAAGTTTGGGTGTTTTTGATCTTCAAAACAAGTAAGTATTTTGGGATATTTTGGTTGTTTGATGATTGGAAAGCATGGAGAATGTGTTTCAGTTTTTTGCCTTCAATTTTTGTTGCATTTAGCGTAGGTTAGAATTAGGAAATCGAACCGGAGAAGGGTAGGGTTCACTGTTTCAAAACAGGGCAAAACAGGGCAAAAATCGTGCAAAAATGGGTAAAATGCTCGCTAGTGATGTCTAAGATCGGCAAGTGAGTGATTGGGGGCATCAACGCCACACTTGGGAAGGGGTATAAGAGCCAAGAGGCCAAGGGAGAGCTCATTTGTGCCATTTCAGTGTGCGAGAGAGAGAGAGAGAGAGAGAGAGAGAGAGAGAGAAAGAGAGAGATAGAGAGCTCCATCCCGCATCGATTCGATTGCATCACCGATGCACTTACCGGACCGTTCAGGTATATGAATCTCTCCCTCTACTCCCCTAGATAGGATCGGGAAGTGCATGGCCATGGTGCTTGCCTACATCTGGTGAATCGATCAAAATCGTGTTCGCACGGGTTACGCGCGCCGCATTCGGCCCGTCCGAGTGGCCTTTCCTGGGCCGAGTCCCAGAGTCGCCCTCGGCCCCTATCACTCGGCCCACTCGACCGCCCTTGGACCCTGTCACTCGGCCCACTCGGTGGCCCTCGGACTGCGTCCGAGGCAAATCGTCCAAGTCAACCCATTCGGCCCGTCCGAGTCAAAACTTTTTGCCATGTGGCACATTCAGCCTCGGCCCATCCGAGCCTCAAATTCGGCCCTCGACCACCTTCCATGTTCGGCCCTCGATCTAAGTGCCATTCAGTTGGTCCGAATCACCTTGTCCGAATTTGCCATTTGGCTGTCCGAATCAAAACTGTCTGAGTCTAATCTTGAAATTCGGCCCTCGGCCCACTCGGCTCACTTGGCCCACTCGGCCCTCGGCCCACACCCATTTGGCCCTCGGCCCTCGGCTGGCCGAATCTGGGACTCGGCCCAAAAATTGCAATTTTTCCAGAATTCCATTTTGGACAGAAACTAAGTTGCCACCACCAAAATAGACTCCAAAAATCGTATAGAGCCAAAGGTACATCATAGATCTATCACTAGGCTAAAATCCACAGCAAATACATCAAAAATTAGCTACCAGAGGCCCTCCCAATCATGCATGGTATTTACCGTAACGGCCCTTCAGGCCGGGGGGGGCTGCCCCCCCTGAACCCCCATAGAGGGGGCTATCTTTGCACCTCCCCCGGTAGGCTAGAGAGAAAACGCGTGCCACAACAGGTCCTTCGGATTAGGCCCTAGTGTAGTAATGGCTCTACACAAGCATAGATCTTTACTTGCAAAGCAGCAAACAGAAGCCCATACCCAAACAAAGACAAACAAAGACCCTAGAACCTCAACGGGCCAATCTAGCCATCAAAGGGCAAAAAGGCCACACCACAAGAACACATGTACATTGTGTTCAAACTATGTCTAGTCGAAGCAGAATGCAACATCATCAAGCTATCAATGCGAGGATGACTAGACATGACAGTCTTGACGATAGATGTACCTTGAGCAGCGCTGCACAGACGACCTAAGACCTCAGTAGAGAATCCACGTCTGATTGTGTGGTTAGGGACTCAAAGGCATGTATCAGAAGGCTTGAAGTTGTAAACCAAGATGGAGACATAGTGCCACCTTCTTATCTTAGGGTCAAACTCACCGCAAAAAGAGAGCATAGTGTTGATGCTCTCATTGATGAAGGAGCAGATTTCAATATCTTGACTTACGAAGCATGGACTCTACTAGGTCAACCAGAGCTCAAACCGAGTGATGCAACTCTTAATCCTTACGGGGAACACCCATAAGCACTTCTAGGGAAGTGCAAAATCCTTGTAACTATTGAAACAGAAAGCTTGCCAGTCCTGTTCTATGTTCCTCCAAATAGTGAGAATTGTGGAAAGGAAATCCTCCTAGGAAGGCCCTTCAAAAAGGCGACCAAGTGTGAGGCCAACTATGTAGCACGGAGGATACACCTGACACTACTGGGTGTGAGGATAGTCACGACCTTTAGCAAGGATGACCTCATCGAACCTCGAGGGAAAGGCAAGGAAGGTGCTGACATAACAGTCAAGCCTACTAATGAGAGCAAGGACTTGTTTGAAGAGTTGATGCAAGGACAGGTCGAACAACAAGAACCAGTGAGTGAGGCCATGCCTGAAACAAGAAGGTCAAGAGACAATGCCAAGGACGGGCTTTGGACTTATAAATATCGTAGAATACCCCAAAAGAAGCCCAAGCCTTATAGACAAAGGCATCGATGGAGAGTCAAGACAATGCCGCGATGGATATCCAAAGAGTTGCTATGTGCTCAAGGGTATTATGCAAGTAACTGATGGATTTGGGTACCAAAACCCCCTGCTAAACCACCTCTATCAATTGAAGTCCAGATTGCATCAAAAGCAATGAGGCATAGGAGGAAATCTAAGAGAAACCCCAGGTCTCGAGGCAAGAAACCAAACATGAGTGTTCAAAAGAAAGAGCCTCAGCCTAGCATGCTTAATAAGCAGATGTCATATGTAACCATTGAGTGTGCACAAAAGCCACTAATACCCAAGGAGCCTTTGATTTCCCAAGAGGATAAGGAACACCAGAGGCACAACGCTGCTTGTGAGAATGCTAATTACTCAGCAAGGCAAATGGCACGATCGTCTAATAGCCTCGAGCAAATCATTCAACCAATGCCAAGTCCACCTAGGAGTCCTAGATATCCTACACCCTCTTTTCCCAAACGGACACAGGAAGCACAACAGCAGTCGTCAAGGGTAGCTGCTGAATCCCAATCTCTATCTCCATCTAAGCTTTCAAATGTCCAAGAGGTGGGACATGACACCACCCATAGCTCTCGGCCCAAGGATGTGCCTGTGCAACCTAATGTGACTAGATCAACTCATGATCGATCTACACAGGTGAATGCTCAAAGGGCAACAAAAGCCACGACCACTTCCGATCGACCTAGGGACTTGACACTGCAATCGACCAAGAGTAGCCAGCCCATTGGACTAGCTGCTACTACTTCCAATCAGGGATCACAGTAGTCACAGCTTTTGGCCGTGACAACGCCCCTTGCGGAACATGTCCTTAGCAATTCACCTGCGGAGGAGGTGCTACAACCAGTATCCTTGACAACTCCAGCCCTTCCAAAGCACCTAAAGCCTAGGCTTGAGGAGAAACCTCTCAAAGATGTGGCCAAGGAGATGGCTCATCTGACCACTCAACCTAGCAACGCTATTCAGCAGGCCATGGCTATGTCCCATGAGGACACACCAGAGCAGGGGAAAGTTGAGGCCCAACCAAGCACATCAACGGCTGACCTAGTTCAGGGTCTTGAGTCATTAAGTTATGCACCTTCACTGACCAAGAAAAAGAGGAGAAAACAACAAAAACAACAACAGCTATAGGTGGTTGTGGACCCCAAGAGCATTGAGACCAAGAGCGCTAGAGAGCTGGGGAATAAAGCAGCAAGTCCATTCACTAATGAACCCATTGATGTCTCTCCTAATAGCGGTGAAACCTTAGATACATCCGTGTGCTCTGAAAAATCAAAGCAGCCGTTCCCATCAACAGTTGCTTTTGACACTCAATCCACCGACAATAGAACTCGCATCCACCAATCAAGAGTGGATACAACTGTCACAACAGGGGGACAAATCTATACCAGTCACATCCGAGGAGAACCATGACAAAATAGTAGAAAAACCTCAGGAAAAATGCACAATCCCTGAGAGAATAAGAAATCCTAGCGTTGACCAATCTTGCTCATCTAAGCCTGAGCCCCTAGCTATGCTAAAGCCTAAGGAAACCCTTAGAACTTTGCATGAGATAGC